>NC_088213.1:12089969-12098721 GCF_036934945.1 Oncorhynchus masou masou | reverse complement strand
AGTGACTCTGCCTAGATAATAAACAGACAGTAGCAGCAGTGTAGATGTAGGTAGGGTGAAGTGACTCTGCATAGATAATAAACAGTGAGTAGCAGCAGTGTACATGTAGGTAGGGTGAAGTGACTCTGCATAGATAATAAACAGTGAGTAGCAGCAGTGTACATGTAGGTAGGGGTGAAGTGACTCTGCATAGATAATAAACAGTGAGTAGCAGCAGTGTAGATGTAGGTAGGGTGAAGTGACTCTGCATAGATAATAAACAGCGAGTAGCAGCAGTGTACATGTAGGTAGGGTGAAGTGACTCTGCATAGATAATAAACAGCGAGTAGCAGCAGTGTACATGTAGGTAGGGTGAAGTGACTCTGCATAGATAATAAACAGCGAGTAGCAGCAGTGTACATGTAGGTAGGGGTGAAGTGACTCTGCCTAGATAATAAACAGTGAGTAGCAGCAGTGTACATGTAGGTAGGGTGAAGTGACTCTGCATAGATAATAAACAGTGAGTAGCAGCAGTGTACATGTAGGTAGGGTGAAGTGACTCTGCATAGATAATAAACAGCGAGTAGCAGCAGTGTACATGTAGGTAGGGTGAAGTGACTCTGCATAGATAATAAACAGTGAGTAGCAGCAGTGTACATGTAGGTAGGGGGTGAAGTGACTCTGCATAGATAATAAACAGCCAGTAGCAGCAGTGTACATGTAGGTAGGGTGAAGTGACTCTGCCTAGATAATAAACAGTGAGTAGCAGCAGTGTACATGTAGGTAGGGTGAAGTGACTCTGCATAGATAATAAACAGCGAGTAGCAGCAGTGTACATGTAGGTAGGGTGAAGTGACTCTGCATAGATAATAAACAGTGAGTAGCAGCAGTGTACATGTAGGTAGGGGTGAAGTGACTCTGCCTAGATAATAAACAGTGAGTAGCAGCAGTGTACATGTAGGTAGGGTGAAGTGACTCTGCCTAGATAATAAACAGTGAGTAGCAGCAGTGTACATGTAGGTAGGGTGAAGTGACTCTGCCTAGATAATAAACAGCGAGTAGCAGCAGTGTACATGTAGGTAGGGTGAAGTGACTCTGCATAGATAATAAACAGTGAGTAGCAGCAGTGTATATGTAGGTAGGGTGAAGTGACTCTGCATAGATAATAAACAGTGAGTAGCAGCAGTGTACATGTAGGTAGGGGGTGAAGTGACTCTGCATAGATAATAAACAGTGAGTAGCAGCAGTGTACATGTAGGTAGGGGTGAAGTGACTCTGCATAGATAATAAACAGTGAGTAGCAGCAGTGTACATGTAGGTAGGGGTGAAGTGACTCTGCCTAGATAATAAACAGTGAGTAGCAGCAGTGTACATGTAGGTAGGGTGAAGTGACTCTGCATAGATAATAAACAGCCAGTAGCAGCAGTGTACATGTAGGTAGGGTGAAGTGACTCTGCCTAGATAATAAACAGTGAGTAGAGTAGCAGCAGTGTACATGTAGGTAGGGTGAAGTGACTCTGCATAGATAATAAACAGCCAGTAGCAGCAGTGTACATGTAGGTAGGGTGAAGTGACTCTGCATAGATAATAAACAGTGAGTAGCAGCAGTGTACATGTAGGTAGGGGTGAAGTGACTCTGCCTAGATAATAAACAGTGAGTAGCAGCAGTGTACATGTAGGTAGGGTGAAGTGACTCTGCATAGATAATAAACAGTGAGTAGCAGCAGTGTACATGTAGGTAGGGTGAAGTGACTCTGCATAGATAATAAACAGCGAGTAGCAGCAGTGTACATGTAGGTAGGGTGAAGTGACTCTGCATAGATAATAAACAGCCAGTAGCAGCAGTGTACATGTAGGTAGGGTGAAGTGACTCTGCATAGATAATAAACAGTGAGTAGCAGCAGTGTACATGTAGGTAGGGTGAAGTGACTCTGCATAGATAATAAACAGTGAGTAGCAGCAGTGTACATGTAGGTAGGGGTGAAGTGACTCTGCATAGATAATAAACAGTGAGTAGCAGCAGTGTACATGTAGGTAGGGGGTGAAGTGACTCTGCATAGATAATAAACAGTGAGTAGCAGTGTACATGTAGGTAGTGAAGTGACTCTGCATAGATAATAAACAGCCAGTAGCAGCAGTGTACATGTAGGGGGGTGAAGTGACTCTGCATAGATAATAAACAGTGAGTAGCAGCAGTGTACATGTAGGTAGGGGTGAAGTGACTCTGCATAGATAATAAACAGCCAGTAGCAGCAGTGTACATGTAGGTAGGGTGAAGTGACTCTGCCTAGATAATAAACAGTGAGTAGCAGCAGTGTACATGTAGGTAGGGGTGAAGTGACTTTACATAGATAATAAACAGCCAGTAGCAGCAGTGTACATGTAGGTAGGGTGAAGTGACTCTGCATAGATAATAAACAGCCAGTAGCAGCAGTGTACATGTAGGTAGGGGTGAAGTGACTCTGCCTAGATAATAAACAGTGAGTAGCAGCAGTGTACATGTAGGTAGGGTGAAGTGACTCTGCATAGATAATAAACAGTGAGTAGCAGCAGTGTACATGTAGGTAGGGTGAAGTGACTCTGCATAGATAATAAACAGTGAGTAGCAGCAGTGTACATGTAGGTAGGGGTGAAGTGACTCTGCATAGATAATAAACAGTGAGTAGCAGCAGTGTACATGTAGGTAGGGTGAAGTGACTCTGCATAGATAATAAACAGTGAGTAGCAGCAGTGTACATGTAGGTAGGGGTGAAGTGACTCTGCCTAGATAATAAACAGCCAGTAGCAGCAGTGTACATGTAGGTAGGGTGAAGTGACTCTGCATAGATAATAAACAGTGAGTAGCAGCAGTGTACATGTAGGTAGGGTGAAGTGACTCTGCCTAGATAATAAAAACAGCCAGTAGCAGTAGTGTACATGTAGGTAGGGGTGAAGTGACTCTGCATAGATAATAAACAGTGAGTAGCAGCAGTGTACATGTAGGTAGGGTGAAGTGACTCTGCATAGATAATAAACAGTGAGTAGCAGCAGTGTACATGTAGGTAGGGATGAAGTGACTCTGCCTAGATAATAAACAGTGAGTAGCAGCAGTGTTCATGTAGGTAGGTGAAGTGACTCTGCATAGATAATAAACAGTGAGTAGCAGCAGTGTACATGTAGGTAGGGTGAAGTGACTCTGCCTAGATAATAAACAGTGAGTAGCAGCAGTGTACATGTAGGTAGGGTGAAGTGACTCTGCATAGATAATAAACAGTGAGTAGCAGCAGTGTACATGTAGGTAGGGTGAAGTGACTCTGCATAGATAATAAACAGCCAGTAGCAGCAGTGTACATGTAGGTAGGGGTGAAGTGACTCTGCATAGATAATAAACAGTGAGTAGCAGCAGTGTACATGTAGGTAGGGTGAAGTGACTCTGCATAGATAATAAACAGCCAGTAGCAGCAGTGTACATGTAGGTAGGGTGAAGTGACTCTGCCTAGATAATAAACAGTGAGTAGCAGCAGTGTACATGTAGGTAGGGGTGAAGTGACTCTGCCTAGATAATAAACAGTGAGTAGCAGCAGTGTACATGTAGGTAGGGTGAAGTGACTCTGCCTAGATAATAAACAGTGAGTAGCAGCAGTGTACATGTAGGTAGGGTGAAGTGACTAGATAATGCAGTAGCAGTGTACATGTGGGTATAAGTGACTCTGCATAGATAATAAACAGTGAGTATCAGCAGTGTACATGTAGGTAGGGTGAAGTGACTCTGCCTAGATAATAAACAGTGAGTAGCAGCAGTGTACATGTAGGTAGGGGTGAAGTGACTCTGCTAGATAATAAACAGATAAGTGTACAAAGGGGTGAAGTGACTCTGCCTAGTAGCAGTAGCAGCAGTGTACATGTAGGTAGGGGTGAAGTGACTCTGCATAGATAATAAACAGTGAGTAGCAGCAGTGTACATGTAGGTAGGGGTGAAGTGACTCTGCATAGATAATAAACAGCCAGTAGCAGCAGTGTACATGTAGGTAGGGTGAAGTGACTCTGCCTAGATAATAAACAGTGAGTAGCAGCAGTGTACATGTAGGTAGGGTGAAGTGACTCTGCATAGATAATAAACAGTGAGTAGCAGCAGTGTACATGTAGGTAGGGTGAAGTGACTCTGCATAGATAATAAACAGTGAGTAGCAGCAGTGTACATGTAGGTAGGGTGAAGTGACTCTGCCTAGATAATAAACAAGTAGCAGCAGTGTACATGTAGGTAGGGGTGAAGTGACTCTGCATAGATAATAAACAGTGAGTAGCAGCAGTGTACATGTAGGTAGGGTGAAGTGACTCTGCATAGATAATAAACAGTGAGTAGCAGCAGTGTACATGTAGGTAGGGTGAAGTGACTCTGCATAGATAATAAACAGCCAGTAGCAGCAGTGTACATGTAGGTAGGGGTGAAGTGACTCTGCCTAGATAATAAACAGTGAGTAGCAGCAGTGTACATGTAGGTAGGGTGAAGTGACTCTGCCTAGATAATAAACAGTGAGTAGCAGCAGTGTACATGTAGGTAGGGTGAAGTGACTCTGCCTAGATAATAAACAGTGAGTAGCAGCAGTGTACATGTAGGTAGGGTGAAGTGACTCTGCATAGATAATAAACAGCCAGTAGCAGCAGTGTACATGTAGGTAGGGTGAAGTGACTCTGCATTGATAATAAACAGCCAGTAGCAGCAGTGTACATGTAGGTAGGGTGAAGTGACTCTGCATAGATAATAAACAGTGAGTATCAGCAGTGTACATGTAGGTAGGGTGAAGTGACTCTGCCTAGATAATAAACAGCCAGTAGCAGTAGTGTACATGTAGGTAGGGGTGAAGTGACTCTGCATAGATAATAAACAGTGAGTAGCAGTAGTGTACGTGTAGGTAGGGTGAAGTGACTCTGCATAGATAATAAACAGTGAGTAGCAGCAGTGTACATGTAGGTAGGGATGAAGTGACTCTGCCTAGATAATAAACAGTGAGTAGCAGCAGTGTTCATGTAGGTAGGGTGAAGTGACTCTGCATAGATAATAAACAGTGAGTAGCAGCAGTGTACATGTAGGTAGGGGTGAAGTGACTCTGCATAGATAATAAACAGCGAGTAGCAGCAGTGTACATGTAGGTAGGGGTGAAGTGACTCTGCCTAGATAATAAACAGCGAGTAGCAGCAGTGTACGTGTAGGTAGGGGTGAAGTGACTCTGCATAGATAATAAACAGTGAGTAGCAGCAGTGTACATGTAGGTAGGGTGAAGTGACTCTGCCTAGATAATAAACAGCGAGTAGCAGCAGTGTACATGTGGGTAGGGTGAAGTGACTCTGCATAGATAATAAACAGTGAGTATCAGCAGTGTACATGTAGGTAGGGTGAAGTGACTCTGCCTAGATAATAAACAGCGAGTAGCAGCAGTGTACATGTAGGTAGGGGTGAAGTGACTCTGCCTAGATAATAAACAGCGAGTAGCAGCAGTGTACATGTAGGTAGGGTGAAGTGACTCTGCCTAGATAATAAACAGTGAGTAGCAGCAGTGTACGTGTAGGTAGGGGTGAAGTGACTCTGCATAGATAATAAACAGTGAGTAGCAGCAGTGTACATGTAGGTAGGGGTGAAGTGACTCTGCATAGATAATAAACAGCGAGTAGCAGCAGTGTACATGTAGGTAGGGTGAAGTGACTCTGCCTAGATAATAAACAGTGAGTAGCAGCAGTGTACATGTAGGTAGGGTGAAGTGACTCTGCATAGATAATAAACAGTGAGTAGCAGCAGTGTACATGTAGGTAGGGTGAAGTGACTATGCATAGATAATAAACAGTGAGTAGCAGCAGTGTACATGTAGGTAGGGTGAAGTGACTCTGCATAGATAATAAACAGTGAGTAGCAGCAGTGTACATGTAGGTAGGGTGAAGTGACTCTGCATAGATAATAAACAGCCAGTACTCTGCAGCAGTGTACATGTAGGTAGGGGTGAAGTGACTCTGCATAGATAATAAACAGTGAGTAGCAGCAGTGTACATGTAGGTAGGGTGAAGTGACTCTGCCTAGATAATAAACAGCCAGTAGCAGCAGTGTACATGTAGGTAGGGGTGAAGTGACTCTGCCTAGATAATAAACAGTGAGTAGCAGCAGTGTACATGTAGGTAGGGTGAAGTGACTCTGCCTAGATAATAAACAGCCAGTAGCAGCAGTGTACATGTAGGTAGGGTGAAGTGACTCTGCATAGATAATAAACAGTGAGTAGCAGCAGTGTACATGTAGGTAGGGTGAAGTGACTCTGCAGAGATAATAAACAGTGAGTAGCAGCAGTGTACATGTAGGTAGGGTGAAGTGACTCTGCCTAGATAATAAACAGCCAGTAGCAGCAGTGTACATGTAGGTAGGGGTGAAGTGACTCTGCAGAGATAATAAACAGTGAGTAGCAACAGTGTACAAAACAAAAGGGGGGTCAATGTAAATAGTCTGGTGGCCATTTGATTAATTGGTCAGCAGGCTTATGGCTTGGGGGGTACAAGCTGTTAAGGAGACTTTTGTTCCTAGACTTGGCGCTCTGGTAGCAGAGACAACAGTCTATGACTTGGGTGACTGGTGTCTCTGACACTTTGGGGGGCTTTCCTCTGACAACGCCTAGTATATAGGTTCTGGATGGCAGGAAGCTTGGCCCAAGTGATGTACTGGGCCGTACGCACTACCCTCTGTAGTGCCCTTTGTTACATTGTTGTACAGTGAAACATTATCATCTTGCCTTGAAAATTAGAACCTGGTTTGAAAGCCAAAGCACGCTGCTAACATCTAGGAAAAGGGAAAACCTGTCAAATAGATTCATATCCTAGACTGTTCTCGTGGCTCTGGAAATGAATGCCTTTGTCGTCATTTAGGTTGTATGAAATATGTATGAAACATGACAGGATCATCGTTCCTGCAATGTTGGGAAGGGAATGTAAATAAGCATTTCAAAGTTAGACTAAACCTGTTGTTTTATGAAGCATGTGACAAAAAAAACATTTGATTTGAATTTTGATTTGTTCCGTGTTAAACATTGTTCCCATTTAATCGGCATTCGACCTCCCCTCCGGTTCCTATGTGTTTGCCATAACAAAATACCCCATTGTGTTCATCTACTGTCCTTCAACACTTCCTAAACCATCAACCCTTCCCAAACCATCAACCCTTCCTAAACCATCAACCCTTCCTAAACCATCAACCCTTCCTAAACCATCAACCCTTCCTAAACCATCAACCCTTCCTAAACCATCAACCCTTCCCAAACCATCAACCCTTCCTAAACCATCAACCCTTCCCAAACCACCAACCCTTCCGAAACCATCAACTCTTCCTAAACCATCAACCCTTCCTAAACCACCAACCCTTCCTAAACCATCAACCTTTCCCAAACCACCAACCCTTCCTAAACCATTAACCCTTCCTAAACCACCAACCCTTCCTAAACCATCAACCCTTCCTAAACCGTCAACCCTTCCTAAACCATCAATCCTTCCTAAACCACCACCCTTCCTAAACCATCAACCCTTCCTAAACCATCAACCCTTCCCAAACCACCAACCCTTCCTAAACCATCAACCCTTCCTAAACCATCAACCCTTCCTAAACCATCAACCCTTCCTAAACCATCAACCCTTCCTAAACCATCAACTCTTCCTAAACCATCAACCCTTCCTAAACCATCAACCCTTCCTAAACCATCAACCCTTCCTAAACCATCAACCCTTCCTAAACCATCAACCCTTCCCAAAACATCAACCCTTCCCAAACCACCAACCCTTCCTAAACCATCAACCCTTCCTAAACCATCAACCCTTCCTAAACCATCAACCCTTCCTAAACCACCATCCCTTCCTAAACCATCAACCCTTCCTAAACCGTCAACCCTTCCTAAACCGTCAACCCTTCCTAAACCATCAACCCTTCCTAAACCGTCAACCCTTCCTAAACCGTCAACCCTTCCTAAACCGTCAACCCTTCCTAAACCATATACTCCTTTATCAGTTATCAAATAAAATATAATTTTATTGGTCACAAACAGCTGGTTAGCAGATGATATTGCGAGTGTAGTAAATGTTTGTAGTGTAGTAAATGTTTGTAGTGTAGTAAATGCTTGTAGTGTAGCGATATGCTTGTAGTGTAGTGAAATGCTTGTAATGTAGCAAAATGCTTGTAGTGTAGCGACATGCTTGTAGTGTAGCGAAATGCTTGTAGTGTAGGCGACATGCTTGTAGTGTAGTGAAATGCTTGTAATGTAGAGAAATGCTTGTAATGTAATGAAATGCTTGTAATGTAGCTAAATGCTTGTAATGTAGCGAAATGCTTGTAATGTAATGAAATGCTTGTAATGTAGAGAAATGCTTGTAATGTAGCGAAATGCTTGTAATGTAATGAAATTCTTGTAGTTTAGCGAAATGCTTGTAATGTAATGAAATTCTTGTAGTGTAGCAAATGCTTGTAATGTAGCGAAATGCTTGTCATGTAGCGAAATGCTTTTAGTGTAGTAAAATGCTTCTAGTATAGTAAAATGCCTGTAGTGAAGCGAAATGCTTGTAATGTAGCGAAATGCTTGTAATGTAGCGAAATGCTTGTAGTGTAGTGATATGCTTGTAGTGTAGTAAATACTTGTAGTGTAGTAAATGCTTGTAGTGTAGTGATATGCTTGTAGTGTAGTAAATGCTTGTAGTGTAGTAGAATGCTTGTAGCGTAGTAAATGTTTGTAGTGTAGCGAAATGCTTGTAGTGTAGTAAATGTTTGTAGTGTAGTAAA
>NC_088213.1:11974163-12089469 GCF_036934945.1 Oncorhynchus masou masou | reverse complement strand
GAAGAGTTGTACACATGATACTGGTGTTGAATGCACCTGTTCACAGCAGTCACAAGCAATATACGTGAACAAAAATGAAACACACTATGCAACAATTTCAATGTTCTTACTGAGTTATAGTTCAAATA
Source organism: Oncorhynchus masou masou (assembly GCF_036934945.1). Lineage (NCBI taxonomy): Eukaryota > Metazoa > Chordata > Actinopteri > Salmoniformes > Salmonidae > Oncorhynchus > Oncorhynchus masou. Next base: position 12,089,341 of record NC_088213.1, on the reverse strand, counting down.
AATAAATAAGTCAATTGAAATAAATTCATTAGGCCCTATTGTACATGACTAGGCAGGGGTGCAGCCATGGGTGAGCCTTGGAGGGCATAGGCCCACCCACTTGGCAGCCAGGCCCACCCACTTGGCAGCCAGGCGTTGTAAATAAACACATGATAAATAAATAAAGACCCTTTTGTTCTTGTATCACTCAGTGTCATCATCATCATCACAGGAAGTGTGATAATCGCTCCTTAGGCAGAGTGGTACTTTACCAGCATGTTAGAATAAACAGTTCAAGACGGTGTTCCTCATCCTCACCTGTAGCTGATATGCCACCCTGCATCCCCACTGCTGGCTTGACTTGCCTCTGATGCTCGGCCGGGATGAACCTGGTTAGGCCTTGGATGGGAGACCAGAAAGAGCTGGAAGTGGAGTTGAAGGGCCAGTAGGAGGGCAGCAGTTCCCCCTCCGGTCTAAGGAGAGCCCCATTGCCCCCAGCACCATGATTGTAGCAATCCAGCAGCTTAAAGCTCAGGGGAGCTACTTCCATTCAGCTGGACACACCAGCATAGAGAACACACACCACTATAGAGAACACACACCACTATAGAGAAAACACACCACTATAGAGAACACAAACCACTATAGAGAACACACACCACTATAGAGGACACACACCACTATAGAGAACACACACCACTATAGAGAACATAAACCACTATAGAGAACACACACCACTATAGAGAACAGACACCACCATAGAGAACACAAACCACTATAGAGAACACACACCACTATAGAGGACACACACCACTATAGAGAACACACACCACTATAGAGAACACACACACCACTATAGAGGACACACACCACTATAGAGAACACAAACCACTATAGAGAACACACACCACCATAGAGAACACACACCACCATAGAGAACACACACCACTATAGAGAACACACACCACTATAGAGGACACACACACCACTATAGAGAACACACACCACCATAGAGAACACACACACCACCATAGAGAACACACACACCACTATAGAGAACACACACCACCATAGAGAACACACACCACTATAGAGAACACACACCACTATAGAGAACACACACCATTATAGAGAACACACACCACTATAGAGAAAACACACCACTATAGAGAACACAAACCACTATAGAGAACACACACCACTATAGAGAACAGACACCACCATAGAGAACACACACCACTATAGAGAACACACACCACTATAGAGGACACACACCACTATAGAGAACACAAACCACTATAGAGAACACACACCACCATAGAGAACACACACCACCATAGAGAACACACACCACTATAGAGAACAAACACCACTATAGAGGACACACACACCACCATAGAGAACACACACCACTATAGAGAACACACACACCACTATAGAGAACACACACCACCATAGAGAACACAAACCACTATAGAGAACACACACCACCATAGAGAACACACACCACTATAGAGAACACACACCACTATAGAGAACACACACCACTATAGAGAACACACACCACTATAGAGGACACACACCACTATAGAGAACACACACCACTATAGAGAACACACACCACCATAGAGAACACACACCACTATAGAGAACACACACCACTATAGAGAACACACACCACTATAGAGAACACACACCACTATAGAGGACACACACCACTATAGAGAACACACCACTATAGAGAACACACACCACTATAGAGGACAGACACCACTATAGAGGACACACACCACTATAGAGAACACACACCACTATAGAGAACACACACCACTATAGAGAACATACACCACTTTAGAGAACACACACCACTATAGAGAACACACACCACTATAGAGAACATACACCACCATAGAGAACACACACCACTATAGAGAACATACACCACCATGGAGAAACCAACAAACATTGAAGTCCATTTCCGTCTCTTTGTGTAAACATTGTGACACTGAGGTAGGTCTGCCAGGGAGTCTCCCGCAGTAAAGGGATTGAAAGAGAAATGGGAGCTGTAAAAGTTAGCCTGCCTTGGATATTTCAGCCCCTGTGAAACAAAAAGGTTCATAGACTTTATTACAGGTTGAGTTACAGAGTTCTGACAACAATGCTGGTATAATATAATTATGGGTTGCAGTCATTTAAAATGTCTGTGTGTTGGATTCACATGATCTGGTTTATGGATTTTCCACTGCTTCTACCCACACATTCTGCTGCTCTGTCTAGTTGTATTTCTAATCTACATTACCCCTACTGCTTTCCCTGGACTAAAACCTCCGCTTTACTGCAGCTTGCACTCCTATGGATGCAACCCAAGGTCTAAGAGGGGCTGCATTGTCTGCTGGTCTTTAAACCTTACCCTTGTGAATTGAGACCTTGAGTTGAAAACTATAAATTAACTCTTCAGTTTGAAGACAAAAACTTGCAGAACACAGTATGTCTTCATGTTCCTATGGCAACACGTGAAGAGAGAGAAAATATTGAGAGAGGGGCATGAAGGGAAACGATTGCAACACATTTAGTATGGGAGGGAGACCATCACTCACATGAATGATTTGTCTTTCCTAAATATATATTTTTTCTTCTTTCACACCAATCTGAGCTGGAAAATTGCAGCTGCAATACCTAACTTTTTCGAGGGATGCAACCAAATTCACAGAGAAACGTGAGTTATAGATCTGTCATTCTCATTGAAAGCAAGTCCAAGAAGAGGTAGATCAGTTCTATGTGTGCTATTTCTATGCTTTGCGTTCTTAAGTAAAAAATGTGCCTCTATGACTTTCGGTTTAGTACACCAGTTTCAAAGAGCCGGAAATATAATCTGTTTGGTTACGGGAAATATACTTCACAGTGGGTTTAGATGCTACGATGATTCTCTCCACTAAACTTGCTTGTTTTGTCATATAATCTGAAATTAGGCGAACTTTTAGAAACTTTGCAATCAGGAAATGGCAGAGTGATTTCTGCATAGTGCAGCTTTAAACGTAGTCATTTACTCTGAATTTGAGAGAGATTGAATTACTTTAAGCAGGAATGGTTACATTTGATGCAGTTATCAATCATGATTGGGTGGTCACTGTTTTGCATTTTAATGAATACCAGATGGAGAATGTAAATACATTTAAATGTTATAGGAATTATTTTCAGCAATGTTGCCGGACCTACTGCATATTGTAGGAAACACCATATGAGCAGAATTACCAGTGCATCTATTAGTCATTCTGCTAGACATTCTACTGGTCATTATACTAGTCATTATACTGGTCATTATACTGGTCATTATACTAGTCATTATACTGGTCATTATACTAGTCATTATACTGGTCATTATACTAGTCATTATACTGGTCATTATACTGGTCATTATACTAGTCATTATACTAGTCATTATACTAGTCATTATACTGGTCATTATACTAGTCATTATACTAGTCATTATACTAGTCATTATACTAGTCATTATACTGGTCATTATACTAGTCATTATACTAGTCATTATACTAGTCATTATACTGGTCATTATACTGGTCATTATACTAGTCATTATACTGGTCATTATACTAGTCATTATACTAGTCATTATACTAGTCATTATACTAGTCATTATACTGGTCATTATACTAGTCATTATACTGGTCATTATACTGGTCATTATACTAGTCATTATACTAGTCATTATACTAGTCATTATACTGGTCATTATACTAGTCATTATACTAGTCATTATACTGGTCATTATACTAGTCATTATACTGGTCATTATACTGGTCATTATACTAGTCATTATACTGGTCATTATACTAGTCATTATACTAGTCATTATACTAGTCATTATAGTCATTATACTGGTCATTATACTAGTCATTATACTGGTCATTATACTAGTCATTATACTGGTCATTATACTGGTCATTATACTGGTCATTATACTGGTCATTATACTAGTCATTATACTGGTCATTATACTGGTCATTATACTGGTCATTATACTGGTCATTATACTAGTCATTATACTGGTCATTATACTGGTCATTATACTAGTCATTATACTGGTCATTATACTGGTCATTATACTGGTCATTATACTGGTCATTATACTGGTCATTGTACTAGTCATTGTACTAGTCATTATACTACTGGTCATTATACTGGTCATTATACTGGTCATTATACTGGTCATTATACTAGTCATTATACTGGTCATTGTACTAGTCATTGTACTAGTCATTGTACTAGTCATTGTACTAGTCATTATACTGGTCATTATACTGGTCATTATACTAGTCATTATACTAGTCATTATACTGGTCATTGTACTAGTCATTATACTGGTCATTATACTGGTCATTATTCATTATACTAGTCATTATACTGGTCATTGTACTAGTCATTATACTAGTCATTATACTGGTCATTATACTGGTCATTATACTAATCATTATACTGGTCATTATACTGGTCATTATACTGGTCATTATACTGGTCATTATACTAGTCATTATACTGGTCATTATACTGGTCATACTGGTATACTGGTCATTATACTAGTCATTATACTGGTCATTATACTAGTCATTATACTAGTCATTATACTAGTCATTATACTGGTCATTATACTAGTCATTATACTAGTCATTCTGCTAGACATTCTACTGGTCATTATACTGGTCATTATACTGGTCATTATACTAGTCATTATACTAGTCATTATACTGGTCATTATACTAGTCATTATACTGGTCATTATACTAGTCATTATACTAGTCATTATACTAGTCATTATACTAGGATACTGGTCATTATACTGGTCATTATCTGGTCATTGTACTGGTCATTGTAGGATTGTACTGGTCAATGCGCATTGCGTGGTAAGTGTCCATAATGTTTAATCAAAACACAACAGAATACTGGAACAAAACAATAATTCTGAATAAACTAGTCATTATACTAAGTGTCCATAATGTTTAATCAAAACACAACAGAATACTGGAACAAAACAATAATCGTGAATAAACGAAACAGTCCCGTGTGGCAACAAGCACTGACACGGAAGGCAAACACCCACAACTCAAAAGTGAAATCAGGCTACCTAAGTATGATTCTCAATCAGGGACAACGATTGACAGCTGCCTCTGATTGAGAACCATACTTGGCCGAACACAGAAATCCCAAATTATAGAAAAACGAACATTGACAAGCCACCCAACTCACGCCCTGACCATACTAAAACAAAGGAACTACGGTCAGAACGTGACACTACTAGTCATTCTACTTATGTGATCTACATGTCCTTTTGGGGCAATTAGACAAGACTTGTTTGATTGTTTGTTTGACCTTTAAAATCCACGTCATGTAAATTCACGAGATATCATCAGCGGCACACTGCATAAATGAACATAGTGAGTGTAATAAGTTGCCCTGAAAGAAAACAGATAATCACGTTTGTTCCGACAACATTTTTGGCGGTGGAAAAAAAGCAAACAAAACATAACCATGAATATCAAAGGGGCTGCAGCTGCACATAATGAGACCTGAGTCTGAAAGGTCATTGGATCCGGAACACTGTGTTGGTGTTCATTGGCTGTGTTTGTGTGGCTTTACTGTTGCCTTTGTTGAGACTAATTGGCCCTCCGCGGTTTAAACGGGGCGCTTTATGTGACGTATAACACGAATAATACATCATCTGCTTCATGTTGGTTCGTTTGGTTTTTCATCTATTTCTCACAGATATCTTCCATTATGAAGGAATATGACTGTTGGCCATGAAAGCATAGGGTTTTTACTGGCGTAGTCGGCGGAGCATGTCAGAATAAAAGTATGACTTTCAAAATAAAAGCGTACTGCTGATTTTGACAATACCATCACGTTACAGACCTACAAAGTGTTCCTTCATTCTCGCTTTACAATAAGGGCCCCTAATACCTATGCAGTTGGTTGTTATTTTACAATAAGGGCTCCTAATACCTATGCAGTTGGTTGTTATTTTACAATAAGGGCACCTAATACCTATGCAGTCGGTTGTTATTTTACAATAAGGGCTCCTAATACCTATGCAGTTGGTTGTTATTTTACAATATGGACCCCTAATACCTATGCAGTTGGTTGTTATTTTACAATAAGGGCTCCTAATACCTATGCAGTTGGTTGTTATTTTACAATAAGGGCTCCTAATACCTATGCAGTCGGTTGTTATTTTACAATAAGGGCTCCTAATACCTATGCAGTTGGTTGTTATTTTACAATCAGGGCTCCTAATACCTATGCAGTTGTGTGTTATTTTACAATAAGGGCTCCTAATACCTATGCAGTCGGTTGTTATTTTACAATAAGGGCTCCTAATACCTATGCAGTTGGTTGTTATTTTACAATAAGGGCTTCTAATACCTATGCTGTTGGTTGTTATTTTACAATAAGGGCCCCTAATACCTATGCAGTTGGTTGTTGTGCACATACAGTACAATTTACTAATGCAGGTTCAGTGTAACTACAGTGTAGAATATTCAAACAAGACTAATGACAAGACAATATGAAAATGTATACACTGACTACTCTGGATAAGAGCGTCTGCTAACTGACTAAATTGTAAATGTAATGATTATTAAGTGTTTATACATTAAGCAGATGCTCAAGACATTGAACCTGGAAAATGTATCCTTTCTCAGGAGCATAAATTATTTCCCCATTCATTTTAATCACCTCATTAGTGTTCCCTGGGGGGTGGGAGGGAATCACATTTATCTACTGTATGTGTGTGAGAAACGCTGCCTGTCTCAATACCTACTACCCAGTCTCATCGCCTTCACAGAACTGAGTGAACCATAAAATGCTACCCAAGGGGTTTGCTAAGCTCATCCCTCTGTCTCCCCTTACTTTCACCACACACGATTCTATTACATTTCACTTTCACCACACACGATTCTATTACAGTAAACTGTCAGGTCTCTGAGGGCTGAGTATCCCTCCTACCCCCACCCCCTTCCTTCCCCCTTCCCCAAGGAGATCTCCCCTAAGAGTTGAAGCAGAGAGCTAATATGGGAAACTCAGCGAGTGGTATACTGAAGATGAGACTGAAGAGTGAGAGGAGATACGAGCGAGGAGTGAACACTAATTATTTTAGAGAGCTACAGCACTGAGTGCTTGTATTGTCGCCCTGCTACCCAGTACAGCTGCTATTGTAGAAGCAGCTCTGTACAATTCCACAAACATTTATCGGAATATGTCCACATGGATAATCGGCTTAGCAGAAAGCAATTCGTTCCTCCTGAATATGTGTTCAGGGTGATTGTAGACAATGAGGATATTTTGCTGTGAGGCTGGGAAGATGGGTTGGGGGGGAGGGGGGGGGATCTCTCTTCAGTCACCAGTAGGGGATGCTGTGACATAGTTCAGTTTATTAGGATCCCCATTAGCTGCTGCAAATTTAGCAGCTGCTCTTCCTGGGGTCCATTAACTACTGTACATGCAACAGCTACTCTTCCTGGGGTCCATTAACTACTGTACATGCAACAGCTACTCTTCCTGGGGTCCATTAACTACTGTACATGCAACAGCTACTCTTCCTGGGGTCCATTAACTACCATGCAACAGCTACTCTTCCTGGGGTCCATTAACTACTGTACATGCAACAGCTACTCTTCCTGGGGTCCATTAACTACTGTACATGCAACAGCTACTCTTCCTGGGGTCCATTAACTACTGCACATGCAACAGCTACTCTTCCTGGGGTCCATTAACTACTGTACATGCAGCAGCTACTCTTCATGGGGTCCATTAACTACTGCACATGCAACAGCTACTCTTCCTGGGGTCCATTAACTACTGTACATGCAGCAGCTACTCTTCCTGGGGTCCATTAACTACTGTACATGCAACAGCTACTCTTCCTGGGGTCCATTAACTACTGTACATGCAACAGCTACTCTTCCTGGGGTCCATTAACTACTGTACATGCAACAGCTACTCTTCCTGGGGTCCATTAACTACTGTACATGCAACAGCTACTCTTCATGGGTCCATTAACTACTGCACATGCAACAGCTACTCTTCCTGGGGTCCATTAACTACTGTACATGCAACAGCTACTCTTCCTGGGGTCCATTAACTACTGTACATGCAACACTTCCTGGGGTCCATTAACTACTGTACATGCAACAGCTACTCTTCATGGGTCCATTAACTACTGCACATGCAACAGCTACTCTTCCTGGGGTCCATTAACTACTGTACATGCAACAGCTACTCTTCCTGGGGTCCATTAACTACTGTACATGCAACAGCTACTCTTCCTGGGGTCCATTAACTACTGTACATGCAACAGCTACTCTTCCTGGGGTCCATTAACTACTGTACATGCAACAGCTACTCTTCCTGGGGTCCATTAACTACTGTACATGCAACAGCTACTCTTCATGGGTCCATTAACTACTGCACATGCAACAGCTACTCTTCCTGGGGTCCATTAACTACTGTACATGCAACAGCTACTCTTCCTGGGGTCCATTAACTACTGTACATGCAACAGCTACTCTTCCTGGGGTCCATTAACTACTGTACATGCAACAGCTACTCTTCCTGGGGTCCATTAACTACTGTACATGCAGCAGCTACTCTTCCTGGGGTCCACATAAAATGTACAAATACTCTATATGACAAAGTACAGAACAGTCATACTGAAGACAAGGACATTAAATGAAAAATAATAATGAAAAGAATGAGTTAAATATAGGAAAGACACCAAGAGACAACAAAATATTATGTACACAATATTCCTATATACATATTCATATTCATGTATACAGCACAGTTACATTTGATCTTTAGAAAGAGGAGAGGAGCTGTGATACAATATGTTTTTTGAAAGCTAAACTTGCTTTTTGCCTGAGTAACCTCTGGTGGCAGAGCATTACACGATGACATGGCTCTCTACATAACTGAGCGATGCATTAAATCTGTTTTTGGTCTGGGTACCGTGAAGAAACCCATAGTTGTGTGTCTGGTGGGAAATGTATGTCTGTTTGAAGTGTATGCAAATAGATTATACAAGTGGTTAGGCATTTTCAACACACAAAATGTTTCTGTAAAAGACCGTGTGTGCCAGTTAAGCGCAAGGCGTGCTGCTCTGTTTTGAGCCAGCTGCAGCTTTGCTCGGTCTTTCTTTGCTCCACCAGACCACGTTACAGAGTCTGAACAACGAGGTGATCTTTGTGTCAAAAACGCAGAACAGCTTTTTATAACACACATACAGTGACGTGTTTCTCTGGATTTTTGTTGTTGTTATTCTGTCTCTCACTGTTGAAATAAACCTACCATTAAAATTATAGACGGATCATTCCTTTGTTAGTGGGCAAACGTACAAAATCAGCAGGGGATCAAACACTTTTTCCCCCCCTCACTGTACCTCTCCCCATCTTCACAACAACTCTGTCAATATGACTTGACCATGATTACTCCTAGTAGTTCAACTTGTTCAATGGGCATACCCTTTAAATATGTATTTTATTTATTTTATTGAAGCTTTATTTAACTAGTCAAGTCGGTTAAGAACAAATTCTTACTTACAATGCACAACTCCAGATGAGGTTTAGGTCTAACAGAATGCTTTGAACCAAATACAATGCTTTTGATTTAGATGTATTCAAGACCAGTTTATTTTTGAATGACCCATTCTGATACGGACTGTAACTCCTTGTTAAGAGTCTCAGTGAGCTCACTGGCTGTAGGTGTTGATGTGTAGCGTGTACAATCATCAGCATTCATAGTCATTTTAGCTTCTTGTAAGACAAGTGGCAAATCATTTGTAAAAATAGAGAAGAGTAATGGTTCCAAGGCAACTGCCCTGAGGGATACTGCACTGTACATATCTGATGTTAGAGAAGCTTCCATTGAAGAATACTCTCTGAGCTCTATTGGCTTAGTAACTCTCCAACCATGTGATGGCAGGTCATGTAAAGCCATAACAAGTGAGTTTTTATCAATATCAAATTATAACCAATAACATCAAATATTGCACTGAAATCTAACAATACAGCTCCAACTATCATCTTATTATCCATTTATTTTAGCCAATCAACAGTCATCTGAGTCAGTGCAGTACAAGTTGAGTTGCCCTTCTCTATAGGCATGCTGAAAGTCAGTAGTTTGTTCAAACAAAATTTTCTCCATCAGTTTACTAAGAACAGGCAGCAAACTGATTGGTCGGCTGTTAGAGCCAGCAAAGGATGACTAACTATTTTTAGGTAGTTTCCTTCCACGTCTGTGGACACACACACTACTTGAGGCTTTGGTTAAAGACATTGCAAATAAGGGTGTCAATACAGTCTGCTAACATTCCTAAATAGTTTTCCATCTAGGCTGTCTGTACCTGGTGGTAATACAGTCTGCTACCATTCCCAATAGTTTTCCATCTAGGTTGTCTATACCTGGTGGTAATACAGTCTGCTACCATTCCCAATAGTTTTCCATCTAGGTTGTCTATACCTGGTGGTAATACAGTCTGCTACCATTCCCAATAGTTTTCCATCTAGGTTGTCTATACCTGGTGGTAATACAGTCTGCTACCATTCCCAATAGTTTTCCATCTAGGTTGTCTATACCTGGTGGTAATACAGTCTGCTACCATTCCCAATAGTTTTCCATCTAGGTTGTCTATACCTGGTGGTAATACAGTCTGCTACCATTCCCAATAGTTTTCCATCTAGGTTGTCTATACCTGGTGGTAATACAGTCTGCTACAATTCCCAATAGTTTTCCATCTAGGTTGTCTATACCTGGTGGTAATACAGTCTGCTACCATTCCCAGTAGTTTTCCATCTAGGTTGTCTATACCTGGTGGTAATACAGTCTGCTACCATTCCCAATAGTTTTCCATCTAGGTTGTCTATACCTGGTGGTAATACAGTCTGCTACCATTCCCAATAGTTTTCCATCTAGGTTGTCTATACCTGGTGGTAATACAGTCTGCTACAATTCCCAGTAGTTTTCCATCTAGGTTGTCTATACCTGGTGGTAATACAGTCTGCTACCATTCCCAATAGTTTTCCATCTAGGTTCCATCTAGGTTGTCTATACCTGGTGGTAATACAGTCTGCTACAATTCCCAGTAGTTTTCCATCTAGGTTGTCTATACCTGGTGGTAATACAGTCTGCTACAATTCCCAGTAGTTTCCCATTCAGGTTGTCTATACCTGGTGGTAATACAGTCTGCTACCATTCCCAATAGTTTTCCATCTAGGTTGTCTATACCTGGTGGTAATACAGTCTGCTACCATTCCCAATAGTTTTCCATCTAGGTTGTCTATACCTGGTGGTAATACAGTCTGCTACCATTCCCAATAGTTTTCCATCTAGGTTGTCTATACCTGGTGGTAATACAGTCTGCTACCATTCCCAATAGTTTTCCATCTAGGTTGTCTATACCTGGTGGTAATACAGTCTGCTACAATTCCCAGTAGTTTTCCATCTAGGTTGTCTATACCTGGTGGTAATACAGTCTGCTACAATTCCCAGTAGTTTCCCATTCAGGTTGTCTATACCTGGTGGTAATACAGTCTGCTACCATTCCCAATAGTTTTCCATCTAGGTTGTCTATACCTGGTGGTAATACAGTCTGCTACCATTCCCAGTAGTTTTCCATCTAGGTTGTCTATACCTGGTGGTAATACAGTCTGCTACAATTCCCAGTAGTTTTCCATCTAGGTTGTCTATACCTGGTGGTAATACAGTCTGCTACAATTCCCAGTAGTTTCCCATTCAGGTTGTCTATACCTGGTGGTAATACAGTCTGCTACCATTCCCAATAGTTTTCCATCTAGGTTGTCTATACCTGGTGGTAATACAGTCTGCTACCATTCCCAATAGTTTTCCATCTAGGTTGTCTATACCTGGTGGTAATACAGTCTGCTACCATTCCCAATAGTTTTCCATCTAGGTTGTCTATACCTGGTGGTAATACAGTCTGCTACCATTCCCAATAGTTTTCCATCTAGGTTGTCTATACCTGGTGGTAATACAGTCTGCTACAATTCCCAGTAGTTTTCCATCTAGGTTGTCTATACCTGGTGGTAATACAGTCTGCTACAATTCCCAGTAGTTTCCCATTCAGGTTGTCTATACCTGGTGGTAATACAGTCTGCTACCATTCCCAATAGTTTTCCATCTAGGTTGTCTATACCTGGTGGTAATACAGTCTGCTACCATTCCCAGTAGTTTTCCATCTAGGTTGTCTATACCTGGTGGTAATACAGTCTGCTACCATTCCCAATAGTTTTCCATCTAGGTTGTCTATACCTGGTGGTAATACAGTCTGCTACCATTCCCAATAGTTTTCCATCTAGGTTGTCTATACCTGGTGGTAATACAGTCTGCTACCATTCCCAGTAGTTCTCCATCTAGGTTGGCTATACCTGGTGGTAATACAGTCTGCTACCATTCCCAATAGTTTTCCATCTAGGTTGTCTATACCTGGTGGTAATACAGTCTGCTACCATTCCCAATAGTTTTCCATCTAGGTTGTCTATACCTGGTGGTAATACAGTCTGCTACCATTCCGTATAGTTTTCCATCTAGGTTGTCTATACCTGGTGGTAATACAGTCTGCTACCATTCCCAATAGTTTTCCATCTAGGCTGTCTATACCTGGTGGTAATACAGTCTGCTACCATTCCCAATAGTTTTCCATCTAGGTTGTCTATACCTGGTGGTAATACAGTCTGCTACCATTCCCAATTGTTTTCCATCTAGGTTGTCTATACCTGGTGGCTTATCATTATTGGTGGATAACAATCGTTTTCCCACCTTTTCCACTCAAACTTGACCAAATTCAAAACAGAAATCCTTCTCTTTCATTATTAGATCTTCAATACACAACTATGATGGTTCACTGTTGTCATTTCACTTCCCGGTTTGTCCACTATACCACTGAAATAGTCATTGAAATGATTGTCTATATCAAAAGGTTTTGTTATAAATGACCCATCAACTTCAGTGAACGATGGAGATGAATAGGGTTCTCTGCCCATAACATAAGTTATGGTGCTTCAACATCTTTTCCATGATTATTTATGTCCTTTACCTTGTTTTAGTAACACAATTTCTTATTTTTCTGTTAAGTTTAGTCACATATTTTCTCAGTTTACAGTATGTCAACCAATCAGCTGAGCAGCCTGACTTGTTGCCACCTGACCTTCCCCCATGGGAGAGACTAAGCATCCCATTGACAGCCCGACCAATTCGAAAATGAATTATCGGTTTGCACTTTAGCCACGTACCCCACTCTCCGCATAGAACTTACGTTAATGTACAGACCTAGCAATTACCCTTTCAGAACCCTAACCTCAAACATTAAACCTAGCATTTACATTCCCAGAACCCTAACCTCAATCATTAGACCTAGCATTTACCCTCAAACAGACCTAGCATTTACTCTCTCAGAACCCTAAAATCAAACATTAGACCTAGCATTTACTCTCTCAGAACCCTAACCTCAAACCTAGCATTTACATTCCCAGAACCTCAATCATTAGACCTAGCATTTACCCTCAAACAGACCTAGCATTTACATTCCCAGAACCTCAATCATTAGACCTAGCATTTACCCTCAAACAGACCTAGCATTTACTCTCTCAGAACCCTAACCTCAATCATTAGACCTAGCATTTACCCTCAAACAGACCTAGCATTTACTCTCTCAGAACCCTAACCTCAATCATTAGACCTAGCATTTACCGTCAAACAGACCTAGCATTTACATTCCCAGAACCCTAACCTCAATCATTAGACCTAGCATTTACCCTCAAACAGACCTAGCATTTACATTCCCAGAACCCTAACCTCAAACAGTAGACTGAGCAGTTATTATTTATTTTTTACACCTTTATTTAACTAGGCAAGTCAGTTAAGAACAAATTCTTATTTTCAATGATGGCCTAGGAACAGTGGGGTTATCTGCCTGTTCAGGGGCAGAACGACAGATTTATACCTTGTCAGCTCGGGGGTTTTGAACTTGCAACTTCCGGTTACTAGTCCAACGCTCTAACCACTAGGCTACGCTACCCTCTCAGAATCCTAACCTCAAACATTAGACCTAGCATTTACTCTCTCAGAACCCTAACCTCAAACATTAGACCTAGCATTTACCCTCTCAGAATCATAACCTCAAACAGACCTAGCATTTACCCTCTCAGAACCCTAACCTCAAACATTAGATCACTAAAAATTCTGAAATTTCCATCCCCAATTACATTTTCCTTCAAGACAGAACTGCTAAAGGGGGCGGAATTGCAATCTACTGTAGAGATAGCCTACAGAGTTCTGTCACACTATCCATGTCTATGCCCAAACAGTTTGAGCTTCTACTTTCAAAGATCCATCTCCTCAGAAATAAGTCCCTCACTGTTGCTGCTTGTTATAGACCCCTCTTAGTTCCCAGCTGTGCCCTGGTCACCATATGTGAATTGATTGCCCCCCCCCCCCCCATCTAATTGTCCGAGTTTACTGCTAGGTGACCTAAACTAGGATATGGTTAACACCCCAGCCGTCCTGCAATCTAAGCTCGATGCTCTCAATCTCACTCAAATTATCAAGGAACCTACCAGGTACAACCCCAAATCTGTTAACATGGGCACCCTCATAGATATCATCCTGACCAACTTGCCCTCTAAATACACCTCTGCTGTTTTCAACTAGGATCTCAGCGATCACTGCCTCATTGCCTGCGTCCGTTATGGGGTCCGTGGTCAAATGACCACCCCCCATCACTGACAAACGCTCCCTAAAACACTTCTGCGAGCAGGCCTTTCTAATCGACCTGGCCCGGGTATCCTGGAAGGATATTGACCTCATCCCGTTAGTAGAGGATACCTGGTTGTTCTTTAAAAGTGCTTTCCTCACCATCTTAAATAAGCATGCCCCTTACAAAGCATTTTGAAATAAGAACAGATATAGCCCTTGGTTCACTCCAGACTTGACTGCCCTTGACCAGCACAAAAACGCTTGATCTACACCTGTTGTATTCGGCGCATGTGACTAATAACATTTGATTTGATTTGATATGATCCATGAGGGACTGGAATGTCTGAAGGTTTTAAGAGCATGTACTGCGGGAACATTCATAACCCTGTTCTGGTCTTTTTGACGGATACCGTTCAAAAACATTGTTCATATGAGATTGTACATTTGTGAGAATATGTTGTGTTGTGCAATGTCTTATAAGGTTCGAGTGAACAAAGACTATGAGTCAGCCATAAATCTGTATAAAAATGGATATCCCTCTGGGTATTGAATTAGTTTCCTTTTGATCATTTACAGTAAAACCATTACATTTGGGATGCTGGCCTTCTAGGCAGAGTTGCAAAGAAAAAAACTTATCTCAGACTGGCCAATAAAAAGAAAAGATTAAGATGGGCAAAATAATACAGACACTGGACAGAGGAACTCTGCCTAGAAGGCCAGCATCCCCGGGTCGCCTCTTCACTGATGACGTTGTGTTTTGCAGGTACTATTTAATGAAGCTGCCCGTTGAGGACTTGTCTGTTTCTCAATCTAGACATTCTAATGTACTTGTCCTCTTGCTCAGTTGTGCACCGGGGCCTCCCACTCCTCTTTCTATTCTGGTTAGAGCCAGTTTCCGCAGTTCTGTGAAGGGAGTAGTACACAGCATTGTACGAGATCTTCAGTACTTGGCAGTACTTCAGTTTCTCGCATGGAATAGCCTTCATTTCTCAGAACAAGAATAGACTGACGAGTTTCAGAAGAAAGGTCTTTGTTTCTGGCCATTTTGAGTCTGTAATCAAACCCACAAATGCTGATGCTCCAGATACTCAACTAGTCTAAAGAAGGGCAGTTTATTTTACTTGGCAAGTCAGTTAAGAACAAATTCTTATTCACAATGACGGCCTAGGAACAGTGGGTGCCTTGTTCAGGGGTAGAACGACAGATTTCTACCTTGTCAGCTCAGGGATTTGATGTAGCAACCTTTCAGTTACTGGCCCAATGCTCTAACCACTAGGCTACCTGCCACTATTGTTTCTTTAATGAGCACAACAGTTTTCAGCTGTGCTAACATAATTGCAAAAGGGTTTTCTAATGATCAATTAACCTTTTAAAATGATCAACTTGGATTAGCTAACACAATGTGCCATTGGAACAGTGATGGTTGCTGATAATGGGCCTCTGTATGCCTATGTAGATATTTCATTAAAAAAATAGCTGTTTCCAGCTACAATAGTCATTTACAACATTATCAATGTCTACACTGTGTTTCTGGAAATGATCAATTTGATGTTATTTTAATGGACAAGGTGTATTTTTTGTAAGGGAAAATCAAGTTTGAAATTTCAAAGTTGAAATTACAAACTTCAGAAGCATTTAAAAATGTCAAATACACTACAAGTTTAAAATGTCCTGCATTGCAGGAAAGTTACCCTGCAACAGGGTGATCAAATTAAGATCCTACATCTGTACCCTGTATATTGTACATCCTGTCTATTGTAGTTAATTTATTGCATATATTTATAAATATGCAGAGACCAGGGTAGAGAGTCATGGCTGTGTGTGAGCATCTTATAAAAAATGAACACGACAAGATTGTTTCCCGAGGGACAGTGACTCCTGAGGAAGTGAGCGGTCTTTAATAAAGAGTTCCATTTCCATCCTCTACTCTAGCTTCCTTTAATCCAATGTGGGAGAGAGGAGAGAGGAGAGAGAGGAGAGAGAGGAGAGAGGAGAGAGGAGAGAGAGGAGAGAGGAGAGAGAGGAGAGAGGAGAGAGGAGAGAGGAGAGAGGGAGAGAGGAGAGAGGAGAGAGGAGAGAGGAGAGAGGGAAGAGAGGGGAGAGGGAAGAGAGGGGAGAGGGAAGAGAGGGGAGAGAAGAGAGAGGAGAGAGAGGAGAGGAGAGAGAAGAGAGGAGAGAGAAGAGAGAGGAGAGAGAGGAGAGGAGAGAGAAGAGAGAGGAGAGAGAGGAGAGAGAGGAGAGAGAAGAGAGAGAGAAGAGAGGGAGAGAGAGAGAGAGAGAGAGAGAGAGAGAGAGAGGAGAGAGAGAGAGAGAGAGAGAGGAGAGAGGAGAGAGAAGAGAGAGGAGAGAGGAGAGAGGGGAGAGAGGAGAGAGAAGAGAGAGAGGAGAGAGGAGAGAGAAGAGAGGAGAGAGGGGAGAGAAGAGAGAGGAGAGAGAAGAGAGGGAGAGAGAAGAGAGGGGAGAGAGGAGAGAGAAGAGAGGAGAGAGAAGAGAGAGGAGAGAGAGAAGAGAGGAGAGAGAAGAGAGGGGAGAGAGAGGAGAGAGAGGAGGGAGGAGAGAGAGGAGAGAGAAGAGAGAGAGGAGAGAGAGGTGAGAGGAGAGAGGAGAGAGAGGAGAATAGGCTGTTTGGCGCCTTCCTCTGCCTTTGGACTGTTTAACCCTTTAGAACCAGGGTTTTCTAATTGTTTTGGTTGACCCAGTTAGACACAACTAGAACTGTCTGCACCTATGTCCTTAAATATCCATTCACAAACCTACGTTCTGTAAAGAACCGTAATATGCATGTTATAGTAGCCAACTAATACTAGAAATGTAACACGAACATGGGAAAAGGTGACAACAGTTTAGCAACAACACAACTGAGATCAACCGAACAAGCCATTTGTTTATCTAAGCAAACAAGGAAGCAGTATGCAGAGCATGAAGATGGCAACATGGCTTTGATTATTGCATCAAACAACCCACTGAATCCTTTTCACCCATTGACTTTTAGCCTTTGCTATGAAATAGGTCAGTTTTAGGAGCCGAGTTAGTCATCCACTACCACAGACACTCTCTACATCCCCAGGTGGCAGCAGCAACCGGGTCAGGTGTTCTCCCTGTTAGCCATCCACTACCACAGACTCTCTACATCCCCAGCTGGCAGCAGCAACCGGGTCAGGTGTTCTCCCTGTTAGCCATCCACTACCACAGACTCTCTACATCCCCAGATGACACTCTACATCCCCAGCAGCAACCGGGTCAGGTGTTCTCCCTGTTAGCCATCCACTACCACAGACACTCTACATCCCCAGATGGCAGCAGCAACCGGGTCAGGTGTTCTCCCTGTTAGCCATCCACTACCACAGACACTCTACACTCTACATCCCCAGATGGCAGCAGCAACCGGGTCAGGTGTTCTCCCTGTTAGCCATCCACTACCACAGACACTCTACATCCCCAGGTGGCAGCAGCAACCGGGTCAGGTGTTCTCCCCGTTAGCCAGCCACTACCGCAGACACTCTACATCCCCAGGTGGCAGCAGCAACCGGGTCAGGTGTTCTCCCCGTTAGCCAGCCACTACCGCAGACACTCTACATCCCCAGGTGGCAGCAGCAACCGGGTCAGGTGTTCTCCCTGTTAGCCATCCACTACCACAGACACTCTACATCACCAGATGGCAGCAGCAACCGGGTCAGGTGTTCTCCCTGTTAGCCATCCACTACCACAGACACTCTACATCACCAGATGGCAGCAGCAACCGGGTCAGGTGTTCTCCCTGTTAGCCATCCACTACCACAGACTCTCTACATCCCCAGATGGCAGCAGCAACCGGGTCAGGTGTTCTCCCTGTTAGCCATCCACTACCACAGACACTCTACATCCCTAGATGGCAGCAGCAACCGGGTCAGGTGTTCTCCCTGTTAGCCATCCACTACCACAGACACTCTACACTCTACATCCCCAGATGGCAGCAGCAACCGGGTCAGGTGTTCTCCCCGTTAGCCAGCCACTACCGCAGACACTCTACATCCCCAGGTGGCAGCAGCAACCGGGTCAGGTGTTCTCCCCGTTAGCCAGCCACTACCGCAGACACTCTACATCCCCAGGTGGCAGCAGCAACCGGGTCAGGTGTTCTCCCTGTTAGCCATCCACTACCACAGACACTCTACATCACCAGATGGCAGCAGCAACCGGGTCAGGTGTTCTCCCTGTTAGTCATCCACTACCACAGACACTCTACATCACCAGATGGCAGCAGCAACCGGGTCAGGTGTTCTCCCTGTTAGCCATCCACTACCACAGACACTCTACATCACCAGATGGCAGCAGCAACCGGGTCAGGTGTTCTCCCTGTTAGTCATCCACTACCACAGACACTCTACATTCCCAGATGGCAGCAGCAACCGGGTCAGGTGTTCTCCCTGTTAGCCATCCACTACCACAGACACTCTACACTCTACATCCCCAGGTGGCAGCAGCAACCGGGTCAGGTGTTCTCCCTGGAAATCTTTGTACGGTTGTTGTTGATGAAGACTTGCAGTTTATTGATGAATAGTTTTATGTTAGGTTTCATAGCCATAGAGAAGAAAGGACTGGAGCTATCTATTTAAATACAGGTATGTCTCGGGGCTTGTGATGAGGGCTTGGATGAGAGGCCTACTGGCTTAAATGTTTTGAATACGGGAACCATGGATAGCTGGGATGAGAGGACTACTGGCTTGAGTGTCTTGAAGCTGGGTGCTGTGGAGAGCTGGGATGAGAGGACTACTGGCTTGAGTGTCTTGAAGAAAGGGACTGTGGAGAGCTTGGATGAGAGGATTTCTGGCTTGAGTGTCTTGAAGCTGGGTGCTGTGGAGAGCTGGGATGGGAGGACTACTGGCCTGAGTGTCTTGAAGAAAGGGGCTGTGGAGAGTTGGGATGAGAGGACTACTGGCTTTAAGTGTCTTGACGCTGGGTGCTGTGGAGAGATGGGATGAGAGGACTACTGGCTTTAAGTGTCTTGAAGCTGGGTGCTGTGGAGAGATGGGATGAGAGGACTACTGGCTTGAGTGTCTTGAAGATGGGTGCTGTCATAATGTTGCCCTCTTTGGGTACAGCAAGCCCCATCCCCCTCTCCCTGCCTCCTACAACTAGGCTGCTGTGGTCAGAGAGGTCGTAAATTCCTGAGGAGATCATCTCCTCATGGCCACAGTACAGGGACAGAGTTCGTTTTCATAGAGAACAAAGGAATTTCTTCCACCTCACAGAACTTGAGGTCCGAACAACATTTATGTTCCGGAGAAAGTATAAAAGATCGGTGAAGAATCCAGCTAAGAACTGGTCCGTTTGGTACAACTTGGGGAAGCTCATGGGAGACGGTGCGGCCACATTACCATAATGCTGTTTATATAATAGCCTCAGATATGAGGTTTACTGTTGCATAAGATGAATGAGTGAGGATGATACTGTTTGTAAAATTGTGCAATGTGATTTTGGTCTGTTTAATGAAGGAAACTCCAATTCCCTTTTGAGTTTAACTAAATCAGAGGACCGCCCATGAGCCCAGTTAGGGTCGGGCATCCTGGGACAAGCCCTTGTCTGCAACTCCCGAATAAAATCCCAACTTTGAGAATGTCTCAACAGACCATGTTTTCTCTTAATCACGAGAGGACAAAGGTTGCAGACCAGCTTACCTCGATAAAGAGAGGGCCAAGGTTTGAGACAATTGCTGAATCTTTTAACCATACCACGTTGTTAAATTCTTAGACTATCGATACCGACAGAATAAGAACAAGTCTTTGATATTAATTACTAGTCTGCAGCTAGGAATTCGGTATCATTGAACGCGAAGAATGACAACCACCGACACATCTATCCATAATGACATGAATGAATGTCACTCTGAACTCTCCACTCTAACCACGACAGAGAGAGAGAGAGAGAGGACGGAAACTCTCCAACAGAAACTAACTTTTCAGCAGAGATCCTGACGACACACTGATCATAAATATATATATTGATTGCAATTGTTCCCGAATGAGTGAGCGTTCATGTGCAAGGATTAGCATATCAATTGTTATAATTATCAACTGTGTGTTGTCTTATCTAAGTTGACCCCCACTTCCCTTTTGTACAACAAGCCGCCATGCCGGTTTAGCCCACTAGGGCACATTCCCCTATCATTTCTTGTAACCATATTTACTTTGTTTGTTTGTTTATACATTTGTGTGAATTACTGAGTTAGTAAATAAATGATTTAAGACAATTGATGTATGGATGACTCATAGTGAAGAGTGGGTTCGTGCAGATAACCAACAATTTACCACGTTTGGAATGAGACTAAAGGAGGTAAAGTAAATAATTCATTAATTCGAAGACTAATTGATCAGATATAAAATATCTGAAAAGTTATATTAGGAAATTATAACTTTGTAATCTGAATATTTTCCTTGGTGCCCCGACTTCCCAGTTAATTACAGTTACATGAATAATCAGTTTAATCGAGTAATACTAATTACAGAGAATCTTTGATAAAAACTAAAAGTCTTCATTTAATGATAGTAAAGACAGTGCTATGGAGAGATGGGATGAGAGGACTACTGGCTTGAGGAGCAAGTCTATTTGATCAAATATAACAGTGTTAGAGGACACAGACAATTAATACATCATTCTGGAGAGAACAAACATTTACTGGAGCTCACGGGACCCAGGAGTAGGCCTAAGGAGTGTACTAGGGTCGGATTTAGGACCGAGCTCTAAGGGGCCTGGCCCGCTCTACCGTACTCCATGCCCATCCAAATGAAATATTGAAATATTGATCATTTATTTGACCAAGATGCGTGCCGACAGAAAGACGAATCAATCTCAGATAAAGCATCCGAGCCACTGAAACAGCGCCCCTCTGTCTCCGTACGTGTAGACCGTGTAGGCTATCTGATGCTGTCTGGACAAAAGGAGTCTGGCATGTTATACTTTTTCTGGCCAGACAGCGTCAGATACATGGGCTACATACAGTACAGTAAGACAGATGGGAGCAGTTTCGCTCGCTAGTTTTAGCCGAGAGAAAGAGGCGAGGCGATAGGGCTCACTCTCGCCAAAATCTGTCCTGAATAAGCCCAATGTGGTTCAATGGTTATAATATGCAAACCTACGCTTTTCCCCTGCATTCTGCCTTTGGGACAACAACTCACATTGTTAGGATGGAGACATGAACATCTCGTCATTATATACACATCTCTGGTTTCAGCCACTTGCCAATTAGAAAGGAAAGTTGGCAGGTGCACAGTGCACAGTTCGGATGCTGGATTCCCCTCAAGTAAATGTATGTTTGGCCAAAATGATATAATTACACCTAAATCATTCAAAACACTGTAATTATATAATTTTGGCTATCATTACATGTGAAGACTGTATATCATCAAATCAATTCACTATGTGTCATTTAATTACGCGATTAAACCAATCATTTAACTTTAATTAAGTAGGAAGTCGGGAAACAACGGGAAACATGTTGTTTATAGAGTGTCAATTTCCCGAATATAATTCTTCAGATGTTTTCATTTCGCTCATTAATTTATTGTATTACCTCATCAGTCTCATTACTGAACGTCACAAATCCTTGGATATCTGCACGAACCCTAGCCTAGATCATGAATCAGCGCTATACAAATTGGTTTAATTATTTATTTACTAAACTAACTAATCAAATCACAGAATTACATAAGCACACACACAATTAGTTCATACATGGCTTATTACATGACACAAAGAAAAAGTCCCTAGCGGACGAAACCGATGTGACGGCTTGGAAGATAAAGGAAAGAGGGTGGGGACTGCTCAAGAGCTGGACACTCATAGCTGATAACTACACTCATAGAAATTGCTAATACTTTGAATATGAACAACCGCTCATTCGAAAAGAAATGGCAATTGACATATTTACGAGTGTATGTCTTGTTGTCTCTCTCTGTGGTCCCCGGTCCATCTGCTGGAGAGAGTCAACAGAAAAGTGTCTGTGGTTGCTGGTCCATCTGCTGAGAGAGTCAACAGAAAAGTCTCAGGTTGCGTTTCTAATGGATACGTCAAGCGTACCCATGTTGTTGCACAGAATAGATGTTTGGGCGGTTGTCGGGATTCTTCGTCCTAGGCTACGTATATTTCCAGCTGCAGACTGAAAAGGCCTCGTCTAAGATTTGCTCCTTCTGTGGCAATGTTTTAGAGTCGAACCGTTTCTAGCCGTGTAGCCAATGCTACATGCTGTACGGTCTCTTCGGCCTACAGAGTTGTAGTTCTTAATCTCATGGCCTACAGAGTTGTAGTTCTTAATCACATGGCCAATAGAGTTGTAGTTCTTAATCTCATGGGCTACAGAGTTGTAGTTCTTAATCTCATGGCCTATAGAGTTGTAGTTCTTAATCTCATGGCCTATAGAGTTGTAGTTCTTAATCTCATGGCCAATAGAGTTGTAGTTCTTAATCTCATGGCCTACAGAGTTGTAGTTCTTAATCTCATGGCCTATAGAGTTGTAGTTCTTAATCTCATGGCCTATAGAGTTGTAGTTCTTAATCTCATGGCCTACAGAGTTGTAGTTCTTAATCTCATGGCCTACAGAGTTGTAGTTCTTAATCTCATGGCCAATAGAGTTGTAGTTCTTAATCTCATGGCCTACAGAGTTGTAGTT
Organism: Oncorhynchus masou masou; assembly: GCF_036934945.1. Classification (NCBI taxonomy): domain Eukaryota; kingdom Metazoa; phylum Chordata; class Actinopteri; order Salmoniformes; family Salmonidae; genus Oncorhynchus; species Oncorhynchus masou. Next base: position 12,065,943 of record NC_088213.1, on the reverse strand, counting down.
CTTAACCTCATGGCCTATAGAGTTGTAGTTCTTAATCTCATGGCCTATAGAGTTGTAGTTCTTAATCTCATGGCCTACGGAGTTGTAGTTCTTAATCTCATGGCCTACAGAGTTGTAGTTCTTAATCTCATGGCCTACAGAGTTGTAGTTCTTAATCTCATGGCCTACAGAGTTGTAGTTCTTAATCTCATGGCCAATAGAGTTGTAGTTCTTAATCTCATGGCCTATAGAGTTGTAGTTCTTAATCTCATGGCCTACAGAGTTGTAGTTCTTAACCTCATGGCCTATAGAGTTGTAGTTCTTAATCTCATGGCCTATAGAGTTGTAGTTCTTAATCTCATGGCCAATAGAGTTGTAGTTCTTCATCTCAGGGCCTATAGAGTTGTAGTTCTTAATCTCATGGCCTACAGAGTTGTTGTTCTTCATCTCATGGCCTACAGAATTGTAGTTCTTAATCTCATGGCCTACAGAGTTGTTGTTCTTCATCTCATGGCCTACAGAGTTGTAGTTCTTAATCTCATGGCCTACAGAGTTGTTGTTCTTCATCTCATGGCCTACAGAATTGTAGTTCTTAACCATTTCACATCTAGCTACCACTTCATGTTTTCTGATCTCATGGCCTATCGAGTTGTAGCTCTTAACCTCATGGCCTATAGAGTTGTAGTTCTTAACCTCATGGCCTATCGAGTTGTAGTTCTTAACCTCATGGCCTACAGAGTTGTAGTTCTTCATCTCATGGCCTATCGAGTTGTAACTATTTCAACGTGGGGACTCCGTCCCGGCGTTCTGACTTAAAGTACATTTTTTAGGAAGTGGTTTTATACTTTGTGGAAAAAGGGGTGATTCCATGACGCTTGATGTAATCTCTGGCCTCACGGGGGCGTGGCCACTGACTAGTTAAAACTTTACAGCTAAACAACTATCTCGTTAAGAAGGCCAGCATCACATTACATCTTCTAACAAATAGTTTCATATTCAATCATGTATTTTATATAACCATCAGATTAAAATCCCATATTTGGGAAGTGGACACAATCAAAAACACAGTTATATATTGTTCTACTGTCTTTCCTGATGTCACACAATAAAACCAATTAGACAGGATTGTTCCTTAAAATACCCACGGACAATTCCCACATTCTCAAAAACAGGAGAGTTTTGGCAAGAGAAGCTCTTTGTTTGCTCTACCTCAAAATTGCATGGCAGTGAGGAGAGTTTTTCAGACAGGAGTTTATGACTGAGGTACTAAAACCTGTGATGGGGGAGAGAGTGAGAGAAGGGGGGTGGGGCACGATATACACTCAAAAGGGACCACGTCGTGACAACACTTTACCAGACATCTTGACTTATAGCCACAGAGGATCATTAGCTTCTTTTTAATTATATAAATAGCTGTGGATTATTTCAAATCACAAGTGTAGCGGGCCTAGGCCTATTTGGGCAGTGTGCGTGGCAACAGGCCTCGCTGATTATTGACTTGTGGCTGTCAGGGAAAAACATCTCAAATGTGTGAAGATAATGTTTCTTCCGTGTAATTTTAAATGTTGAGACAAGAAGAAGAAGAAGAGGATATTCATATTATTATTAACAGAAGGGGAGGGGTGTATGGTAAAGATACTACAGAATGTATGCACTCAGCTCTACAGAATGTATGCACTCAGCTCTACAGAATGCCTGCACTCAGCTCTACAGAATGTATGCACTCAGCTCTACAGAATGTATGCACTCAGCTCTACAGAATGTATGCACTCAGCTCTACAGAATGTATGCACTCAGCTCTGCAGAATGTATGCACTCAGTTCTACAGAATGTATGCACTCAGCTCTACAGAATGTATGCACTCAGCTCTACAGAATGTATGCACTCAGCTCTACAGAATGTATGCACTCAGCTCTACAGAATGTATGCACTCAGCTCTACAGAATGTATGCACTCAGCTCTACAGAATGTATTCACTCAGCTCTACAGAATGTATGCACTCAGCTCTACAGAATGTTTGTACTCAGCTCTACAGAATGCATGCACTCAGCTTTACAGAATGTATGCACTCAGCTCTACAGAATGTATGCACTCAGCTCTACAGAATGCATGCACTCAGCTCTACAGAATGTATGCACTCAGCTCTACAGAATGTATGCACTCAGCTCTACAGAATGTATGCACTCAGCTCTACAGAATGTATTCACTCAGCTCTACAGAATGTATGCACTCAGCTCTACAGAATGTTTGTACTCAGCTCTACAGAATACATGCACTCAGCTTTACAGAATGTATGCACTCAGCTCTACAGAATGTATGCACTCAGCTCTACAGAATGTATGCACTCAGCTCTACAGAATGTATGCACTCAGCTCTGCAGAATGTATGCACTCAGCTCTACAGAATGTATGCACTCAGCTCTACAGAATGTATGCACTCAGCTCTACAGAATGTATGCACTCAGCTCTGCAGAATGTATACACTCAGCTCTACAGAATGTATGCACTCAGCTCTGCAGAATGTATGCACTCAGCTCTACAGAATGTATGCACTCAGCTCTACAGAATGTATGCACTCAGCTCTACAGAATGTATGCACTCAGCTCTACAGAATGTATGCACTCAGCTCTACAGAATGCCTGCACTCAGCCCTACAGAATGTATGCACTCAGCTCTACAGAATGTATGCACTCAGCTCTACAGAATGCCTGCACTCAGCTCTACAGAATGTATTCACTCAGCTCTACAGAATGCCTGCACTCAGCTCTACAGAATGCATGCACTCAGCTCTACAGAATGTGCTCTGCTGTCTCGTGCCAATTCTTGTACATTCATTGTTTCATTGTGTGAATTGTTTTCCCTTTGATTGTTTATTTTTTATCATTCTCCATTATATATGTCACCTAGTGAATGTATTGTTAATCCCCATTATATATGTCACCAGTAGGCCTAGTAAATGTATTGTTAATCCCCATTACATATGTCACCAGTAGACCTAGTAAATGTATTGTTAATCCCCATTACATATGTCACCAGTAGACCTAGTAAATGTATTGTTAATCCCCATTACATATGTCACCAGTAGACCTAGTAAATGTATTGTTAATCCCCATTATATATGTCACCAGTAGGCCTAGTAAATGTATTGTTAATCCCCATTATATATGTCACCAGTAGACCTAGTAAATGTATTGTTAATCCCCATTATGTATGTCACCAGTAGACCTAGTAAATGTATTGTTAATCCCCATTATATATGTCACCAGTAGTCCTAGTAAATGTATTGTTAATCTCCATTATATATGTAACCAGTAGACCTAGTAAATGTATTGTTAATCCCCATTATATATGTCACCAGTAGACCTAGTAAATGTATTGTTAATCTCCATTATATATGTAACCAGTAGACCTAGTAAATGTATTGTTAATCTCCATTATATATGTCACCAGTAGACCTAGTAAATGTATTGTTAATCTCCATTATATATGTCACCAGTAGACCTAGTAAATGTATTGTTAATCTCCATTATATATGTCACCAGTAGGCCTAGTAAATGTATTGTTAACCCCCATTATATATGTCACCAGTAGGCCTAGTAAATGTATTGTTAATCTCCATTATATATGTCACCAGTAGACCTAGTAAATGTATTGTTAATCCCCATTACATATGTCACCAGTAGACCTAGTAAATGTATTGTTAATCTCCATTATATATGTCACCAGTAGACCTAGTAAATGTATTGTTAATCCCCATTACATATGTCACCAGTAGACCTAGTAAATGTATTGTTAATCTCCATTATATATGTCACCAGTAGACCTAGTAAATGTATTGTTAATCCCCATTATATATGTAACCAGTAGACCTAGTAAATGTATTGTTAATCTCCATTATATATGTCACCAGTAGACCTAGTAAATGTATTGTTAATCTCCATTATATATGTCACCAGTAGACCTAGTAAATGTATTGTTAATCTCCATTATATATGTAACCAGTAGACCTAGTAAATGTATTGTTAATCTCCATTATATATGTAACCAGTAGACCTAGTAAATGTATTGTTAATCTCCATTATATATGTAACCAGTAGACCTAGTAAATGTATTGTTAATCTCCATTATATATGTCACCAGTAGACCTAGTAAATGTATTGTTAATCTCCATTATATATGTAACCAGTAGACCTAGTAAATGTATTGTTAATCTCCATTATATATGTAACCAGTAGACCTAGTAAATGTATTGTTAATCTCCATTATATATGTAACCAGTAGACCTAGTAAATGTATTGTTAATCCCCATTATATATGTCACCAGTAGGCCTAGTAAATGTATTGTTAATCCCCATCATTTGTCTACATTAATTACTGTTAATGTGTTACAGTCATTTTCCATTCCCATTCTCAGAGTGGAAACGCTGTTTGCTGAGTTCACAATCTGCTACACTTGTGAGAAACAATATAATATTTATATAATAAATATAAGGGTTTATATAATACCCTTCATTTTAGAATGTTGTAGATGTTTTCATTGTCTTTTGTTTGGAGTGCTCCATGTGAGCAATGAGCATGTGTGTGGTTTCTCTGTCCTGATAACTTTAAGGCCGTGCGCATGCCTGTGCACGCCAAATCTGCTGAGTTGATACCATGTTGCACTTCACTAGCGATAGACAGATAGACAGGGAGGCGATAGCTCAAGTCAAGACTGATAGACAGGGAGGCGATAGCTCAAGTCAAGACTGATAGACAGGGAGGCGATAGCTCAAGTCAAGACAGATAGACAGGGAGGCGATAGCGCAAGTCAAGACTGATAGACAGGGAGGCGATAGCTCAAGTCAAGACAGATAGACAGGGAGGCGATAGCTCAAGTCAAGACTGATAGACAGGGAGGCGATAGCTCAAGTCAAGACAGATAGACAGGGAGGCGATAGCTCAAGTCAAGACTGATAGACAGGGAGGCGATAGCTCAAGTCAAGACAGATAGACAGGGAGGCGATAGCTCAAGTCAAGACAGATAGACAGGGAGGCAATAGCTCAAGTTAAGACAGATAGACAGGAAGGCGATAGCTCAAGTCAAGACAGATAGACAGGGAGGCGGTAGCTCAAGTCAAGACAGATAGACAGGGAGGCGATAGCTCAAGTTAAGACAGATAGACAGGAAGGTGATAGCTCAAGTCAAGACAGATAGACAGGGAGGCAATAGCTCAAGTCAAGACAGATAGTATTGTTAAGGGAGGCGGTAGCTCAAGTCAAGACAGATAGACAGGGAGGCGATAGCTCAAGTCAAGACAGATAGACAGGGAGGCGATAGCTCAAGTCAAGACAGATAGACAGGAGGCAATAGCTCAAGTCAAGACAGATAGACAGGGAGGCGATAGCTCAAGTCAAGACAGATAGACAGGGAGGCAATAGCTCAAGTCAAGACAGATAGACAGGGAGGCAATAGCTCAAGTCAAGACAGATAGACAGGGAGGCGATAGCTCAAGTCAAGACAGATAGACAGGGAGGCAATAGCTCAAGTCAAGACAGATAGACAGGGAGGCAATAGCTCAAGTCAAGACAGATAGACAGAGAGGCGATAGCTCAAGTCAAGACAGATAGACAGGGAGGCAATAGCTCAAGTCAAGACAGATAGACAGGGAGGCGATAGCGCAAGTCAAGACAGATAGACAGGGAGGCAATAGCTCAAGTCAAGACAGATAGACAGGGAGGCAATAGCTCAAGTCAAGACAGATAGACAGAGAGGCGATAGCTCAAGTCAAGACAGATAGACAGGGAGGCAATAGCTCAAGTCAAGACAGATAGACAGGGAGGCGATAGCGCAAGTCAAGACAGATAGACAGGGAGGCGATAGCTCAAGTCAAGACAGATAGACAGGGAGGCGATAGCTCAAGTCAAGACAGATAGATAGGGAGGCGATAGCTCAAGTCAAGACAGATAGACAGGGAGGCGATAGCTCAAGTCAAGACAGATAGACAGGGATGCGATAGCTCAAGTCAAGACAGATAGACAGGGAGGCGATAGCTCAAGTCAAGACAGATAGACAGGGAGGCGATAGCTCAAGTCAAGACATATAGATAGGGAGGCGATAGCTCAAGTCAAGACAGATAGACAGGGAGGCGATAGCTCAAGTCAAGACAGATAGACAGGGAGGCGATAGCTCAAGTCAAGACAGATAGACAGGGAGGCGATAGCTCAAGTCAAGACAGATAGACAGGGAGGCGATAGCTCAAGTCAAGACAGATAGATAGGGAGGCGATAGCTCAAGTCAAGACAGATAGACAGGGAGGCGATAGCTCAAGTCAAGACAGATAGACAGGGAGGCGATAGCTCAAGTCAAGACAGATAGACAGGGAGGCGATAGCTCAAGTCAAGACAGATAGACAGGGAGGCGATAGCTCAAGTCAAGACAGATAGACAGGGAGGCGATAGCTCAAGTCAACACAGATAGACAGGGAGGCGATAGCTCAAGTCAAGACAGATAGACAGGGAGGCGATAGCTCAAGTCAAGACAGATAGACAGGAAGGTGATAGCTCAAGTCAAGACAGATAGACAGGGAGGCGATAGCTCAAGTCAAGACAGATAGACAGGGAGGCGATAGCTCAAGTCAAGACAGATAGACAGGGAGGCGATAGCTCAAGTCAAGACAGATAGACAGGGAGGCGGTAGCTCAAGTCAAGACAGATAGACAGGGAGGCAATAGCTCAAGTCAAGACAGATAGACAGGGAGGCGGTAGCTCAAGTCAAGACAGATAGACAGGGAGGTAATAGCTCAAGTCAAGACAGATAGACAGGGAGGCGATAGCTCAAGTCAAGACAGATAGACAGGGAGGCGATAGCTCAAGTCAAGACAGATAGACAGGGAGGTGATAGCTCAAGTCAAGACAGATAGACAGGGAGGCGATAGCTCAAGTCAAGACAGATAGACAGGGAGGCGGTAGCTCAAGTCAAGACAGATAGACAGGGAGGCAATAGCTCAAGTCAAGACAGATAGACAGGGAGGCGATAGCTCAAGTCAAGACAGATAGACAGGGAGGCGGTAGCTCAAGTCAAGACAGATAGACAGGGAGGCAATAGCTCAAGTCAAGACAGATAGACAGCGAGGCGTTAGCTCAAGTCAAGACAGATAGACAGGGAGGCGATAGCTCAAGTCAAGACAGATAGACAGGGAGGCGATAGCTCAAGTCAAGACAGATAGACAGGGAGGCGATAGCTCAAGTCAAGACAGATAGACAGGGAGGCGATAGCTCAAGTCAAGACAGATAGACAGGGAGGCAATAGCTCAAGTCAAGACAGATAGACAGGGAGGCAATAGCTCAAGTCAAGACAGATAGACATGGAGGCGATAGCTCAAGTCAAGACAGATAGACAGGGAGGCGATAGCTCAAGTCAAGACAGATAGACAGGGAGGCGATAGCTCAAGTCAAGACAGATAGACAGGGAGGCGATAGCTCAAGTCAAGACAGATAGACAGGGAGGCGGTAGCTCAAGTCAAGACAGATAGACAGGGAGGCAATAGCTCAAGTCAAGACAGATAGACAGGGAGGCGGTAGCTCAAGTCAAGACAGATAGACAGGGAGGTAATAGCTCAAGTCAAGACAGATAGACAGGGAGGCGATAGCTCAAGTCAAGACAGATAGACAGGGAGGCGATAGCTCAAGTCAAGACAGATAGACAGGGAGGTGATAGCTCAAGTCAAGACAGATAGACAGGGAGGCGATAGCTCAAGTCAAGACAGATAGACAGGGAGGCGGTAGCTCAAGTCAAGACAGATAGACAGGGAGGCAATAGCTCAAGTCAAGACAGATAGACAGGGAGGCGATAGCTCAAGTCAAGACAGATAGACAGGGAGGCGGTAGCTCAAGTCAAGACAGATAGACAGGGAGGCAATAGCTCAAGTCAAGACAGATAGACAGGGAGGCGATAGCTCAAGTCAAGACAGATAGACAGGGAGGCGATAGCTCAAGTCAAGACAGATAGACAGGGAGGCGATAGCTCAAGTCAAGACAGATAGACAGGGAGGCGATAGCTCAAGTCAAGACAGATAGACAGGGAGGCAGACCAGCGGAGTAGAGAGATTAATGCGATGGAAAGAGACAGAATTTTCATCAGGACATTTTCTACTGTATTTATTTGTTGGTTTTAGGCCTCTGTATCTTACTTAGTTTACAATGGGAGTTATAGGTCTACTGCTGCATTGGTCTATAGGCTGTCTCTGAGGTCAAAGGGCTAATTTCTTTAACTACTCATCATGAAGTATCAAAGGCTGCTGCTCTTGCATTAGTTACAAATGTATATTCTGATTTTTATGATTAACCACATGACAATAATTTTGAGAAACTAAAACGTTTTTTTTTTTATTGAAATGAAACTGTTCCATGTAAATGTGCAAAAGAAAATAATCCTAACTGGCATACAGATCGGTAGAAATGGGAGGATAAATGGTAAACTTCCCCAAGCTTAAAACTCAAGAGCGGCTTATGGCCTTTACTATAACACCCATTAACAACATTTGGCCCGTCTATTTAATTCAAATGATTTGTCCTGGCGTCAGCCATGGAGTGTACTAAGGAGCGGTGGTGGTTTTAGCATGTCAATCTTGGTGGGACAAACAAAAACAAATGCATGCCAGCAAAGCCACTACACAACACTAAACAATACATTCATTGCACTATAACGGTGACAAACTATGTCCACAAACTGTTAGGACCGACATAAAACTGTCCCAACAGCAGAACTTTCTTTTCAGCACCATGCAGTGAATCCTTACCACCGCTACGCCTGGTTAATTCAGCCTCATTTACTGCCTTTAAAAACATAGCTGATATGGCTGACTTGCTCAAACTTGGTTTCTACCGGCAATTGAGTTGTACAAACTATGGCATAAGGGAACGATGAGCGGATAAACGCAGTCAATTGAACTATTTGTCCAGCACTTTGGAAATGTACAGCGACAGAATTCAGAACATGGCCCATTCTTACAGCGACAGAATTCAGAACATGGCCCATTCTTACAGCGACAGAATTCAGAACATGACCCATTCTTACAGCGACAGAATTCAGAACATGGCCCATTCTTACAGCGACAGAATTCAGAACATGGCCCATTCTTACAGCGACAGAATTCAGAACATGGCCCATTCTTACAGCGACAGAATTCAGAACATGGCCCATTCTTACAGCGACAGAATTCAGAACATGGCCCATTCTTACAGCGACAGAATTCAGAACATGGCCCATTCTTACAGCGACAGAATTCAGAACATGGCCCATTCTTACAGCGACAGAATTCAGAACATGGCCCATTCTTACAGCGACAGAATTCAGAACATGGCCCATTCTTACAGCGACAGAATTCAGAACATGGCCCATTCTTACAGCGACAGAATTCAGAACATGGCCCATTCTTACAGCGACAGAATTCAGAACATGGCCCATTCTTACAGCGACAGAATTCAGAACATGGCCCATTCTTACAGCGACAGAATTCAGAACATGGCCCATTCTTACAGCGACAGAATTCAGAACATGGCCCATTCTTACAGCGACAGAATTCAGAACATGGCCCATTCTTACAGCGACAGAATTCAGAACATGGCCCATTCTTACAGCGACAGAATTCAGAACATGGCCCATTCTTACAGCGACAGAATTCAGAACATGGCCCATTCTTACAGCGACAGAATTCAGAACATGGCCCATTCTTACAGCGACAGAATTCAGAACATGGCCCATTCTTACAGCGACAGAATTCAGAACATGGCCCATTCTAACAGCAACAGAATTCAGAACATGGCCCATTCTTACAGCGACAGAATTCAGAACATGGCCCATTCTTACAGCGACAGAATTCAGAACATGGCCCATTCTTACAGTGTTCTCCCTGTCAGTGGTGACCTGTCAATCAGGGAAGGATTTGAGCCCCACCTGTTTCGCTAAAAAAAGAGACCCTTAAACCCGGACTTGTACCACACAGCCACTCCACTGAATAACAGGCTAGTGATTGCTTTGCAATGCTTGCAGTTAGCCACTGATTCCTTCCAAACCACTCATTGTTGAATTTGTAATTTCCAACTTGTTGTGTGATGTTTATGTCCAATGGCTGACGAGCACCGATACGCTTCATGTATAATTTATCTTCATATGACATCGGATTGAAAAGGATTGGCCAGTAGATTGTCAACTTGATTCATGATGATAACTGCTTGTCCAGCTTGCAAGCTAAGAGTATGTCCAATCAAATCTACGTTAGATATAACGTGATTTGACATCATTACATGCTGCCAATGACCTTGAGCCTTCTTGGATGGGCACTTCTAATGTAAATCTATGACAGCACCCAAAGGGGCTTGAATTTTCGACCTCTACTCAAAGATTTTGCGATGACGTAGTGTCCCCATGAGTGACAGAACACAGAGCCAATCACGGCTCAGCTAGAGAACATGACCAACCTCCACACTCCGTATATTCCGCTGGCTCGCCCCACCACCACAGAAAGCACTGAGCCCGGCTGAAACACCTGCATTTTGGAGCTGCCTTACTCAAGAAAGCAAAAAAGAGACCATGTTTGTACGCGGCTTTATAAACTCAATGATTTAAAAAAAAAATAGTTTGCCAACTGATATGTGACACGTATTAATGCCAAAATAACATGCAGAACAGGCACACAGTTGGGGCTCAAAACAGGCTCTACCCCACCTGCCCTGAATGAGGAGTTGCCACTGCTAAGGATTGTACACTACTCCTCACCTAACAGGATGCAGAATGTGCCCTAATTTATAGTGATGATGATGATGATGATGAGTGTAGTGGGGGGTAAACACATGTAAATGACGTTAATCCACCCCCCCCCCCCGGGTGCTTACCTGGTAAATGCAATGAAGGTATAAGGAATGTTACTATTTTCACAGCGACCAGCGATCAGTGTTTACGCAACTTTTTAAAAATTATTACTACTGTACTGTCACTGATGATGATGAGGATGATGATGAAGATGACGTGTGTGAGTCATGTTGTTGGCCAATGGTAAATGATGATGTGTGTTTTTTCAATATTGTTATGTGGGAACGCAGGAAGGCCTGCATGGCTCAAGAGGCACCAGTTCAGCCTCACAGAAATCTGTCACTCACTCCCCATAACTCACACCTGTGCACAATCATCACTTATCAACAAGCCTGGCACTGCACCTGGGGCCTCGTTTATAACCGCTGCCTACATTTAACACTAAATATCTGCGTGCCATTTCCTCGTGCCATACATACACGTGTTTCTGTTATAAAGCAGATACATCCTGAAACTGTGTGCGTGTGAACGAGCATTAAAACTCCCGCCTGAAAACCTTTATGGTGAGGCAGTTTCCAAAGGAAATAGGAATGGCGATCTTGATCAAATGTCTCTGGGGGTGTTGGCAGAATAATTTAAACTTTTTCAGTGACATTCGCTATATCTGACCATTTCTGAATATTTGTACTTTTTTTGTGCAAATTGTTGCGGCCCTTTAAAACAGATTCAGTTATCAGAATTCAGTAATCTTCTGAGTTGACTTTTTCCCGAACCTAAATATACTGCACTGCAAAGAAAGAAAAACTACGGTAGGCCTTACAGTGGTAGGCTACACATTTCAAAACAAAATATAATCTGTTTCTTAATCTATTAAATTATCTTGTATATTATAAACCACCTTTCAGATGAATAGAGCAAAACACTAATAGGCCCAATGAAATGAGAGATTCGCATGGTAATTTGTTGTAGGCTAAACTTCTTCGGGAATAAGAACTCATTACTGCCAGAAAAGGTGGTGAGGAATTTATTCTGCAATGGTTAAGAAAATAGGTATTATGTAAAAAATAAAAAATAAAAAGTAAATTAAATATTGTTTACTTGAGAAATATGAAATTACAGTAGGCTATTCAGACATACAGGAGCCTAAAAATGTTTTAATGGAAAATGTGATGTGTCTGTTCCACCTTTAGACTGGCTACGGATCAGATCGCATAGAGCAAAATGCTTGAACTATTTGATCTATTTACTACGGTAAAGTGGGTCAAATGAAATGAGAGATGGGACGTTGTAGACTCATAGTCAGTGGTGGAAAAAGAACCCCATTTTCATACTTGAGGAAAAGTAAAGAAACCTTAAAAGAAAAGGACTCAGGTAAAAGTGAAAGTCACTCAGTGAAATACTACTTGAGTAAAAGTCTAAAAGTATTTAGTTTTAAATGTATTTAAGTATAACAAGTAAAATAATAAATCATTTAACATTCCTTATATTAAGCAAACCAGACGACACAATTATCTTGTTTTTAAATTTACGGATAGCCAGGGGCACAAATCGAAACTCAAACATAATTTACAAACGGAAGCATTTGTGTTTAGTGAGTCTGCCAGATCAGAGGATGACCATGGATGTTCTCTGTTTAGTGAGTCTGCCAGATCAGAGAGATGACCAGGGATGTTCTCTGTTTAGTGAGTCTGCCAGATCAGAGAGATGACCAGGGATGTTCTCTGTTTAGTGAGTCTGTCAGATCAGAGGATGACCAGGGATGTTCTCTGTTTAGTGAGTCTGCCAGATCAGAGGCTGACCAGGGATGTTCTCTGTTTAGTTAGTCTGCCAGATCAGAGGATGACCAGGGATGTTCTCTGTTTAGTGAGTCTGCCAGATCAGAGGCTGACCAGGATGTTCTCTGTTTAGTCAGTCTGCCAGATCAGAGGCAGTAGGGATGACCAGGGATGTTCTCTGTTTAGTCAGTCTGCCAGATCAGAGGATGACCAGGGATGTTCTCTGTTTAGTGAGTCTGCCAGATCAGAGAGATGACCAGGGATGTTCTCTGTTTAGTGAGTCTGCCAGATCAGAGGATGACCAGGGATGTTCTCTGTTTAGTGAGTCTGCCAGATCAGAGAGATGACCAGGGATGTTCTCTGTTTAGTGAGTCTGCCAGATCAGAGGAAGACCAGGGATGTTCTCTGTTTAGTGAGTCTGCCAGATCAGAGGATGACCAGGGATGTTCTCTGTTTAGTGAGTCTGTCAGATCAGATGATGACCAGGGATGTTCTCTGTTTAGTGAGTCTGCCAGATCAGAGAGATGACCAGGGATGTTCTCTGTTTAGTGAGTCTGCCAGATCAGAGGATGACCAGGGATGTTCTCTGTTTAGTGAGTCTGCCAGATCAGAGGCAGTAGGGATGACCAGGGATGTTCTCTGTTTAGTGAGTCTGCCAGATCAGAGGATGACCAGGGATGTTCTCTGTTTAGTGAGTCTGCCAGATCAGAGAGATGACCAGGGATGTTCTCTGTTTAGTGAGTCTGCCAGATCAGAGGAAGACCAGGGATGTTCTCTGTTTAGTGAGTCTGTCAGATCAGATGATGACCAGGGATGTTCTCTGTTTAGTGAGTCTGCCAGATCAGAGGCAGTAGGGATGACCAGGGATGTTCTCTGTTTAGTGAGTCTGCCAGATCAGAGGCAGTAGGGATGACCAGGGATGTTCTCTGTTTAGTGAGTCTTCCAGATCAGAGGCAGTAGGGATGACCAGGGATGTTCTCTTGATAAGTGTGTGAATTAGACAATTTTCCTGTCCTGCTAAGCATTCAAAATGTTTTTGAGTACTTTTGGGTGACAGGGAATTATTTTATTTAGGAATATCACACTTTCACAAAAAACATGAAGACATGGCTAAAGGTCAAACAGATTTGTGAACATAATCCCTAGCAGTGTAATGCCGACTTTCCATGTTGTCTGTTGTCTGTTGCTTGTGAGGTGTGGAAACACTGTTGCTTTTATGGATTTTGTATTGTTGCTTTGTGCTATGTTGCTCTATCTGCATGCTACGTCTTGCCTGTCCTATGTTGCTCTATCTGTAAGCTACGTCTTGCCTGTCGTATGTTGCTCTATCTGCATGCTACGTCTTGCCTGTCCTATGTTGCTCTATCTGTATGCTACGTCTTGCCTGTCCTATATTGCTCTGTCTGTATGCTACGTCTTGCCTGTCCTATGTTGCTCTGTCTGTATGCTCTGTCTTGCCTGTCCTATGTTGCTCTATCTGCATGCTACGTCTTGCCTGTCCTATGTTGCTCTGTCTGTATGCTACGTCTTGCCTGTCCTATGTTGCTCTGTCTGTATGCTCTGTCTTGCCTGTCCTATGTTGCTCTATCTGCATGCTACGTCTTGCCTGTCCTATATTGCTCTATCTGTAAGCTACGTCTTGCCTGTCGTATGTTGCTCTATCTGCATGCTACGTCTTGCCTGTCCTATGTTGCTCTATCTGTATGCTACGTCTTGCCTGTCCTATATTGCTCTGTCTGTATGCTATGTCTTGCCTGTCCTATGTTGCTCTGTCTGTATGCTCTGTCTTGCCTGTCCTATGTTGCTCTATCTGCATGCTACGTCTTGCCTGTCCTATGTTGCTCTGTCTGTATGCTACGTCTTGCCTGTCCTATGTTGCTCTGTCTGTATGCTCTGTCTTGCCTGTCCTATGTTGCTCTATCTGCATGCTACGTCTTGCCTGTCCTATGTTGCTCTATCTGTAAGCTACGTCTTGCCTGTCCTATATTGCTCTGTCTGTATGCTACGTCTTGCCTGTCCTATGTTGCTCTGCGTGTGCTCACTGGTCAATGATTGTCTGTATTGTAATCGTTTTTAATAACCTGCCCAGGGACTGCGGTTCAAAATTAGCCGGCCTGGCTAAAACCAGCACTTTTACTGAAACGCTGATTAATGTTCACTGTCCCTGTAAAAAATAAAAAATAAAAACTCAACTCAATATAGTGGAGTAAAAGAAAAAGTTGTCCAAAACATTAATAGTAAAGTAAAGTACAGATACCCCCCAAAACGACTTATTAAGTAGTACTTTAAAGTATTTTGACTGAAGTACTTTACCCCACTGCCTATAGGCTACTTTGCGAGTTTGAAACGATCACAGTCCAAAAAAAGTGAAGAATTTATTCTGCAATGGTCATGGAAACTAATTAGGAAATATATACAGTGCCTTGCGAAAGTATTCGGCCCCCTTGAACTTTGCGACCTTTTGCCATATTTCAGGCTTCAAACATAAAGATATAAACTGTATTTTTTTGTGAAGAATCAACAACAAGTGGGACACAATCATGAAGTGGAACGACATTTATTGGATATTTCAAACTTTTTTAACAAATCAAAAACTGAAAAATTGGGCGTGCAAAATTATTCAGCCCCTTTACTTTCAGTGCAGCAAACTCTCTCCAGAAGTTCAGTGAGGATCTCTGAATGATCCAATGTATATACACATGGTTAGCAGATGTTAATGCGAGTGTAGCGAAATGCTTGTGCTTCTAGTTCCGACAATGCAGTAATAACCAACAAGTAATCTAACTAACAATTCCTAATCTACTGTCTTATACACAGTGTAAGGAGATAAAGAATATGTACATAAGGATATATGAATGAGTGATGGTACAGAGCAGCATAGGCAAGATACAGTAGATGGTATCGAGTACAGTATATACATGTGAGATGAGTATGTAAACAAAGTGGCATAGTTAAAGTGGCTGGTGATACATGTATTACATAAGGATGCAGTCGATGATATAGAGTACAGTATATACGTATGCATATGAGATGAATAATGTAGGGTAAGTAACATTATATAAGGTAGCATTGTTTAAAGTGGCTAGTGATATATTTACATCATTTCCCATAAATTCCCATTATTAAAGTGGCTGGAGTTGAGTCAGTGTCAGTGTGTTGGCAGCAGCCACTCAATGTTAGTGGTGGCTGTTTAACAGTCTGATGGCCTTGAGATAGAAGCTGTTTTTCAGTCTCTCGGTCCCAGCTTTGATGCACCTGTACTGACCTCGCCTTCTGGATGATAGCGGGGTGAACAGGCAGTGGCTCGGGTGGTAGATGTCCTTGATGATCTTTATGGCCTTCCTGTAACATCGGGTGGTGTAGGTGTCCTGGAGGGCAGGTAGTTTGCCCCCGATGATGCGTTGTGCAGACCTCACTACCCTCTGGAGAGCCTTACGGTTGAGGGCGGAGCAGTTGCCGTACCAGGCGGTGATACAGCCCGCCAGGATGCTCTCGATTGTGCATCTGTAGAAGTTTGTGAGTGCTTTTGGTGACAAGCCGAATTTCTTCAGCCTCCTGAGGTTGAAGAGGCGCTGCTGCGCCTTCTTCACGATGCTGTCTGTGTGAGTGGACCAATTCAGTTTGTCTGTGATGTGTATGCCGAGGAACTTAAAACTTACTACCCTCTCCACTACTGTTCCATCGATGTGGATAGGGGGTGTTCCCTCTGCTGTTTTCCTGAAGTCCACAATCATCTCCTTAGTTTTGTTGACGTTGAGTGTGAGGTTATTTTCCTGACACCACACTCCGAGGGCCCTCACCTCCTCCCTGTAGGCCGTCTCGTCGTTGTTGGTAATCAAGCCTACCACTGTTGTGTCGTCCGCAAACTTGATGATTGAGTTGGAGGCGTGCGT
This sequence comes from Oncorhynchus masou masou, assembly GCF_036934945.1. Taxonomy (NCBI): domain Eukaryota; kingdom Metazoa; phylum Chordata; class Actinopteri; order Salmoniformes; family Salmonidae; genus Oncorhynchus; species Oncorhynchus masou. The sequence goes on along the minus strand of NC_088213.1, from coordinate 12,049,508 downwards.
GGCCACGCAGTCGTGGGTGAACAGGGAGTACAGGAGAGGGCTCAGAACGCACCCTTGTGGGGCCCCAGTGTTGAGGATCAGCGGGGAGGAGATGTTGTTACCTACCCTCACCACCTGGGGGCGGCCCGTCAGGAAGTCCAGTACCCAGTTGCACAGGGCGGGGTCGAGACCCAGGGTCTCGAGCTTGATGACGAGCTTGGAGGGAACTATGGTGTTGAATGCCGAGCTGTAGTCGATGAACAGCATTCTCACATAGGTATTCCTCTTGTCCAGATGGGTTAGGGCAGTGTGCAGTGTGGTTGAGATTGCATCGTCTGTGGACCTATTTGAGCGGTAAGCAAATTGGAGTGGGTCTAGGGTGTCAGGTAGGGTGGAGGTGATATGGTCCTTGACTAGTCTCTCAAAGCACTTCATGATGACGGAAGTGAGTGCTACGTGGCGGTAGTCGTTTAGCTCAGTTACCTTAGCTTTCTTGGGAACAGGAACAATGGTGGCCCTCTTGAAGCATGTGGGAACAGCAGACTGGTATAGGGATTGATTGAATATGTCCGTAAACACACCAGCCAGCTGGTCTGCGCATGCTCTGAGGGCGCAGCTGGGGATGCCGTCTGGGCCTGCAGCCTTGCGAGGGTTAACACGTTTAAATGTTTTACTCACCTCGGCTGCAGTGAAGGAGAGACCGCATGTTTCCGTTGCAGGCAGTGTCAGTGGCACTGTATTGTCCTTGCTTTGTGCAAGATTGATGTAAACAACAATAATCCACTGGGGATGATTTGCTTGATCCTTTCTTGCTGAAGCTTTCTGCTTCTCTGATTGCAGAATATTCAACATTTATTTCCGGAACCATCCACAGGCTCTGGAAGGCAACTCATATACTCCCCCTTCACAAAGGTACTGACCCTTGTCACCAAAATAATTACAGCTCCATTTTCAAACTCTCTAGAAATTCTAGAATCCTTGATAAATACTGAACTTAGATCTTTTATAACTATGAATTGTAATCTAAATGTACACCAGTCAGGTTCCAGATCAGTTCATAGCATCATCTCTGATACTTCTTTGGTTTTTCAAGGATGTTCTTAATTGTTTGGATAAGAAGCAACACTGTGCGGCCCGTTTTATTGACCCGTCTAAAGCTTTCAACACCCTGAATCACACATGACTCATTCAGAGTGTTTCATCCATTGGCCTGGATCCAGGCTGCGTGTAGCTGCTTTGGAGCCTATTTAAAACACTGAACAATGTGTGTATTTACTGATGGTGTTAAATCAATTCTTGATACTGTTCTGTTTACTATTTTACTAGTTTAATGTGTTTGTTGTATTGTGATATGTATTGCTGTGCTATACAGGACTCATCTGGAAAAGAGACTTTGGTCTCAGCATTGTCTCCCAGTCTAAATAAAGGTTAAATAGCTAACTCTCCTCAGCAAGCACCACAAAGAGAAATAGAGAGAGCAAAGTGCTGCTGAACTGTTACTGCAGACCAAAGCAATGCATCTCAGAGTGATGTAAAGAGAAAGAGAGGAGAAGCTATGCTCAACTCCCTTTTCCTTTACCAGGAACGGGCCTGTATGGACCGCGGGCAAACAACAGCGGAACTGGGGCAGGGGGAACCAATCATGAAATCACTGTGGTGCAAAGCCACATAAAGCCAGTAACTGCTAGACACTTTACAGTGGTGATTTTATTTCCCAATAAATCAAACATCATGGTGTGTCACTGCAGGGCCAAATTGACCTGTTTCTAATATTTGGGATGTTATGATCCCCTGTCCCCCGCAAGTTACTTATCTGTCTCCTTTCACCTCTCTCCTCTCCATTCATCCCTCTCTCCTCTCCTCTCATCCATCTCTCCTCTCCCTTCAGCCATCTCTCCTCTCCTCTCATCCGTCTCTCCTCTCCTTTCACCCATCTCTCCTCTCTTCTCATCCATCTCTCCTCTCCTCTCATCCATCTCTCCTCTCCTTTCACCCATCTCTTCTCTCCTCTCATCCATCTCTCCTCTCCTTTCACCCATCTCTCCTCTCTTCTCATCCATCTCTCCTCTCATCAATCTCTCCTCTCCTTTCACCCATCTCTCCTCTCCTTTCACCCATCTCTTCTCTCCTCTCATCCATCTCTCCTCTCTTCTCATCTATCTCTCCTCTCCTCTCATCCATCTCTCCTCTCCTTTCACCATCTCTCCTCTCTTCTCATCCATCTCTCCTCTCCTTTCACCCATCTCTCCTCTCCGTTCATCCCTCTCTTCTCTCCTCTCATCCATCTCTCCTCTCCTTTCACCTATCTCTCCTCTCTCTCATCCCTCTCTCCTCTCCTTTCATCCCCCTTCCTCTCTCTCACCCCTCTCTCTCCTCTCTCTCATCCCTCTCTCCTCTCCTTTCATCCCCCTTTCCTCTCTCTCACCCCTCTCTCCTCTCTCTCATCCCTCTCTCCTCTCCTTTCATCCCCCTTTCCTCTCTCACCCCTCTCTCATCCCTCTCTCCTCTCCTTTCACCCATCTCTCCTCACCTTTCACCTCTCTCCTTTCATCCCTCTCTCCTCTCTCACCCCTCTCTCCTCTCTCTCTCTCTCTCTCTCTCTCTCTCTCCTCTCCTCTCATCTCCTCTCCTCTCCTCTCCTCTCCTCTCTTTTCATCCCTCTTTCTTCTCTCTCACCCCTCTCTCCTCTCCTCACCTTTCACCCCTCTCCTCTCCCTCATCCATCTTTCCTCACCTTTCATCCCCCTCTCCTCTCTCTCCTCTCTCTGTCCTTTCACCCCTCTCTACTCTCCTCGCACCCCTCTCTTCTCTCCTTTCACCCCTCTCTCCTCTCTCTCACCCCTTTCTGCTCTTCTCTCTTTCACACCCCTCTCTCTCATCTCTCTCTCCTCACCTTTCACCCCTCTCATCTCTTTCAACCCTCTCTCCTCTCTCTCATCCATCTCTCCTCTCTCTCACCCCTCTCTCCTCACCTTTCACCCCTCTCTCCTCTCTCTCACCCCTCTCTCCTCTTGCTCACCCCTCTCTCCTCTCTCACCCATCTCTCCTCTCTCACACCCCTCTCCTCTCTTCTCATCCCTCTCTCCTCACCTTTCATCCCTCTCTCCTCTCTCTCATCCCTCTCTCCTCTCTCTCTCCTCTCTCTCACCCCTCTTTCCTCACCTTCACCCCTCTCTCCTCACCTTTCACCCCTCTCTCCTCTCCTCCTCTTGTTCTCTTTATTATTATCATTTATTTTGTATTTTACTCTCTTTTTCTCCCCAATTTTGATCTTGTCTCATCAGGCCAAGGTCGAGTCATGCGTCCTCCAAAACATGACCCACCAAACCCCGCTTCTTAACACCCGCCAGCTTAACCCGGAAGCCAACCGCACCAATGAGTCAGAGGAAACACAGTTCAATTGACAACCAAGGTCAGTCTGCAGGCGCCCGGCCCACCACAAGGAGTCGCTAGAACGCGATGAGCCAATTAAAGCCCCCACCCCCGGCCAAACTCTTCCCTACCTCTGACGACGCTGGGTCAATTGTGTGGCGCCCTATGGGACTTCCAATCACGACTGGTTGTGATACAGCCCGGGATCGAACCTGGGTCTGCAGTGACTGCGATGCAGTGCCTTAGATCGCTGCGTCACTCGGGAGGCATCCTCTCCCTCTCTCCTCTCCTCTCTCCACACTTTTCACCCCCCTCTCTCTCCTCCCTCTCTCCTCACCTTTCACCTCCCTCCCTCTTTCTCTCCTCCCTCCTCACCTCTCACCCCCCCTCTCTCTCCTCCCTCTCTCCTCACCTTTCACCCCCCTCTCTCTCCTCCCTCTCTCCTCACATTTCACCCTCCTCTATCTCTCCTCCCTCTCTCCTCACTTTTCACCCCTCCTCTCTCTCCTCCCTCTCTCTTCACCTTTCACCCCCCTCTATCTCCTCCCTCTCTCCTCACCTTTCACCCCCTCTCTCTATCTCCTCCCTCTCTCCTCACCTTTCACCCCTCTCTCGCTCCTCCCTCTCTCCTCACCTTTCATCCCCCCTCTCTCTCCTCCCTCTCTCCTCACCTTTCATCCCCCTCTCTCTCTCTCCTCCCTCTCTCCTCTCTCCTCACCTTTCTCCCCCTATCTCTCTCTCCTCCCTCTCTCCTCACCTTTCACCCCCTCTCTCTTTCCTCCCTCTCTCCTCACATTTCACCCTCCTCTATCTCTCCTCCCTCTCTCCTCACCTTTCACCCCCCTCTCTCTCCTCCCTCTCTCCTCACCTTTCACCCCCTCTCTCTCTCATCCCTCTCTCCTCACATTTCACCCTCCTCTATCTCTCCTCCCTCTCTCCTCACCTTTCACCCCTCTCTCCTCTGTCTCCTCCCTCTCTCTTCACCTTTCACCCCCTCTCTCTATCTCCTCCCTCTCTCCTCACCTTTCACCCCCTCTCTCTATCTCCTCCCTCTCTCCTCACCTTTCACCCCCTCTCTCTATCTCCTCCCTCTCTCCTCACCTTTCACCCCTCTCTCGCTCCTCCCTCTCTCCTCACCTTTCATCCCCCTCTCTCTCTCCTCCCTCTCTCCTCTCTCCTCACCTTTCACCCCCCCTCTCTCTCTCTCTCCTCCCTCTCTCCTCACCTTTCATCCCCCTCTCTCTCTCCTCCCTCTCTCCTCTCTCCTCACCTTTCACCCCCCCCTCTCTCTCCTCCCTCTCTCCTCACCTTTCACCCCCTCTCTCTTTCCTCCCTCTCTCCTCACATTTCACCCTCCTCTATCTCTCCTCCCTCTCTCCTCACCTTTCACCCCCTCTCTCTCTCCTCCCTCTCTCCTCACCTTTCACCCCCTCTCTCTCTCCTCCCTCTCTCCTCACATTTCACCCCCTCTCTCTCTCCTCCCTCTCTCCTCACCTTTCACCCCCCCTCTCTCCTCACCTTTCACCCTCCTCTATCTCTCCTCCCTCTCTCCTCACCTTTCACCCCCTCCTCTCTCTCCTCCCTCTCTCCTCACCTTTCACCCCTCTCCCGCTCCTCCCTCTCTCCTCACCTTTCATCCCCCCTCTCTCTCCTCCCTCTCTCCTCTCTCCTCACCTTTCACCCCTCTCTCGCTCCTCCCTCTCTCCTCACCTTTCACCCCTATCTCTCTCATCCCACTCCTTTCACCCTTCAGGGCTTGAAGTAGATGCTGTAACTCACGTGGTGTTCTGGTGCTCTTTATATTTAGGTGCCGGTACTCATCATGTTTTAGAGCCAATGTTATACAAGAGGTGCAGGTAGTAAACATTTTCATTGAGGAAACAGAAAGGTGTCGTAATGTATTTTTCCGAAAACATCCTTTCTGAATTTAAAAGTAATCCAATACGGAGCACTCTGCATTGTTACAAAATTTGAGAGTTTGTATGGCGGTTGATTGATTTGGCCTCCGCATGCTTCCGGAGGCTTCGTAATTGCTTCACACTCTCCATACGGAGCCCCCGGAGGCATGCAGAGGCCAAATCAATCAAGTTCCATACCGCATCACTGTGCGCCTCTCGAATGTTTTAACAATGTGGAGGGCTCCGTATAGCAGTGACATGATTGGTTGATGGTAGGTAGGGGAGGAAGGACCTGTATAAACAGAAACTCACTTCCTTGACAACTTCCTTCACAACAGCTCTGCTCCACGAAGCGTACAGTGCCTTGCAAAAGTATTCATCCCCTTGGCATTTTTCCTATTTTGTTGCATTACAACCTGTAATTTAAAATTATTTTCATTTGGATTTCATGTAATGGACATACTCAAAATAGTCAAAAATGGTAAAGAAAATAAAATGTAAAAAAGTCAAACGCAAGTGGTGGGTGCATTCCCTTTGCTATGAAGCCCCTAAATAATATCTGGTGCAACCAATTACCTTCAGAAGTCACATAATTAGTTAAATAAAGTCCCCCTGTGTGCAATGATCTGTCACAGGATCTTAGTATATATACACCTGTTCTGAAAGGCCCCAGAGTCTGCAACACCACTAAGCAATGGGCACCACCAAGCAAGCGACACCATGAAGACCAAGGAGCTCTATAAACAGGTCAGGAACAAAGTTGTGGAGAAGTACAGATCAGGTTTGGGTTATAAAAAAATATCCAAAACATTGAACATCCCACGGAGCACCATTACATCCATTGTAAAAAAAATGGAAGGAATATGGCACCAGAAAAAACCTGCCAAGAGATGGCCACCCACCAAAACCTGCCAAGAGAGGGCTGCCCACCAAAACCTGCCAAGAGAGGGCCGCCCACCAAAACCTGCCAAGAGAGGGCCGCCCACCAAAACTCACAGACCAGGCAAGAAGGGCATTAATCAGAGAGGCAACAAAGGGACCAAAGATAACCCTGAAGGAGCTGCAAAGCTTCACAGCGGAGATTGGAGTATCTGTCCATAGGACCACTTTAAGCCGTACCCTCCACAGAGCTGGGCTTTATGGAAGAGTGGCCAGAAAAAGCCATTGTTTAAGAAAATAATAAGCAAACATGTTTGGTGTTCACCAAAAGGCATGTGGGAGACTCCCCAAACATATGGAAGAAGGTACTCTGGTCAGATGAGACTAAAATTGACATTTTCTGCCATCAAGGAAAACGCTGTCTGGAGCAAACCCAACACCTCTCATTACCCTGAGAACACCATCCCCACAGGGAAGCATGGTGGTGGCAGCATTATGCTGTTTGGATGTTTTTCATCGGCAGGGACTGGGAAACTGGTCAGAATTGAAGGAATGATAGATGGCGCTAAATACAGGGAAACTCTTGAGGGAAACCTGTTTCAGTCATCAGAGATTTGAGACTGAGATGGAGGTTCACCTTCCAGCAGGACAATGACCCTAAGCATAATGCTAAAGCAACACTCAAGTGGTTTAAGAGGAAACATTTAAATGTCTCGGAATGGCCTAGTCAAAGCCCAGACCTCAATCCAATTGAGAGTCTGTGGTTTGACTTAAAGATCGTTGTACACCAGTGAAACCCATCCAACTTGAAGGAGCTGGAACTGTTTTGCCTTGAAGAATGGGCAAAAATCCCAGTGGCTCGATGTGCCAAGCTTATAGAGACATACCCAAAGAGACTTGCAGCTGTAATTGCTGCAAAAGGTGGCTCTACAAAGTATTGAATTTGGCTGGGGTGAATAGTTATGCACGCTCAAGTTTTCAGTTCTTTTCTCTTATTTCTTGTTTGTTTCACAATAAAAAATATTTTGCATCTTCAAAGTGGTAGGCGTGTTGTGTAAATGAAATTATACAAACCCCCCCAAAATATATTTTAATTCCCAGTTGTAAGGCAACAAAATAGGAAAAATGCCAAGGGGGGTGAATACTTTCGCAAGCCTCTGTAAAAAGCATGTTTGTTCTGAGTTCTGTGGAGTCAACATCGCAGTAAATGCAGTACGGCCACTGCAGATAAGGATTGACCTTAGAGCCTTTAAACCATTTGATTACGATGGGGGTGAAATCCAAAGGTGTGCTATATATTCATTGGCTATGTCATTGCTAGTTTATAAAGATACACATTGATACGTTACTAGCTCTTACACTTTTAATCTGCTAAAATTACTAATTCACTACTGGATGGTGATTTCAGATGAAACGTGTGGGGGGAGCAAACATTGCCCCCCCCCCTAACTGATAGTGGGGTGGTAGATGCTCAGTTTACCTTATGCCTCACCTCTGGTGCCTGCATTCACCATAGATATGTACATATGTTACACACACACACATATATTTGTTGTTATTTTCGTTTGGAACCCTAGAAATGGATTTGGTGGTATGAAAAGTACTGTCTTCCCAGTAGCCTCCCTGAGAAAATGGTTTATATGACTCAGTATAGAACATAGTTTAGAATTTGAATTCTAGTAACTTGGTTTTCAGGACAGTCCCTTTAAAAGGTACAATCCGCTCAAATACGATATATATATTTTTCATTAGTCCACTGCTGATACAATCCCAAAATGTTTTGCATGTCAGCGATCAAGTTTTCAACATATAGGACCTTCAAAAAAGTGAATTGTGACTTGCCACATCACTGTGACGATGCATTTTGAATCATATGATGCGTTTTGAATCATCATAATAATGTAGTCAAATTTTTCATTGAGGAAACAGAAAGGTGTCATAACGTATTTTGTCGAAAAAAAACATCCTTTCTGAATTTAAAAGTAAGTCAAGAATTAATCATCAATCATTTGTTTAAAGTGTCTGCAATCTGATGACAATATTTTTTTTGCTGGAAATGTAACTGATTAGAGTTGCAGTATTTTTGAATCAGATGACATGTAAATCGGTTCAACCCTCGACGTCACCAACACCAGCTGTGTCCAATCCGGTTCCCTGAAGGAATACACCAAAAGGTCACAACCCATCAATCAATCAAATCAATCAACCATGTTTTATTTGTATCCCAACCCCCAACCATGATGGCAGCAGGACGACTGTAACAGAGGCAGTCCAGAGACACAACCAGGGAAGGTGCTCCCATCCATAGAGATACTTATATCTGACTATTAATGAATAATTACCAATTAATCATCACTATTTCTGTTCTATGTAATTGTGTGCTCCTATCAACCCACTCCTGTCAGTAGGACTCCCAGTTGACAGGTTGAAAAAGATGGCGTTCCTGCCTGACTACATTTTAGACGCCTGCCAGATCTGACTTGGATACGTGTTCAACATATCAACTAACCACGTCTTATGATTTAGCAACCTGACGGCCCACTGTGCAGTCCATGACGTGGTCCACAACCTTGATGGATGCGATGCAACGTCTGCAATGTAGTCAGGCAGGAAGGTCACCAATGAGACCAGGGACTGTCACTTGAGCAGAGACAACATAGATCACACCAGCCACTCTTCATTGGTCCTGTTCCACTACTCAGACATGGCATGCATCGACCAATGGTTGACTATGATTGCTATTATAGACAGTATGATGTGATTAGCTGATAGGTCAAAGGCATTGTAAGATCTGGCATGAGTCAGCCACATCTGAGCAGAGGAACACAACCTTGTTCTTTTCCTTCCATGATGTAATGCTTGTCGTCTGGGGAAGGAGAGGAGGACCAAGGTGCAGCGTGGTAAGTGTTCATATTATTTAATGAAATATGCAACACTAGACAAAACATCAAACACGACAAACAAACAGTCCTGAAAGGTGAAACAAAATCACTAAACAGGAAACAACCACCCACAAAACACAATGGAAAACAGGCTACCTAAATATGGTTCTCAATCAGGGACAACGATTGACAGCTGCCTCTGATTGAGAACCATACCAGGCCAAACACAGAAATAGAAAATCATAGACAAATCATAGACAAACTAACATAGACAACCAAATCAAATCAAATTTATTTATATAGCCCTTCGTACATCAGCTGATATCTCAAAGTGCTGTACAGAAACCCAGCCTAAAACCCCAAACAGCAAGCAATGCAGGTGTAGAAGCACCTAGGCCAAAACCTAGGAAGAAACCTAGAGAGGAACCAGGCTATGTGGGGTGGCCAGTCCTCTTCTGGCTGTGCCGGGTGGAGATTATAACAGAACATGGCCAAGATGTTCAAATGTTCATAAATTACCAGCATGGTCGAATAATAATAAGGCAGAACAGTTGAAACTGGAGCAGCAGCACGGCCAGGTGGACTGGGGACAGCAAGGAGTCATCATGTCAGGTAGTCCTGGGGCATTGTCCTAGGGCTCAGGTCCTCTGAGAGAGAGAAAGAGAGAATTAGAGAGAGCACATGTGGGGTGGCCAGTCCTCTTCTGGCTGGGCCGGGTGGAGATTATAACAGAACATGGCCAAGATGTTCAAATTTTCATAAATGACCAGCATGGTCGAATAATAATAAGGCAGAACAGTTGAAACTGGATCAGCAGCACGGTCAGGTGGACTGGGGACAGCAAGGAGTCATCATGTCAGGTAGTCCTGGGGCATGGTCCTAGGGCACAGGTCCTCCGAGAGAGAGAAAGAAAGAGAGAAGGAGAGAATTAGAGAACGCACACTTAGATTCACACAGGACACCGAATAGGACAGGAGAAGTACTCCAGTTATAACAAACTGACCCTTGCCCCCCAACACATCAACTACTGCAGCATAGATACTGGATGCTGAGACAGGAGGGCTCAGGAGACACTGTGGCCCCATCCGAGGACACCCCTGGACCCACCCAACTCACGCCCTGACCATACCTAAACAAATGACAAAACAAAGGAACTAAGGTCAGAACGTGACGCATGAAGACGACATTTAGTCATTGAAGAGGCTTAAACCATTAGTCTTAAAGGGGAGTTAAGGGTTTTACAACTTGTTTTTTCACCCTGAAACTAGTCAATGTCGTCTTAAATCAATGGAAGAGAATGGGGCATGTTTAATTTATTTCTACTTTAAGTGCTGCCTGTCTTCCCAGTAGCCTACTTGGTGTGTGAACTGATGACTGCTCATAACTTGCAGATAGTTGTTGACACATCAAACAGGATTAAAGGAAAACTCCACCCAAAAACTATCTTTTGCTATTTGATTCATTGGTCCATTGTTGACATAGTCACAAAATGTTTTGCATGTCAGCAAAGCAAGTTGTCAAGATATGTCATCATACGGGGATTATTTCTCTATTTTGAAAGTTACATACACTGATTGACCAAAAGTACCAGGACATCTGCTCGTCGAACATCTCATTCCAAAATCATGGCCATTAATATGGAGTTGTTCCCCCTTTGCTGCTATAACAACACTCTTCTGGGAAGGCTTTCCACTAGATATTGGATCATTGCTGAAGAGACTTGATTCCCTTCAGTCACAAAAACATTAGTGAGGTTGGGTACTGATGTTGGGAGATTAAGCTCGCAGTCAGTGTTCCAATTCATCCCAAAGGTGTTCGATGGGGTTGAGGTCAGGGCTCTGAGCAGCCCAGTCAAGTTATTCCACACTATTCTCAACAAACATTTTCTGTATGGACCTCACTTTGTACATGGGGGCATTGTCATGCTGAAACAGGAAAGGGCCTTCCTCAAACTGTTGCCTCAAAGTTGGAAGCACAGAATCATCTAGAATATAATTGTATGCTGAAGTGTGAAGATTTCCCTTCACTGGAACGAAGGAGCCTGAACCATGAAAAACAGTCCCAGATGATTATTCTTCCTCCACCAAACTTTACCGTTGGCATTATGCATTGGGGCATGTAGCGTTCTACTGGCATCTGCCAAACCCAGATTCGCCAGATGGTGAAGCATGATTCATCACTCCAGAGAATGCATTTCCATTGCTCCAGAGTCCAATGGCGGCGAGCTTTACTCCACTCCAGCCAACGCTTGACATTGGTGACCTTAGGCTTGTGTGAGGCTGCTCGCCCATGAAAACCCATTTCATGAAGCTCCCAACAAACAGTTACTGTGTTGACGTTGCTTCCAAAGGCAATATGGAACTTGAAAGTGAATGTTGCAACCGAGAATAGACGCGTTATGCAAATATGCATAAATAAGCGAGATATTTACGCGTTATGGTCTTCAGCACTTGGCGGTCCCATTCTGTGAGCTTGTGTGGCCTACAACTTCGCAGCTGAGCCGTAGTTGCTCCTAGACGTTTCCACTTCATAATAACAGCACTTACAGTTGACCGGGGAAGCTCTTGTTGACAAGGTGGCATCCTATGATGGTGCCACGTTGAAAGTCAGTGAGCTCTTCAGTAATGCCATTCTACTGCCAATGTTTGTGTATGGAGATTGCATGGCTGTGTGCTCAATTTTATAAAACTGTCAATAACAGGTGTGGCTGAAATAGCCAAATACACTCATTTGAAGGAATGCCCACATGTTTTTGTTTATATAGTATACTTCAGTAAGTCACTGTGTTATTCTGAGAGACAGGTACCTCAGTAGGTCACTGTGTTATTCTGAGAGACAGGTACCTCAGTAAGTCACTGTGTTATTCTGAGAGACAGGTACCTCAGTAAGTCACTGTGTTATTCTGAGAGACAGGTACCTCAGTAAGTCACTGTGTTATTCTGAGAGACAGGTACCTCAGTAAGTCACTGTGTTATTCTGAGAGACAGGTACCTCAGTAAGTCACTGTGTTATTCTGAGAGACAGGTACCTCAGTAAGTCACTGTGTTATTCTGAGAGACAGGGACCTCAGTAAGTCACTGAAGCTGAATCGCATTCCCCTCATTTCACACTCACCACGAAATCACATTTTCTAGCTGGAAGTTTATGCCATTGACTTCCTGGAAGTCAGCCATTCCCAACATTCCTTCCCTATCAAAGGGGGCATAGCAACCCAGAGCAGCTAAAACAGGTTACGTTGAGAAAGAGGCCTGAATACTGACAAGAGCACCATTAGATCACAGATCACCACAGATCATTAGCACTGTCACAGCTTCAACCACACAGGGCTATATATTGTTCTTCTTAAAGCAGCTACACGTTGTGCTAGAAGAACATAATGATCTAGTGGGATTTCCCCAAAACGTTCCTATACGCAGACATTAAGTAAACAGCGTTGGACTAGTAACCGAAAGGTTGCAAGTAGAATCCCCAAGCTGACAAGGTACAAGTCGTTCTGCCCCTGAACAGGCAGTTAACCCACTGTTCCTAGGCCGTCATTGAAAATAAGAATTTGTTCTTAATTTGTTCTTAACTGACTTGCCTAGTAAAATAAAGGTAAAAATAAATAAATAAATATGATTTTTGAAAAACGGCCTCTTCTTGTTTAAACTGCCTAGTTTGTAGGACAGAAGCTCAAACAAAAGAACCTGCCAAGTTACACATAACCCATGAAGCATCCTGCATTCCTTACAGCAAATGAACTTAACAATTGACTGTCACACTTATTGCAAAGTTTTATGAAAAAGTTACTCTTCTTCAGGTTCGACATGAGTTTGTCTGAAACAGAAGTCTTGTAGATAGTGTTGTTTATCAGGGGAGTAGACACCTAGTTTCTTGACGTAAACAAAACAAATCTCTCCTCAGAGATCATCAAGCGCTGTCCAAACATCAACGGCCAAACCATGCAGATGCCTTTTGGACACAAGCCTCAACTGGTACGGCCCAAAGGGGAAGGTGACAGTGGCGTTTCGTTGACTCTCCTCCTCACCCGACGCTCACATTGTTCCCCAGCTGATAAATGATAGCTCCAACTCCGTCTAAATATGGAGTGATGCATGTCTACAGCCTGGGCTGCCTATTAATCAGAACCCTGTCGTTTGTCAACCCCCTGTCAATCCTCTGAGCTCTGAATGGCGAGGAACGGCCCGGTGGCAGAGCCATCATTGTGTCTCAGTCAGGGACCTCCGTTTTATCCTGTGGGAAATGTCTGGAGGAAGATGTATTTGCATGTTCCCTGTTTCAAAATTGGATGTCACTGCACTTTGTTGCCATTTTGGGCTCCAACCTGTCAGGAAACGGAAGGCTCCGGTCGCTAATAGAACATAGCTGTCATTGTGCCTGTCAGTGTGACCAATTTCCTTTATGTCATGTGCAATATGGTACAGCGCAGTTCATTGCCATATCACAGTGCTTCAACGTTTGTGTTCTTATCGAAGGATGTATTCAACATCCATTCATGATGAGACCATAAACCTAAACAGTATTTCATGATCTGTTATTGAGAAAATGGAGAAAAATAATTATTTGGGGTATCCCTCTAAAATAAGTGATACGGAGAGCCTCCTTGAATAGGGTGTGATTCTGTAGTGAGAGAGCATATCAGGATGCCTTGGATTACTCCCCCTGTCTCACTGCATCTCTATAGTCATGTCCATGCTCTGTTCCTGGGGACACAACTGCATGAGCTCCCTGGACTGGTGCCCGGCTGCCCGATCAGATCCCCTTCAAATCAAATCAAACGTTATTTGTCTCATGCACCGAATGCAACGTGAGTAGACCCTACCGTGAAATACTTACTTACAAGCCCTTAATTAATCAACAGTGCAGTTCAAGAAAAAGTTAAGAAAATATTGATAAAATAAACTAAAGTAAAAAATAATCAAAAGTAACACAATAGAATAACAATAATGAGGCCATATACAGGGGTGTACCGGTGTCGAGACAATGTGGAGGCTATATACAGGGGGTAACGGTGTCGAGACAATGTGGAGGCTATATACAGGGGGTACCGGTGTCGAGACAATGTGGAGGCTATATACAGGGGGTACCGGTGTCGAGACAATGTGGAGGCTATATACAGGGGGTAACGGTGTCGAGACAATGTGGAGGCTATATACAGGGGGTACCGGTGTCGAGACAATGTGTGAGGGTACAGGTTAGTCAAGGGAATTTGTACATGTAGGTAGGGTGAAGTGACTCTGCATAGATAATAAACAGTGAGTAGCAGCAGTGTACATGTAGGTAGGGTGAAGTGACTCTGCAGAGATAATAAACAGTGAGTAGCAGCAGTGTACATGTAGGTAGGGTGAAGTGACTATGCATAGATAATAAACAGTGAGTAGCAGCAGTGTACATGTAGGTAGGGTGAAGTGACTCTGCATAGATAAGTAGCAGCAGTGTACATGTAGGTAGGGGTGAAGTGACTCTGCATAGATAATAAACAGTGAGTAGCAGCAGTGTACATGTAGGTAGGGTGAAGTGACTCTGCATAGATAATAAACAGTGAGTAGCAGCAGTGTACATGTAGGTAGGGTGAAGTGACTCTGCATAGATAATAAACAAGTAAACATGTAGGTAGGGTGAAATAAGATAATAAACAGTGAGTAGCAGCAGTGTACATGTAGGTAGGGGTGAAGTGACTCTGCATAGATAATAAACAGATAATACAAAGGGTGAAGTGAGTAGATAATAAACAGCAGTGCAGCAGTGTACATGTAGGTAGGGTGAAGTGACTCTGCATAGATAATAAACAGTGAGTAGCAGCAGTGTACATGTAGGTAGGGTGAAGTGACTCTGCATAGATAATAAACAGTGAGTAGCAGCAGTGTACATGTAGGTAGCAGGGTGAAGTGACTCTGCATAGATAATAAACAGTGAGTAGCAGCAGTGTACATGTAGGTAGGGTGAAGTGACTCTGCATAGATAATAAACAGTGAGTAGCAGCAGTGTACATGTAGGTAGGGTGAAGTGACTCTAGATAATAAACAGTAGCAGCAGATAATAAACAGATAATGAGTAGCAGCAGTGTACATGTAGGTAGGGTGAAGTGACTCTGCACTCTGCATAGATAATAAACAGTGAGTAGCAGATAATAAACAGTGTACATGTAGGTAGGGTGAAGTGACTCTGCATAGATAATAAACAGTGAGTAGCAGCAGTGTACATGTAGGTAGGGTGAAGTGATAATAAACTCAGTGTACATGTAGGTAGGGTGAAGTGAGAGATAATAAACAGTGAGTAGCAACAGTGTACAAAACTAGATAATAAAAGGGGGGTCAATGTAAATAGTCTGGTGGCCATTTGATTAATTGGTCAGCAGGCATGTAGGTAGGGTATGGCATAGATAATTGGGGGTACATGTAGGTAGGGTGAAAGCTGTTAAGGAGACTTTTGATAATCCTAGACTTGAAGCGCTCTGGTAGCAGAGAGCAACAGTCTATGATAATAAACTTGGGTGACTGGTGTCTCTGACACTTTGGGGGCATAGATAATTTCCTCTGACAACGCCTACAGTATATAGGTTCTGGATGGCAGGTGACTCTGTAGATAATAAACTCTGTAAGCTTTGTACATGTAGGTAGGGTGAAACATTGACATCTGCCTTGATAATAAACAGGAGTAGCAGCAGTGTACATGTAGGAAAAGTGACTCTGCAAATAGATAATAAACATCCTAGCAGAGTGTACATGTAGGTAGGGGTCTGACTCTGCATAGATAATAAACAGTTAGCAGCAGTGTACATTTAGGGGTAGTGACTATGCATAGATAATAAACAGGAGTAGCAGCAGTGTACATTGTTGGGGGTGAAGTGAAACAGTGAGTTATGTAGGTAGGGGTGAATCTTGCCTAGATAATAAAATTAGAACCTGGTTTAGATAATAAAAGTTCCAAAGCAGTGCTGCATAATAATCTAGCAGCAAAAGGGTGAAGTGACCCTAGATAATAAAACCTGTACAGTGACCTGCATAGATAATAAAGATTACAACAATCATCCTATACTGACTGAAAACATAGATAATTCTGACAAAGACATGATGGGAAATGAATGCCTTTAAACAGGTAGCAGCATGAATAGGTTGTATGAAATATGACATAGATAATAAACAGTGAGTAATGAAACATGAAAGGATCATAGATAATCGTGGCTGCAGATGTTGGGAAGAGGAATGATAATACAAGGAAGCATTTCAACAGTTAGACTAAACCTGTGATTTATGAAGCATGTGACAAAAAAACATTTGATTTGAATTTTGATTTGTTCCGTGTTAAACATTGTTCCCATTTAATCGGCATTACGACCTCCCCTCCGGTTCCTATGTGTTTGCCATAACAAAATACCCCATTGTGTTCATCTACTGTCCTTCAACACTTCCTAAACCATCAACCCAGTGTACATTCCTAAACCATCAACCCTTCCTAAACCATCAACCCTTCCTAAACCATCAACCCTTCCTAAACCATCAACCCTTCCTAAACCATCAACCCTTCCTAAACCATCAACCCTTCCTAAACCATCAACCCTTCCTAAACCATCAACCCTTCCTAAACGACCAACCCTTCCTAAACCATCAACCTTTCCCAAACCACCAACCCTTCCTAAACCACCAACCCTTCCTAAACCATTAACCCTTCCTAAACCACCAAACCTTCCTAAACCATCAACCCTTTCCAAACCACCAACCCTTCCGAAACCATCAACCCTTCCTAAACCATCAACCCTTCCTAAACCGTCAACCCTTCCAAAACCATCAACCCTTCCTAAACCGTCAACCCTTCCAAAACCATCAACCCTTCCTAAACCATTGTGTTCAACCCTTCCTAAAACCTAAATCAACCCTTCCTAAACCATCAACCCTTCCTAAACCATCAACCCTAAACCATTCTTCCTAAACCATCAACCCTTCCTAAACCATCAACCCTTCCTAAACCATCAACTTTCCTTCCTTAAACCATCAACCCTTCCTAAACCATCAACCCTTCCTAAACCATCAACCCTTCCTAAACCATCAACCCTTCCTAAACCATCAACCCTTCCCTAAACATCAACCCTTCCCAAACCACCAACCCTTCCTAAACCATCAACCCTTCCTAAACCATCAACCCTTCCTAAACCACCAACCCCTTCCTAAACCATCAACCCTTCCTAAACCATCAACCCTTCCTAAACTGTCAACCCTTCCTAAACCATCAACCCTTCCTAAACCATCAACCCTTCCTAAACCATCAACCCTTCCTAAACCATCAACCCTTCCTAAACCGTCAACCCTTCCTAAACCGTCAACCCTTCCTAAACCATATACTCCTTTATCAGTTATAAATATAATTTTATTGGTCACAAACAGCTGGTTAGCAGATGATATTGCGAGTGTAGTAAATGTTTGTAGTGTAGTAAATGTTTGTAGTGTAGTAAATGCTTGTAGTGTAGCGATATGCTTGTAGTGTAGTGAAATGCTTGTAATGTAGCAAAATGCTTGTAGTGTAGCGACATGCTTGTAGTGTAGCGAAATGCTTGTAGTGTAGCGACATGCTTGTAGTGTAGTGAAATGCTTGTAATGTAGAGAAATGCTTGTAATGTAATGAAATGCTTGTAATGTAGCGAAATGCTTGTAATGTAGCGAAATGCTTGTAATGTAATGAAATGCTTGTAATGTAGAGAAATGCTTGTAATGTAGCGAAATGCTTGTAATGTAATGAAATTCTTGTAGTTTAGCGAAATGCTTGTAATGTAATGAAATTCTTGTAGTGTAGCAAATGCTTGTAATGTAGCGAAATGCTTGTCATGTAGCGAAATGCTTTTAGTGTAGTAAAATGCTTCTAGTATAGTAAAATGCCTGTAGTGTAGCGAAATGCTTGTAATGTAGCTAAATGCTTGTAAATGTTTGTAATGTAGTAAATGCTTGTAGTGTAGTGATATGCTTGTAGTGTAGTAAATGCTTGTGTAGTGTAGTAAATGCTTGTAGTGTAGTAAATGCTTGTAGTGTAGTGATATGCTTGTAGTGTAGTAAATGCTTGTAGTGTAGTAGAATGCTTGTAGCGTAGTAAATGTTTGTAGTGTAGCGAAATGCTTGTAGTGTAGTAAATGTTTGTAGTGTAGTAAAATGTTTGTAGTGTAGTAAAATGCTTGTAGTGTAGTAGAATGTTTGTAGTGTAGTAAAATGTTTGTAGTGTAGTAAATGCTTGTAGTGTAGTAGAATGTTTGTAGTGTAGTAAAATGTTTGTAGTGTAGTAAATGCTTGTAGTGTAGTAAATGTTTGTAGTGTAGTAAATGCTTGTAGTGTAGTAAATGCTTGTAGTGTAGTAAATGTTTGTAGTGTAGTAAATGCTTGTAGTGTAGTAAATGCTTGTAGTGTAGTAAATGCTTGTAGTGTAGTAAATGCTTGTAGTGTAGTAAATGCTTGTAGTGTAGTAAATGTTTGTAGTGTAGTAAATGCTTGTAGTGTAGTAAATGTTTGTAGTGTATTAAATGCTTGTAGTGTAGTAAATGTTTGTAGTGCAGTAAATGCTTGTAGTGTAGTAAATGTTTGTAGTGTAGTAAATGCTTGTACATCAATAGATGTACAACTGTTCACCTACACTAAGGTGATCATAATCCATGATCATTTTAAATGATGGATGACTTGTTTTATTTATGTCAATATCTATACTTCTGTAGTAATCTAGTGTTCTCTTTGGCAGTTATCTTTATGTCAATATCTATGCCTCTGTGGTAATCTAGTGTTCTCTTTGGCAGTTCTCTTTATGTCAATATCTATACCTCTGTAGTAATCTAGTGTTCTCTTTAGCAGTTCTCTTTATGTCAATATCTATACCTCTGTAGTAATCTAGTGTTCTCTTTAGCAGTTCTCTTTATGTCAATATCTATACCTCTGTGGTAATCTAGTGTTCTCTTTGGCATTTATGTCCATCTCTATCAGTAATTTAGTTTAATGATGAGGTTGAAAGGTTTCACAATGGGAAGTAGAACATATAGGAGAGCCTGATTAAACCCTGGTTAGGGAAGTAGAACATGTAGCTTAGCCTGATTAAACCCTGGTTAGGGAAGTAGAACACGTAGCATAGCCTGATTAAACCCTGGTTAGGGAAGTAGAACATGTAGCTTAGCCTGATTAAACCCTGGTTAGGGAAGTAGAACACGTAGCATAGCATGATTAAACCCTGGTTTGGGAAGTAGAACACGTAGCATAGCCTGATTAAACCCTGGTTAGGGAAGTAGAACACGTAGCATAGCCTGATTAAACCCTGGTTAGGGAAGTAGAACACCTAGCATAGCCTGATTAAACCCTGGTTAGGGAAGTAGAACACGTAGCATAGCTTGATTAAACCCTGGTTAGGGAAGTAGAACATATAGCATAGCTTGATTAAACCCTGGTTAGGGAAGTAGAACATATAGTAGAGCCTGATTAAACCCTGGTTAGGGAAGTAGAACATGAAGCATAGCCGTTAACCCTGCAGTATATGTACAGTCGTGGCCAAAAGTTTCACCAAGTCTGCTGCCTCAGTTTGTATAATGGCAATTTACATATACTCCGGTATGTTATGAAGAGTGATCAGATGAATTGAAATTAATTGCAAAGTCCTTCTTTGCCATGCAAATGAACTGAATCCCCCCAAAACATTTCACTGCATTTTAGCCCTGCCACAAAAGGACCAGCTGAGATCATGTCAGTAATTATCTCGTTGACACAGGTGTGAGTGTTGACGAGGACAAGGCTGGAGATCACCCTGTCATGTTGATTGAGTTCGAAAAACAGACTGGAATCAAAAGGAGGGTGCTTGGAAACTTTGTTCTTCCTCTGACAACCATGGTTACCTGCAAGGAAACACGTGCCGTCATCATTGCTTTGCACAAAAAGGGCTTCACAGGCAAGGATATTGCTGCCAGTAAGATTGCAGCTAAATCAACCATTTATCAGATCATCAAGTACTTCAAGGAGAGCAGTTCAATTGTTGTGAAGAAGGCTTCAGGGCTTCAGGAATGGCAGCAGGCAGGTGTGAGTGCATCTGCACTCACAGTGAGGCAAAGACTTTTGGGGGATGGCCTGGTGTCAAGAAGGGCAGCAAAGAAGACACTTCTCTCCAGGAAAAACATCAGGGACAGACTGATTTTCTGAAAAAGGTACAGGGATTGGACTGCTGACGACTGGGGTAAAGTAATTTTCTCTGATGAATCCCCTTTCCGATTGTTTGGGGCATCCGGAAAAAACAAGAGTGAGAAGACAAGGTGGTCTCCGGAGAAGACAAGGTGAGCGCTACCATCAGTCCTGTGTCATGCCAACAGTAAAGCATCCTGAGACCATTCATGTGTGGGGTTGCTTCTCAGCCAAAGGAGTGGGCTCACTCACAATTTTGCCTAAGAACACAGCCATGAATAAAGAATGGTACCAACACATCCTCAGAGAGCAACTTCTCCCAACCAGCCAGGAACAGTTTGATGATGAACAATGCCTTTTCCAGCATGATTGAGCACCTTGCCATAAGGCAAAAGTGATAACTAGAGGGCTCGGGGAACAAAACATCGATATTTTGGGTCCATGGCCAGGAAACTCCCCAGACCTTAATCCCATTGAGAACTTGTGGTCAATCCTCAAGAGGCGGGTGGACGAACAAAAACCCACAAATTCTGACAAACTCCAAGCATTGATTATGCAAGAATGGGCTGCCATCAGTCAGGATGTGGCCCGTAAGTGAATTGACAGCATGCCAGGGCTGATTGTAGAGGTCTTGAAAAAGAAGGGTCAACATTGCAAATAATGCATCAACTTCATGTAATTGTCAATAAAAGCCTTTGACACGTATGAAATGCTTGTAATTGTACTTCAGTATCCATAGTAACATCTGACAAAAATATCTAAAGACACTGAAGCAGCAAACTTTGCGGAAATTAATATTTGTGTCATTCTCCAAACTTTTGGCCACGACTGTACATATCTACCACAATTACCTCGTACCCAGTACTTCAGTACTGGTTCCACGTGTATGTAGCCAAGTTATCATTACTCATTGTGTTTTTATTCCTCCTGTTGTTATTTTTCTATTATTCCAGATCTTCTTCTCTCTCTGCATTGTTGGGAAGGGCCAGAATGTTAGCATTCCGTTGTTAGTCTACACCTGCTGTTTTAGAAGCATGTGACAAATACCATTTGATTTGATTAAACAATATGGATACAACTTCCCCGTGGTGTAAAATGTACTGTAGTTTTCTTCCTGACAAAGGAAGATGAGGCGATTGGAGGTTCCAAATTAGAATTTAAACGACACGATATTCACGCCTGACGTTCACAAACGGCTGTAACGCTGGCGCTCTTCAGTAATCGTTGGTGGAACAGCAGGTGTCCCGGCCTCCACAGATTGCAGTTGCAGTCTCTCTTATACAACCCATATATACCTCACCAACACCCGGTGGTTAGGAAATAATAACACCTAAATGTGGAACATTTGCTCGGTGCTCGGAAGAGGAAAGTGGGGTGTAAGAATCAGATTTGTGAAATAACAACAAGAAAAGACTGTGTTCAAGGCCGAGAATACAGAAGTATGATTGAATTGATGTATTTTATTATCTTCAAGGAAGCCCAGCCCACATGGGCTTATAAGACACTGGAGCTAAACTAAATAATCATGTACTATACACTGTATACCAGACATTAGGAACACCTTCTTAATATTGATCCCCCCCCCCGTTTGACCTCAGAACAGCCTCATTTTGTCAGGGCATGGCCTCTACAAGGTGTCCAAGGCGTTCCACAGGGATGCTAGTCCATGTTGTGTCAAGTTGGCTGGATGTCCTTTGGGTAGTGTTAACCATTCTTGTTACACACAGGAAACTGTTGAGCGTGAAAAACTCAGCAGCGTTACAGTTCTTGACTCAGTCAAACTGGGCCACCTCGCACCTACTACTATATCCTGTTCAAAGGCATTTAAATATTTTGACTTGCCCATTCACCTTTTGAGTGGCACAAATACACAATCCATGTCTCAATTGTATCAAGGCTTAAAAATCATTCTTTGACCTGTCTACTCCCCTTCATCTACACTGATTGAAGTTGATTTAACAAGTGACATCAATAAGGAAACATCACTCTCACCTGGATTGACCTGGCCAATCTATGTCATGGAAACAACAGGTGTTCTTAATGTTTTGTATTCTCAGTGTATATTTACAAACCCATATTTGAGCCATACTACAGTGTTGTCATATCTTTCTTCATGTCCTGTTTTAAACTATCACTGTAGCTTATTTTATGTCCAGTTCTAAATGAATAGATACATTAACACCTGTTGGTAAAGATATTAACTTATACAATGGCACATGTGAGATAACAAACAGAGTGAGAACTGTAGAGTGAGATAACAAACAGAGAGATAACTGTAGACTGAGATAACTGTAGACTGAGATAACTGTAGAGTGAGATAACTGTAAAGTGAGAACTGTAGAGTGAGATAACTGTAGAGTGAGAACTGTAGAGTGAGAACTGTAGAGTGTGATAACTGTAGAGTGAGAACTGTAGAGTGAGATAACTGTAGAGTGAGAACTGTAGAGTGAGAACTGTAGAGTGAGATAACTTTAGAGTGATAACTGTAGAATGAGATAACTGTAGCGTGAGATAACTGTAGAGTGAGAACTGTAGAGTGAGAACTGTAGAGTGAGAACTAAAAGAGTGAGATAAGAGTGAGAGGAGAGTGAGATAACGGCAAGCAGAGTGAGAAAATGGCAAACCCGAGTGAGATAACGTCAAACAGAGTGAGATAACAAACAAAGTGAGATAACAAACAGTAGCAGTAACTAGACCTTCCTTATTTTCTCTCTACATTTTCTCGTAGCAGTCTCACGTTGGGATTAAATGACATGTTGACTCATAGTGTTTCATTTTCACTGAATGTTTCAGGGGTGAAGATACATCGATCATATATCAATCATATATCAATTATGTTCTATGTTTTATGTTCTATTCAACTCAGAGAGCAGCTACATTACGTTGGACCCCTCAGTGGTGTACTGGATAAATATTGCACCCTGGAGCCTACTGCCATGACTGTTAGTGTTCATACTAATGACAGAGGTTCTGTCCCTCCTGAGTCAATGGGTCCCCTTGGTTTTCACACACACTCCATCACAACAGAGCACACAATGTATTTCCAATGCCATTTCAACCCAGTTGTATTCACAATGTTTCTTAATCCTGGTCCTGGGGACACAAAGGGGGGCACATTTTAGTTTTTTGCCCTGTCACTAAACATCTGATTCAAGTGAAGAACTAATCCTCAAGCTTTGATGATTTGAATCAGGCGTGTAGTGCTAGGGGTAAAAACTAAACTGTGTGCCCACGTTGGGTCCCCGGGACCACTATTAAGGAAACATTGTACATGGTTAAGTTGATCGGGGTCACGAAAACCAACAGTATTATGGGAGAACAACAGAGGTGCTTATGTAAACCACAAATGCGATTGAAAATGTAATCATTGTTGGGTCGTGCAGGATTTAGGATGGTCCCTTTGTTCCATTAGGGATGGGCGTGAGCATACACTGTGATATGGTTGTTCCTTGAATGTTTTTTAAATGGTTGTAAACAAATGTATAATATGTCATGTTTAGTGGCAAATACAGATTGGAAACTAAATGAATAAAAATGTCAAGATTTGTTGTTGTCATGAATGCATGTTCACTAATTAGGCATCTCTTTTGTTTGACATAAAATATGTGTCTCCTATTAATTAGCTGATGCTAATAATAAGCTGGAACAACTGTACGGTCAGGTACAACATTTGATGAGTTTGTGAACATGAACATCTAATCTGGTAGAAAGACTAATAAGCACCAGCTATTACTATGCCTTATGGTCTCACTTCATATCTTAGTGAAGCTATAGCAGATTATGATAGCTGTGAAATAAAACACTGTCAAAGCTGATCAGGGCATTTTGCAGTGTTGTCTGTCAGAGGCTTTATTCCCCAGAATAACACCGTTCTGCTTATTATGGGATGTGTAGAGTCAACTAGGGGACTCTTCAAGTAAGTGCCATCATACCTGAGCCTGTGACATATTCTGTCTGTAGATCAATGCTGTTATACATATTGGTGCTCCAGATCAGATGGCAACAAAACCTTTTCCATTCGCCATAACTTAACGTTGGTTTTGCTTGTACCGATGCCTGCTCAGTTTCCCTTCCTCGGTGCATTTGAAGACGAAACGCTCCTTCCTTTTCTGAAAGACTGCAGTGTGGGGGAATGCTAATTACGCCGAACGCCCTTTTGGCGTAATACGGATGATAATTACAGTTTAGCTGCAGACAGACGTCTCATGTTAGCGCTTAATTAAACTCACATAAAGACGAGGGGACTCCAGATAAGAGACAGGGTGAATCCACAAAGCATAACCAGGCTTTTGGAGTGATGGGAGACTATAGACATAGAGACGTGAGTTACTACTAAAAGCCACAGGCTAAATACTGAGCACAAATCAAGCTTTCACCTTTCATCACAACCCCCCCCTCCCTCATTAACGTGATTAGTCTAATTCATCTGTATATCGGGGTGATGTTACTTTTGCTCCTTGACCAGTAGAGGGGGCATCTTACCTCCATAGAACACAGATAATGTATGAAAATCTTTAGCTACGGTATTGCACCATTGCAAACAAGATATGTGTCACAGATGCAGTATAGGGATTCTGATTCATCAATGAATCATTGTCAATAAATCCTTCCTTATCTCTGCTTCTGCACATGAAATGCTACCAAATAAAGCCCACTGTTGCCCCATACCATATGCATACATACAGTTGTACAATTGGCTTATGTGTTGGTATTTTTACTAAGCCCTTGTGAAGGGATGTGAACTGTACATTTAACAGTTGACTATATAAGAAATGATTGCCAAATAATTTTGAGGAAATAATCATTGCCAGCGCCAGCAAACAAATCTGAAAGTGAACTGGTACATCTAAGGCCTTCTAGCCAGCTTATAGTAATCTTATCAATTGAGCACTATAAGAGGTAATAACGCTGCTATTTGCTACTAAATATACAATACCACATTTACTACAGTTGTGGCCAAAAGTTTTGAGAATGAGACAAAAATACATTTTTTACAAAGTCTGCTGCCTCAGTTTGTATGATGGCAATTTGCATGTTCTCCAGAATGTTATGGTAAGTGATCAGATGAATTGTAATTAAATGCAATGTCCCTCTTTGCTATGCAAATGAACTGAATCCCCCAAAAACATTTCTACTGCATTTCAGCCCTGCCACAAAAGGACCAGCTGACATCATGTCAGTGATTCTCTTGTTGACACAGGTGTGAGTGTTGATGAGGACAAGGCTGGAGATCACTCTGTCATGCTGTTTGAGTTCAAATAACAGACTGGAAGCTTCCAAAGGAGGGTGGTGCTTGGAATCATTGTGCTTCCTCTGTCAACCATGGTTACCTGCAAGGAAACACGTGCCGTCATCATTGCTTTGCACAAAAAGGGCTTCACAGGCAAGGATATTGCTGCCAGTAAGATTGCACCAAAATATACCATGTATCAGATCATCAAGAACTTCAAGGAGAGCAGTTCAATTGTTGTGAAGAAGGCTTCAGTGCGCCCAAGAATGTCCAGCAAGCGCCAGGACCGTCTCCTAAAGTTGACTCAGCTGCGGGATCGGTGCACCACCAGTTTTCTCAGGAATGGCAGCAGGCAGGAATGGCAGCAGGCAGGTGTGAGTGCATCTGCACGCACAGTGAGGTGAAGACTTTTGGAGGATGGCCTGGTGTCAAGAAGGGCAACAAAGAAGCCACTTCTCTCCAGGAAAAACATCAGGGACAGACTGATATTCTGCACAAGGTAAAGTGATTGGACTGCTGAGGACTGAGGCAAAGTCATTTTCTCTGATGAATCCCCTTTCTGATTGTTTGGGACATCTGTAAAAAAGCTTGTCTGGAGAAGACAAGGTGAGCGCTACCATCAGTCCCGTGTCATGCTAACAGTAAAGCACCCTGAGACCATTCATGTGTGGGGTTGCTTCTCAGCCAAGGGAGTGGACTCACTCACAATTTTGCCTAAGAACACAGCCATGAATAAAGTATGGTACCAACACATCCATCGAGAACAACTTCTCCCAACCGTCCAGGAACAGCTTGGTGACAAACAATGCCTTTTCCAGCATGATGGAGCACCTTGCCATAAGGCAAAGGTGATAACTAAGTGGATCAGGGAACAAAACATCAATATTTTGGGTTCATGGCCAGGAAACTCCCCAGACCTTAATCCCATTGAGAACTTTGGGTTAATCCTCAAGAGGCGGGTGGACAAACAAAAACACACAAAGGATGTGGCCCAAAAGGATGTGGCCCAAAAGTTAATTGACAGCATGCCAGGACGGATTGCAGAGGTCTTGAAAAAGAAGGGTCAACACTGCAAATATTGACTCTTTTGCATCAACTTCATGTAATTGTCAATAAAGCCTTTGGCACTGTGTCATTCTCCAAACTTTTGGCCACGACTGTATATACACTACCATTCAAACATTTGGGGTCACTTACAAATATATATGTTAATGTGAGTGTAGTGTAATGCTTGTGCTTCTAGTTCTGACGATGCAGTAATATCTAACAAGTAATCTAACAAATTCACAACTACTACCTTATACACACAAATACACACAATTGTAAAGGTATTAATAAGACTATGTACATATAAATATATGGGTGAGCAATGGCCTGCAGCAGTAGTTGGTGTAGTAGTTGTAGTTGGTGTAGAATACAGCATATACATATGAGATGAGTAATGTAGGATATGTAAACATGATTAAAGTGGCCAGAGATTTGAGTCTATATGTTGGCAGCAGCCTCTCTATGTTAGTGATGGCTGTTTAACAGTCTGATGGCCTTGAGGCTGAAAGAAGCTGTTTTTCAGTCTCTCGGGTCCCAGCTTTGATGCATCTGTACTAACCTCGCCTTCTGGATGATAGCGGGGTGAACAGGCAGTGGCTCGGCTGGATGTTGTCCTTGATGATCTTTTTGGCTTTCTTGTAACATCACGTCCTGGAGGGCAGGTAGTTTGCCCCCGGAGATGCGTTGTGCAGACTGCACTACCCTTTGGAGAGCCTTGCGGTTGAGGGTGGTGCAATTGCCGTACCAGGCGGGGATACAGCCCAACAGGATGCTCTCGATTGTGCATCTGTAAATGTTTATGACTGTTTTAGATGACAAGACACATTTCTTCAGCCTCCTGAGGTTGGAGTGGGTCTAGGGTATCAGGTAGGGTGGAGGTGATATGATCCTTGAATAGTCTCTCAAAGCACTTCATGATGACAGAAGTGAGTGCAATGGGGTGATAGTCATTTAGTTCAGTTACTTTAGCTTTCTTGGGAACAGGAACAATGGTGGCCGTCTTGAAGCATGTGGAGACAATAGACTGGGATAGGGAGAGATTGAATATGTCCGTAAACACACCAGCCAGCTGATCTGCTCTCTGAGGACGTAGCTGGGGATGCCGTCTGGGCCGGCAGCCCTGCGAGGGTTACACGTTTAAATGTTTTACTCACGTTGGCCACGGAGAAGGAGAGCCCACAGGCTTTGGTAGCTGGCCGTGTCAGTGAACTGTATGTCCTCAAAGCTAGCAAAGAAGTTGCTTAATTTGTCTGGGAGCAAGTCGTCGATGTCCGCGACGGGGCTTGTTTTCTTTTTGTAATCTGTGATTGACTATGGACCCTGCCACATTTGTCTCGTGTTTGAGCCGTTGAATTTCGACTCTACTTTGTCTCTATACTGATGCTTTGCTTGTTTGAATGCCTTGCGGCGGGAATAGCTGCACTGTTTGTATTCAGTCATGTTTCCGGTCGCCTTGCCATGATTAAAAGCAGTGGTTTGCGCTTTCAGCTTTGCATGAATGCTGCCATCAATCCACGGTTTCTGGTTAGGGAAGGTTTTAATAGTCACAGAGGGTACGACATCTCCAATGCACTTGCTAATAAACTCACTTACCAAGTCAGCGTACAGTATACATCAATGTTGTTGTCTGAGGCTATCCGGAACATATCCCAGTCCACGTGATCAAAGCAATCTTGAATTGTGGAATACGATTGGTCAGACCAGCATTGTATTGACCTGAGCACAGGCGTTTCTTGCTTTAGTTTCTGTCAGTAGGCTGGGAGAAACAACATAGAGTCATGGTCAGACTTGCCAAAGGCAAGGCGGGGGAGGGTTTTGTATGCATCGGGGAAGTTCGAGTAGCAATGATCCAGAATACTACCAGCTGGTGTCCCGCATTCGATATGCTATTAGAATTGAGAAAGTCTTGTTCTCAAATTTGCTTTGTTAAAATACCCCAGCTACAATAAATGCAGCCTCAGAATGTATTGTTTCCAGTTTACATAGAGTCCAGTGAAGTTCGTTCAGGGTCGACGAGGGATCTGCTTGGGGGGGGGGGGGGTTTACACGGCTGTGAATATAATCAAAGATATCTTGGAAGATAATGTGGTCGGCATTTGACTGTAAGGAAATCTAGGTCAGGTGAAAAAAAGGACATGAGTTCCTGTATGTTGTTGTGATTACACCATGAGTCATTAATCATAAGGCATACACCTCCGCCCTTCTTCTTAGGTGAGAGATGTTTGTTTCTGTCGGAGCAATGCGTGAAGAAACTGGGTGGCTGTATCGACTCTGACACCATATCCGAGTGAGCCATGTTTCCATGGAACAGAGAATGTTACAATCTCTGATGCCTCTCTGAAAGACAACTCCAAACAAAGGATCCGCTTCGGGAAAGACGTATTCCTGGTCATAATGATGGTAAGTTGACATCGATTTTATATCCAATAGTTCTTCCTGGCTGTATGTAATAACACATTTGTCTATATAAGGTCCTACAGTTGACAGTGCATGTCAGTGCAAAAACCAAGCCATGAGGTCGAAGGAAATACCCATAGAGCTCTGAGATAGGATTGTGCCGAGGCACACGTCTGGGGAAGGGTAGCAAAAATGTTCTGCAGCATGAAAGGTCCCCAAGAACACAGTAGCCTCCATCATTTAGAAATGGAAGAAGTTTGGAACCACCAAGACTCTTCCTAAGAGCTGGCCGCCCGGCCAAACTGAGCAATCAGGGGAGAAGGGCCTTGGTCAGGGAGGTGACCAAGAACCCGATGGTCTCTGAATGAGCTCCAGAGTTCCGGTGTGAAGATGGGAAAACCTTTGAGAAGGACAACCATCTCTGCAGCACTCCACCAATCAGGCCTTTATGGTAGAGTTGCCAGATGGAAGCTCCTCCTCAGTAAAAGGCACATGACAGCCTGCTTGGAGTTTGCCAAAAGGCACCTAAAGTACTATTGTAAATATGATATTTTATTTAGTTATTTTTAATACATCTGCAAAAATGTATTGTTTGTAGATTGATGAGGGGAAAAAAACTATTTAATCAATTTTAGGACAAGGCTGCAACATAACAAAATGTGGAAAAAGTCAAGGGGTCAGAATCCTTTCCGAATGCACTGTATATTAGAACAGAAGATTAGCTTCACTATATATAATAAAACTGATGATTACCTTTACTATATATATATATTCAAACAGATGGTTTCCATGGTGCAGAAGAATCACCAGGTCCTTGGCAGTCCTCTTCTGATGGGTGGAGGGCGTCTCCCAGGCTAAATTAATTAACTGATGATTACCTTTACTATATATATATATATTCAAACAGATGGTTTCCATGGTGCAGAAGAATCACCAGGTCCTTGGCAGTCCTCTTCTGATGGGTGGAGGGCGTCTCCCCTAAATTAATTAAGATGCTAAATTAATTAACAGATGGTTTCCATGGTGCAGAAGAATCACCAGGTCCTTGGCAGTCCTCTTCTGATGGGTGGAGGGCGTCTCCCAGGCTAAATTAATTAACTGATGATTACCTGATTTACTCTATATATATATATATATATATATATATATATATATTCAAACAGATGGTTTCCATGGTGCAGAAGAATCACCAGGTCCTTGGCAGTCCTCTTCTGATGGGTGGAGGGCGTCTCCCAGGCTAAATTAATTAACTGATGATTACCTTTACTATATATATATATATATATATATATATATATATATATATATATATATATATATATATATATATTCAAACAGATGGTTTCCATGGTGCAGAAGAATCACCAGGTCCTTGGCAGTCCTCTTCTGATGGGTGGAGGGCGTCTCCCAGGCTAAATTAATTAACTGATGATCACCTTTACTATATATATATATTCAAATATATATATATATATATATAATAATATATTATATATATATATATATATATATGCAGAAGAATCACCATATATCTCCCATAAATTAATTAATGATGATTACCTTTACTATATATATATATTCAAACAGATGGTTTCCATGGTGCAGAAGAATCACCAGGTCCTTGGCAGTCCTATTTCTGATGGGTGGAGGGCGTCTCCCAGGCTAAATTAATTAACTGATGATTACCTTTACTATATATATATATTCAAACAGATGGTTTCCATGGTGCAGAAGAATCACCAGGTCCTTGGCAGTCCTCTTCTGATGGGTGGAGGGCGTCTCCCAGGCTAAATTAATTAACTGATGAACTTCTATCCGTGACGGTCCATGCTTCATCCATCACCAGGGAACACACACATAATGCAATGATGCCATAAATTACAGCAGACTCCAGTGTCTGGGCCTCCACTAGAGGTGACAACGTCAGGCCCATGGATTAGCTGCTGCCACAGCCCATAACTCAAGGGGAAGTGCTGAAAATAAACTCTGTCTTTGCGACGTGAGATCAAAATGTTGTAGGTCAGTTAGGCGGCCATTTGCCCTCACTGCCTTCATATAATCAACGTGGAGAAGAAGGACTTCAGTTCTCACACTTTCACATGGACGTTTCCTATCGCTGCCAAAAGCACTTGTAGGTAACACTTTCAATTTTAAATGTAACCTTTATTTAACAAGGCAAGTCAGTTTATTAAGAACAAATTGTTATTTACAATGACGGTCTACCAGGGAACAGTTATCATAAGAGTCAAAATGGCTGTTATTCTGTCCAGATCATTAAGAGATGATCATAAGACAACAACATAAAGTGATCATACATCTACATCATTTAGCAGGTTCTCTTATCTAGAGCAACTAGAGCTACCTGCCTTTCTCAAGAGTTTTCACCTAATTGGCTAGGGTTCACCTAGTCAGAAACAACTCATTTGTCATTGGAAATGAAACGATGATGCTGGAGAACATTCGTGACCATGAACACAGCAAGTGTCACATTGCCTGCGAGTCTGTGTCCGGGTTTCAATCAGAGCCTCTCCTCTTGACACCCTCTGTGATGGTACTAATGTCAACGTCAGAGCAGACCAGCACAAAGAGGAACATACTGTTTAGGACTGTACATTGCCATTGGCAAGAAGGCAAGACCACTTTCTGACTTGGAGTGGATGTGTGAGGAAGTGAAAATGTTGTTACTCTTGTAGATAGACTAGTACATTTGTAGCTATTTTTTTCAAGTCTAAATAGCAGACGTGGTCCAGTATTGTAGGTTATTTCTCACCTCTTGATAAGCTTTGGTTCACCTTAAAATAGTGTATAAATACTATAACATTATAGGCCTACTGATGCTGACATGGATCTCTATGCTTTCCTATGGCTCTGTAACATTCTATTTTAATGTTCGTCCCCAGATGCTGTTTACCTGTCTTATAGTGTTGATCCTTAAATAAACAAAGGGTAGAAGGCTAATTTAGCACAATCACCTGCCAGCTATATTGGATAACATGATTGTATATTTAATTATTATTTAATTAATTTGATGTTTAATTTTTGCAGTTTGGATGAAAGAAAAAGCAATCGCTGTGGGTTCAACATATAGAAATGAGAAGCAGGCCAAAGAGTTTATGCACCCTATTGCAGATGTGGAGAGAAACAACATCAGAGAGAATCTGAAAAACATCACATTTCTCTCCATCATATCAGATGGCTCCACAGACAGTTCTGTGAAAGAGGAGGAGGTAGATTATGTCACATTCTGTCACAATGGAAAGATCGAGTCGAAGTCTGTTGGCATCAAGTCGGTGGAGAAGGCACGGCACATGGAAGTGTGTGATGAGTGGGGCCATAGTGGGGCCATCATCATGGAGGGAGTGTGTGATGAGTGGGGCCATCAGTGTCATCATGGAGGGAGTGTGTGAACGCCATCAGTGTCATCATGGAGGGAGTGCCATGTGATGAGATGAGTGGGGCCATCAGAGTCATCATGGAGGGAGTGTGTGATGAGTGGGGCCGTCAGTGTCATCATGGAGGAGTGGGGCCATCAGTGTCATGAGTGTGTGATGAGTGGGGCCATCAGAGTCATCATGGAGGGAGTGTATGATGAGTGGGGCCATCAGTGTCATCATGGAGGGAGTGTGTGATGAGTGTGATGAGTGGGGCCAACAGTGTCATCATGGAGGGAGTGTGTGATGAGTGGGGCCATCAGTGTCATCATGGAGGGAGTGTGTGTGTGGGGCCATCAGTGTCATCATGGAGGGAGTGGGGCCATCAGTGTCATCATGGAGGGAGTGTGTGATGAGTGGGGCCATCAGTGTCATCATGGAGGGAGTGTGTGATGAGTGGGGCCATCAGTGTCATCATGGAGGGAGTGTGTGATGAGTGGGGCCATCAGTGGGGCCATCAGTGTCATCATGGAGGGAGTGTGTGATGAGTGGGGCCATCAGTGTCATCATGGAGGGAGTGTGTGATCAGTGTCATCATGGAGGGAGTGTGATGATGGCCATCAGCATGAATCATGGAGATGGAGCTGCTGTGATGATTGGAGCCAAGAATTGTGTGGTCAGCTGGCTGATGGGGGCAGGGCCTACATCATTAGCATCCCCTGTATGGCACACCGCCCTGAACTGACCTTTTCTGATGCCATCCGGTTCAACGTGATGTTTCAGAAAGTAGAAGACCTCCTCAGTGGGCTCTATACCTTCTACCACACCAGTCCTCTGAACAGGGCAAACCTGGTAAACAGCTTCCAGGCTCTTGGGCACACACCACTGGTGCTTACCAGAATTGGCAGGACCCGATGGGTAGGACACCTACTGCGTACACTGGACCACTTCCTGCGAGGTTACCAGGGGCTTGTCCAGCACATGGAACAGGTAGTGACTCTAGATTGCTATGTTAAGTCCTCCACAATTCATCATCAATATGTAATGTCCTGTAAATAACAACAAACACAGTTACAATTGGTAACGTCATATTTCAATGCTTTATCCACTGATAAAATGTGTCATATCTAATATAGTTTTTTTTTTGACGCAATTTATTGTCTATTTTTATGTCTTTGTTCTGGATGTATTTCAGATTCAATCTGCTGATGCCCAAAATGTCTGAGGTGTCCAGCAGGCCAAGGCCAGGAAATACTACAGTACTACGAGGGAGGCTGTTGTTATCGGCTTCTGTGGCTACCTGCATGACACACTAACGCACCTGAGTAACCTGTCCGCCTGTCTGCAGAGGTCCACCATCACCATAGCAACCTGCCCGCCTGTCTGCAGAGGTCCACCATCACCATACCAACCTGTCCGCCTGTCTGCAGAGGTCCACCATCACCATAGCAACCTGTCCGCCTGTCTGCAGAGGTCCACCATCACCATAGCAACCTGTCCGCCTGTCTGCAGAGGTCCACCATCACCATAGCAACCTGTCCGCCTGTCTGCAGAGGTCCACCATCACCATAGCAACCTGTCCGCCTGTCTGCAGAGGTCCACCATCACCATAGCAACCTGTCCGCCTGTCTGCAGAGGTCCACCATCACCATACCAACCTGTCCGCCTGTCTGCAGAGGTCCACCATCACCATAGCAACCTGTCCGCCTGTCTGCAGAGGTCCACCATCACCATAGCAACCTGTCCGCCTGTCTGCAGAGGTCCACCATCACCATAGCAACCTGTCCGCCTGTCTGCAGAGGTCCACCATCACCATACCAACCTGTCCGCCTGTCTGCAGAGGTCCACCATCACCATAGCAACCTGTCCGCCTGTCTGCAGAGGTCCACCATCACCATACCAACCTGTCCGCCTGTCTGCAGAGGTCCACCATCACCATAGCAACCTGTCCGCCTGTCTGCAGAGGTCCACCATCACCATAGCAACCTGTCCACCATCACCATACCAACCTGTCCATTCTGTCTGCAGAGGTCCACCATCACCATAGCAGAAGCCCACAGCTCCTTGTGCTCAACACAGGCAGTACTTAAGAAGTACAAAACCAGGTATGTTTATTTAAGATGCAATAAGAAATACTTACCTTAAGAGAATTAAGAGAAAGGATTACGTCAATAAGAGAGGGAGAGAAAGTGTGAGTGAGATTGTGTTGTAAAGGAACATTCTGAAAGGATGGTAAGATGAGCCTGTTATCATCAGAGAAGGACCCATGATGACCCAACAAATATGAGGGAATTTCACTGACCAGAGGTGACAGCAAGACCCTCGTCACCTCACAGGACAAAATGCTTGACAGGCTAGTGGAGAGTATGACTGACAGGTTCCAGGACACCAGTGTAGAGGTCCTGTGTGGCACCAAGCTGGTCAGCTTCACCAGTGTAGGGGTCCTGTGTGGCACCAAGCTGGTCAGCTTCACCAGTGTAGAGGTCCTGTGTGCCACCAAGCTGGTCAGCTTCACCAGTGTAGAGGTCCTGTGTGGCACCAAGCTGGTCAGCTTCACCAGTGTAGGGGTCCTGTGTGGCACCAAGCTGGTCAGCTTCACCAGTGTAGGGGTCCTGTGTGGCACCAAGCTGGTCAGCTTCACCAGTGTAGGGGTCCTGTGTGGCACCAAGCTGGTCAGCCTCACCAGTGTAGGGGTCCTGTGTGGCACCAAGCTGGTCAGCTTCACCAGTGTAGAGGTCCTGTGTGGCACCAAGCTGGTCAGCTTCACCAGTGTAGGGGTCCTGTGTGGCACCAAGCTGGTCAGCTTCACCAGTGTAGGGGTCCTGTGTGGCACCAAGCTGGTCAGCTTCACCAGTGTAGGGGTCCTGTGTGGCACCAAGCTGGTCAGCTTCACCAGTGTAGAGGTCCTGTGTGGCACCAAGCTGGTCAGCTTCACCAGTGTAGGGGTCCTGTGTGGCACCAAGCTGGTCAGCTTCACCAGTGTAGAGGTCCTGTGTGGCACCAAGCTGGTCAGCTTCACCAGTGTAGGGGTCCTGTGTGCCACCAAGCTGGTCAGCTTCACCAGTGTAGGGGTCCTGTGTGCCACCAAGCTGGTCAGAGATGCAGCAGTCAGGTTACATTATGTGTTGTATTACAGGGCAGTCAGGTTACATTATGTGTTGTATTACAGGGCAGTCAGGTTACATTATGTGTTGTATTACAGGGCAGTCAGGTTACATTATGTGTTGTATTACAGGGCAGTCAGGTTACATTATGTGTTGTATTACAGGGCAGTCAGGTTACATTATGTTTTGTATTACAGGGCAGTCAGGTTACATTATGTGTTGTATTACAGGGCAGTCAGGTTACATTATGTGTTGTATTACAGGGCAGTCAGGTTACATTATGTGTTGTATTACAGGGCAGTCAGGTTACTTTATGTGTTGTATTACAGGGCAGTCAGGTTACATTATGTGTTGTATTACAGGGCAGTCAGGTTACATTATGTGTTGTATTACAGGGCAGTCAGGTTACATTATGTGTTGTATTACAGGGCAGGTTACATTATGTGTTGTATTACAGGGCAGTCAGGTTACATTATGTGTTGTATTACAGGGCAGTCAGGTTACATTATGTGTTGTATTACAGGGCAGTCAGGTTACATTATGTGTTGTATTACAGGGCAGTCAGGTTACATTATGTGTTGTATTACAGGGCAGAATGTACTGAAATGTACTGAAATGAATGTATATGTGACACAAAAAGGCAATTAATGATTTTGTCCGGTAAAAACTATGCTTGGTTGGTGTATTATTTTAATCTACCCGTCCCCTTGGCAGGGGAGCCAAACCGTTCATTTAGTACACTTCCTGCAGCCTTCATCAAGTAAATAGTTATCCACTTGTCTACGCTCAGTACTACCTTTTGTTACTGTGATGTTTCATTCTATTTATTCTAGCTTCATTTTAGCTGGTATGTTGGCTCAGAAAAACACCTTGTTTACACGAAGAGAGTGACTGGGGTGTTATGTGGTCAGATGAATGCATGTGAATTTGGGTTTTTCCCTCATTTGGCAGTGTGTGGGCCTCCATGCCAACGCATCAATTTAACTATTCATTTAGATGCTCTATTACCTTTGAAAGAAGGGAAGATTGAATTCCAGCATTGCTTGGTGAATATCGGACCTGGATGTGAAAATGTAACAGCTGTGACTAACTCCGTGGTTAACAAGTACAATAACACCACATTTATTTCTTATGAAAGTCATTTCCCTTTCATTTAAACTAAGTAGACTAAGGACATTACATGAAATAAACTATTATGAGCTCTTGAAAATGATGAGAAGCAAAGTCTAGAAGTGTGCTGGCAGCCGTGTGTATAGTAGAGACTATATTTCCCGTGAGGACTCAGAGGATCAATAATAGCATACCATGAGGGATCAATAAAGTTGCTCAAAAAAATGGAACAAATAACAATTATTGATTGACATAATAAAATTAAGAAATGGATTGATGGTCTCAGGAGTAGCCGAGTCTTCCAAAGTTCAGTTTGACCATCTGAGGAGTAACCTTCCAAAGTTCAGTTTGACCATCAGTTCAGTTTGAGGAGTTACCTTCCAAATCTGAGGAGTTACCTTCCAAAGTTCAGTTTGACCATCTGAGGAGTTCTTCAGTTCAAAGTTCAGTTTGACCATCTGAGGAGTTACCTTCCAAAGTTCAGTTTGACCATCTGAGGAGTTACCTTCCAAAGTTCAGTTTGACCATCTGAGGAGTTACCTTCCAAAGTTCAGTTTGACCATCTGAGGAGTTACCTTCCAAAGTTCAGTTTGACCATCTGAGGAGTTACCTTCCAAAGTTCAGTTTGACCATCTGAGGAGTTACCTTCCAAAGTTCAGTTTGACCATCTGAGGAGTTACCTTCCAAAGTTCAGTTTGACCATCTGAGGAGTTACCTTCCAAAGTTCAGTTTGACCATCTGAGAGTTACCTTCCAAAGTTCAGTTTGACCATCTGAGGAGTTACCTTCCAAAGTTCAGTTTGACCATCAGGAGTTACCTTCAAAGTTCAGTTTGACCATCTGAGGAGTTACCTTCCAAAGTTCAGTTTGACCATCTGAGGAGTTACCTTCCAAAGTTCAGTTTGACCATCTGAGGAGTTACCTTCCAAAGGTCAGTTTGACCATCTGAGGAGTTACCTTCCAAAGTTCAGTTTGACCATCTGAGGAGTTACCTTCCAAAGTTCAGTTTGACCATCTGTTCAGTTTGACCAGGAGTGACCATCTGAGGAGTTACCTTCCAAAGTTCAGTTTACCTAGTCTTCCAATGTTCAGTATGGATTCAAATCAAACGAGAAGACCGTTTTAATACTATATACAGTAGTTAACAGGTTTAACTTTGATATCTTGAAAATCATATCTAATGGAATAATGGAATACCATTTTCACTGTAATAAAATAAGCCTAGTTATTGTATCAGACCTGTGCAGCTAATTGCATTGATTAGACTGCAAATCCTGCAAACCAATACCTTCTTTCCTATTGGTGGCAATTGTATTTCGGCGACAGATAGCCAGCCCATACGGCAGAAAGACAGATGTCATTTGTGGATAGAAATGCCAAAATGTCGATGCATGTAATCCTTTCAAAAGGTGTTCGAGGTTATTGGTTAAAGCTTGGCTTGTTTCCATAATCTAACACAACAAGCAAAGTGCTTATTACAAGTTCTAGGAAAGAAAGCTCATGTTGCAAGCCCTCCCTCTAACTTGGGCACGATTCCAAAACAATTCATCTCCGCTATACATTAGGTAGGTCCTTGTGTTGAGGCCCTCTGGCTGGAGACAGCCATATGGAAATAACATCACCTATAGTCTCATGTAAACCATATTCCTTACCACTGTCTTGTCCACCCTTTTCAGATCCTCCAGAGGGTAGAAGAATGGTCTGAGGAATTGGTTTAGAATCTGGCTTTGAATACCTGCCTGCTGTATGTCTTCCAATGACACACAGCTTCATGGGACAGATTAATACTGAGAAACCAATTCCGTTTGATATCCATCATAATTCAAAATGCTTTCATGGATACTGTATTAATATTGTAATCTTGTCATCAGATAATATAAAGCGTGTTAGGACTGCCTGGTAGCATATTCTGTACAACCATGGGAAGTGGTACCAGAGGTGAAGGTAGGCTGTCTTTTCCTCCAAGCTTTGGTTTGCTTTATATCATGTTGTGTCATTTGACACGAGTAACAGATGCTTTTTGAGGAATCAGGGTACATATAGGCCTTTAGAAATGGTAGTTTTCAGCTGGATTTGCAGTTCTGAACATAATGTGAACAATGAAGAACATGGTAATCAATCTCTTATGGTTTTTCATACCCCGTGTCACGTTCTGACCTTTGTCCCTTTGTGATGTCTTTGTTTTAGTATGGTCAGGGTGTGAGTTGGGTGGGCAGTCTATGTTTCAGAGGCAGCTGTCAATCG
Source organism: Oncorhynchus masou masou (assembly GCF_036934945.1). Classification (NCBI taxonomy): domain Eukaryota; kingdom Metazoa; phylum Chordata; class Actinopteri; order Salmoniformes; family Salmonidae; genus Oncorhynchus; species Oncorhynchus masou. The sequence goes on along the minus strand of NC_088213.1, from coordinate 12,010,867 downwards.
TTGCCCCTGATTGAGAACCATACTTAGGCAGCCTGTTTTCACCCTTGAGTTGTGGGTGATTATTTTCTGTTTCGTATCTGTACCAGACAGAACTGTTTCGGTTTCATTTCGTTCTCTTGTTGGTTTTGTATTTTAGTGTTCTGAGTTCTATTAAAGAATATGAACACTTACCATGGGAAGTGCGCATTGGTCCTGTTCATCAGATAATTCCTCCGTTCCTAGGATTGCCTTACATACTGTACAACCGTCCAACATCAATGCGGTCAATATCCTGAAATGGTTAAATTGACCCTGACCCATACACTGGTGTAAAGTACTTAAGTAAAAATACTTTAAGGTACTACTTAAGTCATTTTTTGTTAGGACTTTACATATTTTACTATTTATAGGCTGTTTTGACAACTTTTACTTTTAGCTTCACAACCATTTAAGAAAAGTGAGGGTAGGCTAAAGTTCAAGATAATATACTTTTTACTCCATACATACTTCCTGACAACCAAAAGTACTAGGCTGTTCATCAGATAATACATTTTAAACGCTTAGCAGGACAGAAAAATTGTCCAAAACACAGACTTATCAAGAGAACATCCCTGGTCATCCCTACTGCCTCTGATTAGGCGGAATCATCATAACTAAACATGTTCACAGATGTTAGTGTTTGGAGCATATCTGTATGTCAGTGAGTGTTGGAGTGTTCCCCTGACTATCTGTAAATGATGTCATCAGTCAGTGTTGGAGTGTTCCCCTGACTATCTCTGTAAATGATGTCTCAGTGTGGAACCATGGAGTGTTCCCCTGAGGCTATCTCTAAATGATGTCTCAGTGTTGGAGTGTTCCCTGGCTATCTGTAAATGATGTCTCAGTGTTGGAGTGTTCCCATGGCTATCTGTAAATGAGTGTGTTGTTCATCGAGTGTTCCCCTGAGCTATCTGTAAATGACGTGTCTCGTGTTGGAGTGTTCCCCTGGCTATCTGTAAATGATGTCTCAGTGTTGGAGTGTTCCCCTGGCTATCTGGAAATGATGTCTCAGTGTTGGAGTGTTCCCCTGACTATCTGTAAATGATGTCTCAGTGTTGGAGTGTTCCCCTGACTATCTGTAAATGATGTCTCAGTGTTGGAGTGTTCCCCTGGCTATCTGTAAATGATGTCTCAGTGTTGGAGTGTTGGAGTGTTCCCCTGTAAATGATGCAGTGTTAGGATCTGTAAATGATGTCTCAGTGTTGGAGTGTTCCCCTGACTATCTGTAAATGATGTCTCAGTGTTGGAGTGTTCCCCTGACTATCTGTAAATGATGTCTCAGTGTTGGAGTGTTCCCCTGGCTATCTGTAAATGATGTCTCAGTGTTGGAGTGTTGTAAATGATGTCTCAGTGTTGGAGTGTTCTGTACTATCTGTAAATGATGTCTCAGTGTTGGAGTGTTCCCCTGGCTATCTGTAAATGACGTCTCAGTGTTGGAGTGTTCCCCTGACTATCTGTAAATGATGTCTCAGTGTTGGAGTGTTCCCCTGGCTATCTGTAAATGATGTCTCAGTGCTGGAGTGTTCCACTGGCTATCTGTAAATCATGTCTCAGTGTTGGAGTGTTCCCCTGGCTATCTGTAAATGATGTCTCAGTGTTGGAGTGTTCCCCTGGCTAAAAAACAAGACAATTGTCCCGTCCAAAAAATAGTGAAGACATCAAAACTATGAATTAGCACATTTGGAATCATGTGGTATCCAAGTGTTAAACAAATCAAAATACATTTTATATTTGAGATTCTTCAAAGCAGCCACTCTTTGTCTTGATGACAGTTTTGCACACGCTTGGCATTCTCTCAACCAGCTTCCTGAGGTAGTCCCCTGGAATGCATTTCCAACCGTCTTAAAGGAGTTCCTACATATGCTGAGCATTTGTTGGCTGCTTTTCCTTCACTCTGTGGTCCAACTCATCCCAACTATCCCATTTGGGTTGAGGTTGGGTGAATGTGGAGGCCAGGTCATCAGATGCAGCACTCCATCACTCTCCTTCTTGGTCAAATAGCCCTTACATAGCCTGGAGGTGTGTTTTGTGTCAATGTGCTGTTGAAAAACAAATGATAGTCCAACTAAGCGCAAACCAGATGGGATGGCGTATGGCTGCAGAATGCTGTGGTAACCACGCTGGTTTAGTGTGGCTTTATTTAGAAATAAATCACTGACATCGCCACCAGCAAATCACCCTCACACCATCACACCTCTTCCTCCATGCTTCACGGGGAACCACACATACGGAGATCATCCGATCAGCTACTTTGCATCTCACAAAGACATGGCGGTTCGCAGTTGGAACCAAAAATCTCAAATTTGGACTCACCAGACCAAGGGACAGATTTCCACTGGTCTAATGTCCATTGTTTGTGTTTCCTGGCCCAAGCAAGTGTCTACTTCTAATTGGTGTCCTTTAGTAGTGTTTTTTTAATACAATTCGACCGTTGAGGTTGAGATGTGTCTGTTACTTGAACTCTGTGAAGCATTTATTTAGGCTACAATCTGAGGTGCTGTTAACTCTCATGAACATATCCTCTGCAGCAGAGGTAACTCTGGGTCTTCCTTTCCTGTGGTGGTCCTAATGGGAGCCATTTTCATCATAGCGCTTGATGATTTTTGCGACTGAACTTGTGGCTGAAATGTTCCGGATTGACTGACCTTCATGTCTTAAAGTAATGATTTACTGTCTGTCGTTTCTCTTTGCTTATTTGAGCTGTTCTTGCCATAATATAGACTTGGTCTTTTACCAAATAGGGCTATCTTCTGAAAACCAACCCTACCTTGTCACAATGCAACAGATTGGCTCAAACGCATTAAGAAGGAAAGAAATTCCCCAAAATGTAAAATGACTTTTAACAAGGCACACCTGTTAATTGAAATGCATTCCAGGTGACTACCTCATGAAGCTGGTTGAGATAATGCCAAGAGTGTGCAAAGCTGTCATCAAGGCATAGTGTGGCTACTTTGAAGATTCTCAAATATGAAATATATTTAGATTTGTTTATCTTTTTTTTTGCTTAGTACATGATTCCATGTGTGTTATTTCATAGTTTTGATGTCTTCACTGTTATTCAACAATGTAGAAAATGGTAAAAAATTAAGAAAAACCCTTGAATAAGTAGGTGTGTCCAAACTTTGTTGGACATTTAAGCATTCTAATTAGTATGACATCATCCTTGTGGGCGTGGCAGGTAATGACAGTCAAAAGAACATCCTTGTGGGCGTGGCAGGTAATGACAGTCAAAAGAACATCCTTGTGGGCGTGGCAGTTAATGACAGTCAAAAGAACATCCTTGTGGGCGTGGCAGGTAATGACAGTCAAAAGAGCATCATTGTGGGCGAAGCATAACGGTAAATCAACATGACATGACTTCCCGAGGAAAACAATGTTAAAGTTCCCGAACAGTGAAAATAATGGTTTTCATCAACTTGGATAATATTTGAATGACATCAGTTCAACGTAGGGTGACCCAAGCATGAAAAGTGACTGTAGCTGGTACATTGATCAAGTTTTCAGTGCACATTTCAGGTGAAGATGTTTTATCAATTGGGGAGAACATTTGATGGGTCTTGCCAGGAAGCTAATCCTGAAGACAGATACTGTACCTTCATTGACAGTGGCTCTTGTAAGCGCTGACCACAATATCAGAATTTGATGAGTCTGACACGGTAGCCAACATTTTGGGGGGATCGGGGAGAGGGGGGCCTAACGTTACATAATGTGGCTGCTTTGACCTGTGAATGGTACATTTTCTGTAACACACCTGATAGTCACTATATGGCTGTTCTTCCATCACTAAGCCCCCTACGTTGAGTCTGAGAACTGCCAGAGCACAGCGAGCACGGAGGAATGTTGTCCACAAAAGGAGTAGCTGTGTGTATTGTATTTGTAATTTACCTCTGAAAAGTCTATTCCGCCATCCCATTGTGTTTGGGCTTTTGTCTTACAGTAGATGTAGCTTGTGTCATTGGGGCTCATCATGATGATTATTATCATTTCACATTCCATCCCCTTTCATCTTTCCACTATCATCAAGCAGTAATGATAGACATTTGAGAAAATTCAACATCTACTGTCTGCACAGCTTCCCAGGCAACTACCACAGCAGGAATGCTGTGATACAAAATCCACTTTCCCAAGACAAAGAGGGGATATGCTGTGAAGCCTGTGAAGACAGATTCAACAATACTGTAAGTCTTTGTTATTCACTTCAAATCTGCATCAATTGAGCATTTCAGGCTCACTAACTATTGAGATACAAAAAAGCACAGGACCAAATAGTGCATATTTAAAATTGAGTACTTCAAAAACACCAGAAAACACACTGTAGAATGTGAAGATCACTACATCAACGGATTGGTACTGTCATAACTCAGAACAGGAAATTACAGGAAATTAAATACACATTTCCCTTTTCAAAAAAGCATTATAGGCTACTCAGACAGGATCTCCTCTTCAACAAAGGCACCCTTGATCCAGCGCCATATGAGGGGAAGCAGTGTGAGCTGTCCATCCTAGGACTCCTGTCTGCCCAGTGTGAGAGACCTGGCCTGTCCATCCCAGGACTCCTGTCTGCCCAGTGAGAGAGGCCTGGCCTGTCCATCCTAGGACTCCTGTCTGCCCAGTGAGAGAGGCCTGGTCTGTCCATCCTAGGACTCCTGTCTGCCCAGTGAGAGAGGCCTGATCTGTCCATCCTAGGACTCCTGTCTGCCCAGTGAGAGAGGCCTGATCTGTCCATCCTAGGACTCCTGTCTGCCCAGTGTGAGAGGCCTGGTCTGTCCATCCTAGGACTCCTGTCTGCCCAGTGTGAGAGACCTGGCCTGTCCATCCTAGGACTCCTGTCTGCCCAGTGTGAGAGGCCTGATCTGTCCATCCTAGGACTCCTGTCTGCCCAGTGTGAGAGGCCTGATCTGTTCATCCCAGGACCCCTGTCTGCCCAGTGTGAGAGGCCTGGCCTGTCCATCCTAGGACTCCTGTCTGCCCAGTGTGAGAGGCCTGATCTGTTCATCCCAGGATCCCTGTCTACCCAGTGAGAGAGGCCTGATCTGTCCATCCTAGGACTCCTGTCTGCCCAGTGTGAGAGGCCTGATCTGTTCATCCCAGGATCCCTGTCTGCCCAGTGAGAGAGGCCTGGCCTGTCCATCCCAGGACCCCTGTCTGCCCAGTGAGAGAGGCCTGATCTGTTCATCCCAGGACCCCTGTCTGCCCAGTGTGAGAGGCCTGGCCTGTCCATCCTAGGACTCCTGTCTGCCCAGTGTGAGAGGCCTGGCCTGTCCATCCTAGGACTCCTGTCTGCCCAGTGTGAGAGGCCTGGCCTGTCCATCCCAGGACCCCTGTCTGCCCAGTGAGAGAGGCCTGATCTGTTCATCCCAGGACCCCTGTCTGCCCAGTGTGAGAGGCCTGATCTGTTCATCCTAGGACTCCTGTCTGCCCAGTGTGAGAGGCCTGGCCTGTCCATCCTAGGACTCCTGTCTGCCCAGTGAGAGAGGCCTGATCTGTTCATCCCAGGACCCCTGTCTGCCCAGTGTGAGAGGCCTGGCAACGAGGCCATAGCTGGATTTGTCTCCCACTTCAATCTTGGGGGTGACTGAAGCCAAGTGTGTGACTGAAGCCAAGTGTGTGACTGAAGCCAAGTAGGTGACTGAAGCCAAGTGGGTGACTGAAACCAAGTGGGTGACTGAAGCCAAGTGGGTGACCGAAGCCAAGTGGGTGACTGAAACCAAGTGGGTGACTGAAGCCAAGTAGGTGACTGAAGCCAAATGGGTGATTGAAGCCAAGAAGGTGACTGAAACCAAGTGTGTGACTGAAACCAAGTAGGTGACTGAAGCCAAGTAGGTGACTGAAGCCAAGTGGGTGACTGAAGCCAAGTGGGTGACCGAAGCCAAGTGGGTGACTGAAACCAAGTGGGTGACTGAAACCAAGTGGGTGACTGAAGCTAAGTGGGTGACTGAAGCCAAGTGGGTGACCGAAGCCAAGTGGGTGACAGAAGCCAAGTAGGTGACTGAAGCCATCCCAGGACCCCTGTCGAAGCCAAGTGGGTGACTGAAGCCAAGTGGGTGACTGAAACCAAGTGTGTGACTGAAACCAAGTGTGTGACCAAAACCAAGTGTGTGACTGAAACCTGCTTGATTGAAGTCGGGGTACATAGGTCCACCTCCTCTCTTGCTGTGGGATGGGCAAAAATGACAAAATACAATGACAAAATATCCTAAAGATCAGTATATCAAAAACAAACTACAAAATAATCATATATTTTTAAAAATGTATTTAATTCAAATAAATAATGATAAAAAAAGGAAGTATTTCTGTAATATTAAATGACAGAAATACATTTGCTAGTAAGTGGTCCATACGGGGCAGCAGGGTAGCCTAGTGGTTAGAGCGTTGGACAAGTAACCGAAAGGTTGCAAGTTTGAATCCCCGAGCTGACAAGGTACAAATCTGTCATTCTGCCCCTGAACAGGCAGTTAACCCACTGTTCCTAGGCCGTCATTGAAAATAAGAATTTGTTCTTAACTGACTTGCCTAGTAAAATAAAGGTAAAAAAAAAAAAATACAGCCACCACATTCTCAGTGACGTTTGCAGAAACGTCAGACCTGCTGTGACTGTGACATGTTGTTGTTTATCTGCCTTAGTTGAATGCACTGACTACAGGTCACTTTGGATTAGAGTATCTGCTAAAATGGAAATGCACACGAAAGCGTTCAAAAGTTTGGGGTCACTTAGAATTGCCCTTGTTGTCGAAAGAAAAGCACATTTTTTTGGTCCATTAAATACAGTGTAGACATTGTTAATGTTGTAAATGACTAATGTAGCTGGAAACGGCTGTTTTTTTTAATAGATTATCTACATAGGCGTACAGAGGCCCATTATCAGCAACCACCACTCCTGTGTTCCAATGGCACGTTGTGTTACCTAATCCAAGTGTATCATTTTAAAAGGCAAATTGATCATTAGAAAACCCTTTTGCAGTTATGTTCGCACAACTGAAAACTGTTGTTCTGATTTAAGAAGCAATAAAACTGGCCTTCTTTAGTCTAGTTGAGTATCTGGAGCATCAGCATTTGTGGGTTCGATTACAGGCTCAAAATGGCCAGAAACAAAGACCTTTATTTTGAAACTCATCAGTCTATTCTTGTTCTTAGAAATGAAGGCTATTCCATGCGAGAAATTGCCAAGAAACTGAAGATCTCGTACAACGCTGTGTACTACTCCCTTCACAGAACAGCGGAAACTGGCTCTAACCAGAATAGAAAGAGTAGAAAGAGGAGTGGGAGTTTGTCAGAATTTGTGGGGTTTTGTATGTCCACCCACCTCTTCATGATTGACCACAAGTTCTCAATGGGATTAAGGTCTGGGGAGTTTCCTGGCCATGGACCCAGAATATCAATGTTTTGTTCCCCGAGCCACTTAGTTATCACTTTTGCCTTATGGCAAGGTGCTCCATCATGCTGGAAAAGGCATTGTTCATCACCAAACTGTTCCTGGATGGTTGGGATAAGTTGCTCTCGAGGGATGTGTTGGTACCATTCTTTACTCATGGCTGTGTTCTTAGGCAAAATTGTGAGTGAGCCCACTCCCTTGGCTGGGAAGAAACCCCACACATGAATAGTCTCAGGATGCTTTACTGTTGGCATGACACAGGACTGATAGTAGCGCTCACCTTGTCTTCTCCGGACAAGCTTTTTTCCGGATGTCCCAAACAATCAGAAAGGGGATTCATCAGAGAAAATGATTTTACCCCAGTCCTCAGCAGTACAATCCCTGTACCTTTTGCAGAATATCAGTCTGTCCCTGATGTTTTTCCTGGAGAGAAGTGGCTTCTTTGCTGCTCTTCTTGACACCAGTCAATCCTCCAAAGGTCTTTGCCTCACTGTGCATACAGATGCACTCACACCTGCCTGCTGCCATTCCTGAGAAAACTCTGTACTGGTGGTGCACCGATCCCACAGCTGAATCAACTTTTGGAGACGGTCCTGGCGCTTGCTGGACTTTCTTGGGCACCCTGAAGCCTTCTTTGCAACAATTGAACCGCTCTCCTTGAAGTTCTTGATGATCCGATACATGGTTGATTTAGGTGCAACCTTTCTGGCAGTAATATCCTTGCCTGTGAAACCCTTTTTGTGCAAAGCAATGATGATGGCACGTGTTTCCTTGCAGGTAACCATGGTTGACTGAGGAAGAACAAAGTTTCCAAGCACCACCCTCCCTTTGAAGTTTCCAGTCTGTTATTCAAACTCAAACAGCATGACTGAGTTGTCTCCAGCCTTGTCCTTGTCAACACTCACACCCGTGTCAACAAGAGAATCACTGACATGATGTCAGCTGGTCCTTTTGTGGCAGGGCTGAAATGCAGTGGAAATGTTTTTTGGGGATTCAGTTCATTTGCATGGCAAAGAGGGACTTTGAACTTAATTGCAATTCATCTGATCACTCTTCATAATATTCTGGAGTATATGCAAATTGCCATTATACTAACTGAGGCAGCAGACTTGGTGAAAATTTAATATTTGTGTCATTCTAAAAACTTTTGGCCACGACTGTATAATTACGTTCTCTGTAGTTGTTTGCGTTTCCTAGACTAAGTAATTCACTTTTCCATGATTTGACATCACGTTGTTACTTTGTACTGTTTTTTTCAGCATTCGGACGGGAGATGAGTGTTACAAATTGTACATGTCAGTGTGTCCTGCACACCGGATGGTGGCCGGGTACCTATATTAGACTTATGGCTCTAATATATTTGGGGGGTAAATTGATGTCTCACCATTATTTCTCACCTTCATTTCTCATGACTGTTCATGTTGATCAATATTCTGGCTATGCTGGCATATTGTAAATGATCAAATAAATGTATGATCAATACATACAGTTGTGAACATATTGTCATTGCTAATGCAGAGGCACCAATAAATTGTCCAGTACATTCTGTCATTGTCTAAGCTTCTAAGGTGACTCCAGTTTTACTCAGTCTTGTGCAGAAGTGTATCAGTCAACTGTATTGTGTAATTAGTTACACAACGACAGAAATACAGTTGTGTTGTTGTTGTTTTCTCTGACATCCAACAGTCCATGATCAGCTCTGTTGACCATGAGAGTATTTAGCAGAGGAAATGGGTTGAGGCGTACCTTTTTCAGCTTGGAATGACATGGCCCATTGTCTACCTTGTCATCAATGACATGTGGTCCATTGTTTACCTTGTTACCTGGCAACGATCACACGGGTGTTTAAAATAGCTGTCAGTCATGAATGTAAGCTCCCCGCCCACTCAGCCTGTTCTTTCAGGCTTTCTAATAGCTGGCGATGAGATGAAAGGTACAATTTCTTCAGTTCTAAGCATTTTAATAGCCTAAAATCATTATGGTGGATGTTTTGGTCATTGAAAGGCTATTTTAACTTGGGAAATAAGATGACTGTGCAGGACCTTTTTAAGGTTTTGAAAAAGACTAAGAAAGGATATTTAGTGTCTTATTACCAAATGTGTTTCACAGTGTTTTCCCGGAAAGCACATTTTCAGAACGTATCCCACTTTACCAATACTCACCCTAATCAAAGCGGCAGTACATCAGCCCTATAGTAATACTGTGTGATGCCAAAGTGTATGTGCATACATGTAACACAGCGGAGAAGTATTCTATAGTGTGCAGAGTGAAGACATAGTCAGCCAGTTACAGGAGAATGTGCCTCTCAGATGGAGAAGAATTAGCCAATGGAGGGAGTGAAAGCGTCTATATTTGGCAACACTGTCAAAAGAGCACTTCCTCTTTCTATTAATACGATCTGCATCCTTCCTGTGACCTCATAAAACAAGCTCCTCCGGTGCGAGGAATTATTCTTTCCAATTCATTCTTCTCTAATTCAATTCTGCATCAGCACGCTCCATTATAAATCGACCAAATTCAAGGAGCTGCAAATTAAAAATTATTGTTTGTGTGTGTGTGTGTGTGTGTGTGTGTGTGTGTGTGTGTGTGTGTGTGTGTGTGTGTGTGTGTGTGTGTGTGTGTGTGTGTGTGTGTGTGTGTGTGTGTGTGTGTGCGTGTGAGAGAGAGGGAGGGAGAGTGAAGATAGAAAGAGAGAGAGAGAAGCTGATTTGCCTGTGTCAAGGCATATCATGGGTGTGTGTGACACATATTCAGCCCCTCTTGAAGGACAATGGAAGTTCAATAGAAAATGTTTGTCTTTCTGCATCACAGCCTTCAGCCGGGTGGTTTAACAATACACAACACGTACCCTGATGAAAGCTGTACTGCTGTGTTGATTTCTGACAAAACAGAATCATTTCCCATCGAAGCGGCTGAATACCTCCCACAGTACAGTTTCCAGTCTGTTCCTAAATTCATGCACCTTGGTGGGAATGTGAGGTAGCAACAGTATTCACTTTCCTTTACAGTGCAGCATATGATGAAAAGCACCGCACAAGATACTGGAAAAACAGCCATGTTTTATTGGTGTTTGGGTATGAACTACAATCTCTGGTATCAATAAATGTACGCTGTATTCCTTGAGAGGTATGGGAAGGAGGCTAACGGAGATGTCCGTTTGACTCCTCAGTCTCTCACATTCTCTCTCTTTTACATTTGAATCCATAAGCACATGTAAAATTTTGATGTGAAAATCTTTTTTTTTTTTGCATGTTATTTTGAAAATACGTCTCGTATAAATGTACCACTTGAGGAGCATATTGTCTCAGAAAGTGAGAGAAGGGACAAAACCCCCAATACAGTAACCTCCCATAGATGGACAGTTGGCAGAACAACACACAATAAACCAATCACCAGCTCCACATAGAAATGAATCTCTCACAGCCTTATTGGCTGTAGACTATACTGTCAAAGGTCAAGCATTCAGCCACCTAAAGCATTGAAAAGGAATTGAAAGCATTGAAAAGGAATTGAAAGCATTGAAAAGGAATCACTAGAAGGGGAAAGAATGGTCAACCTTGGCTATAAATGATATGAACATCCCCTGCATGTGAGACTGGACCGGACCGGACCGGACCAGTACAGAAGCTACTGCTGCTGTGTCAATGTGCTGTTATATACAGACATAACCAGTGAATAGATCAGAATGGACTTGTCAGAGATACATGTTTTATGGATGTGGATGCTTAAGTGCTGAATGAAAGCTTCTGTATATGCAATGTCTTTATTATGAACAACTGGCGTAATGCTCAGTACACACTAAACAACAGGCTCATATACCCACAACTCAAATGCCTATGACTTTCACACTGAACACTAACGTCCGTATTGAGTCAATTCAGTCTATTTGGATGCCAGTTGGAGATACTAACACAATAGTGATCTATGCCGTTTAGCAGACACTATTACCCAGAGGGACTTGCATACATTTTACATATGGGTGGCACCAGCGAGAATCAAACTTAGAACCTTGGTGTGTTGCGAGCGCCATGCTCTAGTGCCTGAGCCACAGCACCACCTGATATTGAAAAGGTCACGTTTACCCATTCAGTTGTCGGGAGCATAATATGGGGTGAGAGACTTTCTTTATCTTCGTATTGTCATAAGCATGACACAAGCAGTCGTGGCCGCTTACTGTATGTCAGCTAATGACAGCTGGCTGTGCCCTGCTTTGATGCAAACCAAATGTTTCCCTAAGTAGCCACTTTGGTAAAGTGCTGCCTGTCGTACCAAACATTCTCTCCGTCAACGCAGTTGTGTTAACTTAGTGGACACAACTGAAGCATAATTCCGTGCCCCTGTAATTCACCGAGACACTTTAGCCTGCAATCTAACAGTGGATTTTGGGGAATTGTATTGTAAAGTTAAGCGGCAGTTGTTAGCTCCGGGACAGCAGCCCTGGCATATCTGCTCCTCCTCACGCTCCACACAAGGTCCGTGTTTCCATGGCGACTGTCCTTCGGCTATTTCTGCGCTTCTCATTCCTTATCTGTTTTTCACTGCTATTGCGTCACATCTTCAATATCTGCCCCCATGGCCATCATGGGCCAAAACCCCTCCCTCCTTTCCTCATTCCCTCCCTTCCTCCCTCCTTCACTCAACTACCAAATGAAATGCGCCGTGTAAACAGAGTAGCGAAAAGACAAGGCGGTGTTGTGATAAATGGACGATGAGAGAGGCGCCACCAAAAGGCCTTGGGTTGTGTTTTTTCCTGACAAACATGGCCGAGAAGATCAGAGTAGGAGCCTCTCAGAAATCAGAAGACTAGCTCCTCCATTAGCTGCTGTGTAAAGGGATACGGGTTGGAGTTTTCAAGCTGCTTGCTGGATCAACTTCTCCTCTAGCTCATCTAGAAGCCTACCAAAGGACTGCTGATGCAGTTTAATGAGCAATTACACCTCCCTGTTTACTACAGACTGACAGTACAGACGGTTAGCCTGCTGTGTTGGCCGACCAGGGTCACGCTGAATTACATGCGAGCTTTATCTGCGCTAACAGACGGGCTATCAGACCCCAAGCGTCTGTGACCCTAGGGTGATACCAAGGTAACGCGACAGTGCTGCTGATCTAGATCATTTACACATTACTGTAGGGCCGTGGAGCCTCCCCTTCACTCTCCCACATCTTCTGCTGCACTGCCATTCCCCTCATGTCTAAAGAGAGACAAATGAGATATGTCGAGAGGAGAGACAAATGTGCCAGAGAAAGAGAGAGAGAGAGGAGAAGAGAGAGGAGAGTGTAAGAGACGAGGATGAGCAAAGGAGAAAGGGGGACGGAGAGTAGGATGAGAGGTGAAGGAGAGGGGTTGGAAGAATGAGAGCGAGAGAGAGCGAGAGAGAGAGAGGTGAGAAAAGAGAGAGGGGGTAGGAGGGGGAGAGTGACAGAGTGAAAGAGATACAGCGTGAGAGGAGGGAGAGAGAGAAGAGAGCGAGAGTGCGATAGGACGAGGGAGGGAGGGAGGCCTTCATCTTAATTTAAGTGAAGGATGTATAGTTGTTGATTAGGAGCCGGGAAAATGCATGTTCAGTCATTTGGCCGTCTGGTTCCCGAGGCATGTTGGCCTCACTGCTCATTTCATTAACAGCCAAGTCATGGGGACATCTGTATCTCATCTAATTTGAGTGACAGGAAGGGTACAGTGTAATACGACAATCCTCCCTCTTCATCAGTTTTATGTAATGTAGCTGTGATAATATTCGAGGGCTGTGAATATATCCAAAGGAATAAGGAAACACCAGGGCATCTGGGATATTATAATGACCTTCAAACATTTTGATAAAAATTCTCAAACAAGGCAGTATTATATTTTCATCTGAAATGGCCCTATTGTCAAATGGAAGCCTTGTTAATCTATTCTGTTGCTGCACTCATATTTGGAAACGATCCGAACATGGTTTGAATGTAGAGAATTCATTTGAGTAGATGAGTTTGCAGTGAACCATTCTTCCCCCAACATCACACAGAGGTGAAATAAAAATTGGAGCTAAAAAGCTCATTCAGATTTGTTTTTCTTGATTTAGCCACTAGACATATATTTTTTAAATAAATAATTTCTGTTTTGTAAAGACACTTTTTCAAATAGAACACCCATTTTGAAAGATGTTGATCCATTTGATCGTTAACATCATCAGTCAAGTCAGTGTCAAGTCATTCCCTCGCTAACCCTTACCATTCTGTCCATGATACTTCCTGTATGAGACAACAGATATCGGATCCCTCTAACGAATCTCAATCAAATTTGTGTCTCTTGCACATTGTCTTTTGAGCTGGCTTGAATCAGTAAAGGTTCCTGTGTGTGGGAGTGGTGGTAGGTGCTCCTGTAAGTGTTGTAATGGTTGTAATGCTCCAATGGGGGCAGGTGTAAGTGGGTCTCCATGGCAGCGACACCGGCAAGCTCCTCCTCCACTGTGATGACCTCCATGGAGGAGGCGGGGCCATCGGGGTCCTGCTGGTGGTTCTGCTTCCTCATCTTGTAGAAAATGACCAGCAAGACGGCGGCCATGAGCGTGATGGCCACAAAGCAGCCGATGATGATCTTGGTGGTCTTCATCACCTCCTCCAAGCCGCGGTCCCCCTCCCCGTCCAGGTCCAGAACAGAGACGGTGTAGGTCCGCTCTGTGGTCCTGGTCTGGACTGGAGTCCCCCTGGTGGTCGAGGATGATACCCAGCCAATCGGTGGAAGAGCAGGAGTCTGGCTGTCGTCGACTGTCTCTGTGGTCTCCACGGTGACTGTGGTGAAGTAGGTGACGCCGCTGTTCTCCACCGAGGTGACGTTGAGCACGGCAGAGGCAGAGATGTTGCCCGCCGTGTTGCTCACCATGCAGGTGTAAGTCCCCGTGTCCTGCATGGTGACGGTGGTGAAGTTCAACGTCCCGTCGTTGAGGACGGCCAGGCGCACCTTGTACGCCCCGTGGGTCACCAGAGACCCGTTGGGGGTGAGCCAGCTGACCGAGGTCAACGAGCTCGTTCTGCACTTGAGCTCAGCCGCCATGCCCTCGGTGACGTTGCGGTCCGCCGGCGGCTCCACGATGACAGGCACATCGCACTGGAAGTAGCTGTGCTCTAGCTCGCCGATGTAGCGACCCCTGTAGCTGGCTGGGGTGTGGCAGCGGGCACAGCAGCTGGTGTTGGCAGGCACTGTCTCCTTCAGCCACCAGCTAAGCCACAGGATGTCACAGTTACAGTTCCAGGGGTTATGGTGCAGATGGACTCTCTCCAGGCGGTGCAGGGGGGTGAAGAGGTCATGGGGCAGCAGGGTGAGGTTGTTGTGGGCCAGGTTGAGCTCCACCAGGGACTGGAGGTCGTCAAAGGAGTTCCTCTCGATGGTCTGGATCTGAGCGTGCATCATCCACAACTTCTGCAAGTTCGCCAGCCCTGCGAAAGAGCCAGGCCCTATGACAGAGATCTGGTTCCCTGACATCTCTAGCTCCTCCAGCCTGACCAAGGGTAGGATGTTGGGGATCTCCTTGAGGTTGCACATGCCCAGGTTCAGGTAGCGCAGGTTGCTGAGGTCCTGGAAGGCTCCATCTGAGATGTAGGAGAGCCGCTTGAGCTCTCCAAGGTCCAGTCTTCGCAGTGAGGGGACCCGGTTGAAGGCGTACGACGGGATGCTCTCAATGGGGTTGTTCCTCAGCCACAGCTCCTTGAGCTTGGAGAGGTACTCGAAGGCCCCATTGGGGATGGTGGTGAGACGGTTGTCGAACAGCTCCAGGGTGTTGAGACTGGCCAGGCCGTTGAAGGCGCCAATCTCGATGTTGCGGATGTGGTTCTTGCTCAGCTGCAGGATTTCTAGGTGCCGTAGATGCTTGAAGCTGTCCACCTTGATCACCTGGATGAGGTTGTCCTGCAGATTCAGGTAACGTGTGTTGGTTGAGATGCCGTCGGGGACATCGCGCAGGCTCCGGCGGGTGCAGATCACCTTGCTGAACTGGTTGCTGCAGGAGCAGACAGAGGGGCAGGTCTGTGCACGCACCAGGCCGGCCACCGCCAGGATCTGGAGGGCCAACAGTAGCACGAAGAGGGGATAGGACCGAGCCCCCCTCAGCCTAGGATCTCTCATTGTCTGGCGCTGGAGGGAGGAGATCATTGTGATCAGCATTCATAGTTCAGTGGCTGGTGGTCCTCTCTGAAATATTGTAAAGAGAAGAGAGAAAAGTACAACAGATTAGGCAGTGGAACAATATAAGACAAGCAAAGAAAACTAGATGCAGAACAGAAGGTAATTATGGGTAATGCCACTTATTTTTATGTGTATAAAGTCTATTGAAGAGACACCATACTGTCTGTGCTCAATGCACATGCCTGGGATAATGACCTACATGAGGAAGAGAGATGGTGAAATGTAGTTGCCTTATCATTGGGGATGGATGGATGTTCACTCATCCTAGATAGTCATCATAAACACTGTCCATCTGTGGAGCATTAGAGCAGTCAGGGATGTCAGGACTCCCAGGACAGGATGTCAGGACTCCCCAGGACAGGATGCCAGGACTCCCAGGACAGGATGTCAGGACTCCCCAGGACAGGATGTCAGGACTCCCCAGGACAGGATGTCAGGACTCCCAGGACAGGATGTCAGGACTCCCCAGGACAGGATGTCAGGACTCCCCAGGACAGGATGTCAGGACTCCCCAGGACAGGATGTCAGGACTCCCCAGGACAGGATGTCAGGACCCCAGGACAGGATGTCAGGACCCCAGGACAGGATGTCAGGACTCCCCAGGACAGGATGTCAGGACTCCCCAGGACAGGATGTCAGGACTCCCCAGGACAGGATGTCAGGACTCCCAGGACAGGATGTCAGGACTCCCAGGACAGGATGTCAGGACTCCCAGGACAGGATGTCAGGACTCCCCAGGACAGGATGTCAGGACTCCCCAGGACAGGATGTCAGGACTCCCCAGGACAGGATGTCAGGACTCCCAGGACAGGATGTCAGGACTCCCCAGGACAGGATGTCAGGACCCCCAGGACAGGATGTCAGGACCCCAGGACAGGATGTCAGGACTCCCAGGACAGGATGTCAGGACTCCCCAGGACAGGCCTCCCCATATGAACTTTACTCTCTCATCAATAAATAAATACAAATCGTTGTCATTTAGGTCCTAACCCAGGAAGTTAATTATTCATCTGTACATTTGGGGCGGCAGGGTAGCCTAGTGGTTAGAGTGGGGGACTAGCAACCAGAAGGTTGCAAGTTCAAACTCTGAGCTGACAAGGTACAAATCTGTCGTTCTGCCCCTGAACAGGCAGTTAACCCACTGTTCCTTGGCCGTCATTGAAAATAAGAATTTGTTCTTAACTGACTTGCCTAGTTAAATAAAGGTAAAAAACAAAAAAAATCTGCAATAAAACCAGACAGCTGATTTCTCTTGTTGTATACTTCATTTCATAACTTGATTTGTCACAAAGTGCTGTCACAAAACTGACTGTTTTTTCAGTCTCAAAACGGAGATGAATTTCAATTCTCACAATAAGTGTTTTTAGAGGAGGACCAGCTTAGAAATAAGTCAACAACAGAGATGGTGTTGAAACAATGTCTAATATTATACTGATAGAGATGGTACTGGTGTTGACACCATGTCTAATATTATACTGATAGAGATGGTACTGGTGTTGACACAATGTCTAATATTATACTGATAGAGATGGTACTGGTGTTGACACCATGTCTAATATTATACTGATAGAGATGGTACTGGTGTTGACACAATGTCTAATATTATACTGATAGAGATGGTACTGGTGTTGACACAATGTCTAATATTATATTGATAGAGATGGTACTGGTGTTGACACAATGTCTAATATTATACTGATAGAGATGGTACTGGTGTTGACACAATGTCTAATATTATACTGATAGAGATGGTACTGGTGTTGACACAATGTCTAATATTATACTGATAGAGATGGTACTGGTGTTGACACAATGTCTAATATTATACTGATAGAGATGGTACTGGTGTTGACACAATGTCTAATATTATACTGATAGAGATGGTACTGGTGTTGACACAATGTCTAATAATATACTGATAGAGATGGTACTGGTGTTGACACAATGTGTAATATTATACTGATAGAGATGGTACTGGTGTTGACACAATGTCTAATATTATACTGATAGAGATGGTACTGGTGTTGACACAATGTGTAATATTATACTGATAGAGATGGTACTGGTGTTGACACAATGTCTAATATTATACTGATAGAGATGGTACTGGTGTTGACACAATGTCTAATATTATACTGATAGAGATGGTACTGGTGTTGACACAATGTCTAATATTATACTGATAGAGATGGTACTGGTGTTGACACAATGTCTAATAATATACTGATAGAGATGGTACTGGTGTTGACACAATGTCTAATATTATACTGATAGAGATGGTACTGGTGTTGACACAATGTCTAATATTATACTGATAGAGATGGTACTGGTGTTGACACAATGTCTAATAATATACTGATAGAGATGGTACTGGTGTTGACACAATGTCTAATATTATACTGATAGAGATGGTACTGGTGTTGACACAATGTCTAATATTATACTGATAGAGATGGTACTGGTGTTGACACAATGTCTAATATTATACTGATAGAGATGGTACTGGTGTTGACACAATGTCTAATATTATACTGATAGAGATGGTACTGGTGTTGACACAATGTCTAATATTATACTGATACAAATGGTACTGGTGTTGACACAATGTGTAATATTATACTGATAGAGATGGTACTGGTGTTGACACAATGTCTAATATTATACTGATAGAGATGGTACTGGTGTTGACACAATGTCTAATATTATACTGATAGAGATGGTACTGGTGTTGACACAATGTCTAATATTATACTGATAGAGATGGTACTGGTGTTGACACAATGTCTAATATTATACTGATAGAGATGGTACTGGTGGTTGACACAATGTCTAATATTATACTGATAGAGATGGTACTGGTGTTGACACAATGTCTAATATTATACTGATAGAGATGGTACTGGTGTTGACACAATGTCTAATATTATACTGATAGAGATGGTACTGGTGTTGACACAATGTCTAATATTATACTGATACAAATGGTACTGGTGTTGACACAATGTGTAATATTATACTGATAGAGATGGTACTGGTGTTGACACAATGTCTAATATTATACTGATAGAGATGGTACTGGTGTTGACACAATGTCTAATATTATACTGATAGAGATGGTACTGGTGTAGAGATGACACAATGTCTAATAATATACTGATAGAGATGGTACTGGTGTTGACACAATGTCTAATATTATACTGATAGAGATGGTACTGGTGTTGACACCAATGTCTAATATTATACTGATAGAGATGGTACTGGTGTTGACACAATGTCTAATAATATACTGATAGAGATGGTACTGGTGTTGACACAATGTCTAATATTATACTGATAGAGATGGTACTGGTGTTGACACAATGTCTAATATTATACTGATAGAGATGGTACTGGTGTTGACACAATGTCTAATATTATACTGATAGAGATGGTACTGGTGTTGACACAATGTCTAATATTATACTGATAGAGATGGTACTGGTGTTGACACAATGTCTAATATTATACTGATAGAGATGGTACTGGTGTTGACACAATGTCTAATATTATACTGATAGAGATGGTACTGGTGTTGACACAATGTCTAATATTATACTGATAGAGATGGTACTGGTGTTGACACAATGTCTAATATTATACTGATAGAGATGGTACTGGTGTTGACACAATGTCTAATATTATACTGATAGAGATGGTACTGGTGTTGACACAATGTCTAATATTATACTGATAGAGATGGTACTGGTGTTGACACAATGTCTAATATTATACTGATAGAGATGGTACTGGTGTTGACACAATGTCTAATATTATACTGATAGAGATGGTACTGGTGTTGACACAATGTCTAATATTATACTGATAGAGATGGTACTGGTGTTGACACCATGTCTAATATTATACTGATAGAGATGGTACTGGTGTTGACACAATGTCTAATATTATACTGATAGAGATGGTACTGGTGTTGACACAATGTCTAATATTATACTGATAGAGATGGTACTGGTGTTGACACAATGTCTAATATTATACTGATAGAGATGGTACTGGTGTTGACACCATGTCTAATATTATACTGATAGAGATGGTACTGGTGTTGACACAATGTCTAATAATATACTGATAGAGATGGTACTGGTGTTGACACAATGTCTAATATTATACTGATAGAGATGGTACTGGTGTTGACACAATGTCTAATATTATACTGATAGAGATGGTACTGGTGTTGACACAATGTCTAATATTATACTGATAGAGATGGTACTGGTGTTGACACAATGTCTAATATTATACTGATAGAGATGGTACTGGTGTTGACACAATGTCTAATATTATACTCATTGAGATGGTACTGGTGTTGACACAATGTCTAATATTATACTGATAGAGATGGTACTGGTGTTGACACAATGTCTAATATTATACTCATTGAGATGGTACTGGTGTTGACACAATGTCTAATATTATACTGATAGAGATGGTACTGGTGTTGACACAATGTCTAATATTATACTGATAGAGATGGTACTGGTGTTGAAACAATGTCTAATATTATACTGATAGAGATGGTACTGGTGTTGACACCATGTCTAATATTATACTGATAGAGATGGTACTGGTGTTGACACAATGTCTAATATTATACTGATAGAGATGGTACTGATACAATGTTACACAATGTCTAATATTATACTGATAGAGATGGTACTGGTGTTGACACAATGTCTAATATTATACTGATAGAGATGGTACTGGTGTTGACACAATGTCTAATATTATACTGATAGAGATGGTACTGGTGTTGACACAATGTCTAATATTATACTGATAGAGATGGTACTGGTGTTGACACAATGTCTAATATTATACTGATAGAGATGGTACTGGTGTTGACACAATGTCTAATATTATACTGATAGAGATGGTACTGGTGTTGACACCATGTCTAATATTATACTGATAGAGATGGTACTGGTGTTGACACAATGTCTAATATTATACTGATAGAGATGGTACTGGTGTTGACACAATGTCTAATATTATACTGATAGAGATGGTACTGGTGTTGACACAATGTCTAATATTATACTGATAGAGATGGTACTGGTGTTGACACAATGTCTAATATTATACTGATAGAGATGGTACTGGTGTTGACACAATGTCTAATGTTATACTGATAGAGATGGTACTGGTGTTGACACCATGTCTAATATTATACTGATAGAGATGGTACTGGTGTTGACACAATGTCTAATATTATACTGATAGAGATGGTACTGGTGTTGACACAATGTGTAATATTATACTGATAGAGATGGTACTGGTGTTGACACAATGTCTAATATTATACTGATAGAGATGGTACTGGTGTTGACACCATGTCTAATATTATACTGATAGAGATGGTACTGGTGTTGACACAATGTCTAATATTATACTGATAGAGATGGTACTGGTGTTGACACAATGTCTAATATTATACTGATAGAGATGGTACTGGTGTTGACACAATGTCTAATATTATACTGATAGAGATGGTACTGGTGTTGACACAATGTCTAATATTATACTGATAGAGATGGTACTGTTGACACAATGTGTTGACACAATGTCTAATATTATACTGATAGAGATGGTACTGGTGTTGACACAATGTCTAATATTATACTGATAGAGATGGTACTGGTGTTGACACAATGTCTAATATTATACTGATAGAGATGGTACTGGTGTTGACACAATGTCTAATATTATACTGATAGAGATGGTACTGGTGTTGACACAATGTCTAATATTATACTGATAGAGATGGTACTGGTGTTGACACAATGTCTAATATTATACTGATAGAGATGGTACTGGTGTTGACACATGTCTAATATTATACTGATAGAGATGGTACTGGTGTTGACACAATGTCTAATATTATACTGATAGAGATGGTACTGGTGTTGACACAATGTCTAATATTATACTGATAGAGATGGTACTGGTGTTGACACAATGTCTAATATTATACTGATAGAGATGGTACTGGTGTTGAAACAATGTCTAATATTATACTGATAGAGATGGTACTGGTGTTGACACAATGTCTAATATTATACTGATAGAGATGGTACTGGTGTTGACACAATGTCTAATATTATACTGATAGAGATGGTACTGGTGTTGACACAATGTCTAATATTATACTGATAGAGATGGTACTGGTGTTGACACAATGTCTAATATTATACTGATAGAGATGGTACTGGTGTTGACACAATGTCTAATATTATACTGATAGAGATGGTACTGGTGTTGACACAATGTCTAATATTATACTGATAGAGATGGTACTGGTGTTGACACAATGTCTAATATTATACTGATAGAGATGGTACTGGTGTTGACACAATGTCTAATATTATACTGATAGAGATGGTACTGGTGTTGAAACAATGTCTAATATTATACTGATAGAGATGGTACTGGTGTTGACACAATGTCTAATATTATACTGATAGAGATGGTACTGGTGTTGACACAATGTCTAATATTATACTGATAGAGATGGTACTGGTGTTGAAACAATGTCTAATATTATACTGATAGAGATGGTACTGGTGTTGACACAATGTCTAATATTATACTCATTGAGATGGTACTGGTGTTGACACAATGTCTAATATTATACTGATAGAGATGGTACTGGTGTTGACACAATGTGTAATATTATACTGATAGAGATGGTACTGGTGTTGACACAATGTCTAATATTATACTGATAGAGATGGTACTGGTGTTGAAACAATGTCTAATATTATACTGATAGAGATGGTACTGGTGTTGACACAATGTCTAATATTATACTGATAGAGATGGTACTGGTGTTGACACCATGTCTAATATTATACTGATAGAGATGGTACTGGTGTTGACACAATGTCTAATATTATACTGATAGAGATGGTACTGGTGTTGACACAATGTGTAATATTATACTGATAGAGATGGTACTGGTGTTGACACAATGTCTAATATTATACTGATAGAACAACAAACGGTGCATTCAGAAGGTATTCAGACCCCTCCCCTTTTCCACACTGTGTTACGTTACAGCCTTATTCTAGAATGGATTACATTACATTTTTCCCCCTCAATCTAAACACAATAGCCTAAACAACAATGCAAAAACAGGTTTTATGACATTTTTGCAAATGTATAAAAATAAAATAACAGAAATTCCTTGTAAGTATTCATATAAGTATTAATATATAATATAAGTATTCATATAAGTATTCATATATAATATAAGTATTCATATATAATATAAGTATTCATATATAATATAAGTATTAATATATAATATAAGTATTCATATAGGTATTCATATATAATATAAGTATTCATATAAGTATTAATATATAATATAAGTATTCATATATAATATAAGTATTCATAGAAGTATTCATATATAATATAAGTATTCATAGAAGTATTCATATATAATATAATATAAGTATTATAATATAAGTATTCGTATAAGTATTCATATATAATATAAGTATTCATAGAAGTATTCATATATAATATAAGTATTCATAGAAGTATTCAAACTAAGAGACTCAAAATCGAGCTCGGGTGCATCCTGTTTCCATTGATCATCCCTAAGATGTTTTTACAACTTGATTGGAGTCCATCTGTGCGAAATTGAATTGATTGGACATGATTTGCAAAGGCACACACGTCTGTCTATATAAATCAAATCAAATTTTATTTGTCACATACACATGGTTAGCAGATGTTAATGCGAGTGTAGCGAAATGCTTATGCTTCAAGTTCCGACAATGCAGTAATAACCAACAAGTAATCTAGTTAACAATTCCAAAACTACTACCTTACAGACACAAGTGTAAAGGGATAAAGAATATGTACATAAAGATATATGAATGAGTGATGGTACAGAGCAGCATAGGCAAGATGCAGTAGATGGTATTGAGTACAGTATATACATATGAGGTGAGTATGTAAACAAAGTGGCATAGTTAAAGTGGCTAGTGATGCATGTATTACATAAAGATGCAGTAGATGATATAGAGTACAGTATATACGTATACATATGAGATGAATAACGTAGGGTATGTAAACATTATATTAAGTAGCATTGTTTAAAGTGGCTAGTGATATATTTTACATCATTTCCCATCAATTCCCATTATTAAAGTGGCTGGAGTTGAGTCAGTGTGTTGGCAGCAGCCACTCAATGTTAGTGGTGGCTGTTTAACAGTCTGATGGCCTTGAGATAGAAGCTGTTTTTCAGTCTCTCGGTCCCAGCTTTGATGCACCTGTACTGACCTCTCCTTCTGGATGATAGTGGGGTGAACAGGCAGTGGCTCGGGTGGTTGTTGTCCTTGATGATCTTTATGGCCTTCCTGTGACATCGGGTGGTGTAGGTGTCCTGGAGGGCAGGTAGTTTGCCCCCGGTGATGCATTGTGCAGACCTCACTACCCTCTGGAGAGCCTTACGGTTGTGGGCGGAGCAGTTGCCGTACCAGGCGGTGATACAGCCCGACAGGATGCTCTCGATTGTGCATCTGTAGAAGTTTGTGAGTGCTTTTGGTGACAAGCCGAATTTCTTCAGCCTCCTGAGGTTGAAGAGGCGCTGCTGCGACTTCTTCACAATGCTGTCTGTGTGGGTGGACCAATTCAGTTTGTCTGTGATGTGTACGCCGAGGAACTTAAAACTTACTACCCTCTCCACTACTGTTCCATCGATGTGGATAGGGGGGTGTTCCCTCTGCTGTTTCCTGAAGTCCACATTCATCTCCTTAGTTTTGTTGACGTTTGAGTGTGAGGTTATTTTCCTGACACCACACTCCGAGGGCCCTCTCCTCCTCCCTGTAGGCCGTCTCGTCGTTGTTGGTAATCAAGCCTACCACTGTTGTGACGTCCGCAAACTTGATGACTGAGTTGGAGGCGTGCATGGCCACGCAGTCGTGGGTGAACAGGGAGTACAGTAGAGGGCTCAGAACGCACCCTTGTGGGACCCCAGTGTTGAGGATCAGCGGGGTGGAGATGTTCTTGCCTACCCTCACCACCTGGGGGCGGCCCGTCAGGAAGTCCAGAACCCAGTTGCACAGGGCGGGGTCGAGACCCAGGGTCTCGAGCTTGATGACGAGCTTGGAGGGCACTATGGTATTAAATGCCGAGCTGTAGTCGATGAACAGCATTCTCACATAGGTATTCCTCTTGTCCAGATGGGTTAGGGCAGTGTGCAGTTTGGTTGAGATTGCATCATCTGTTGACCTATTTGGGCGGTAAGCAAATTGGAGTGGGTCTAGGGTGTCAGGTAGGGTGGAGGTGATATGGTCCTTGACTAGTCTCTCAGAGCACTTCATGATGACGGAAGTGAGTGCTACGGGGTGGTAGTTGTCTAGCTCAGTTACCTTAGCTTTCTTGGAAACAGGAACAATGGTGGCCCTCTTGAAGTATGTGGGAACAAGAGACTGGGATAGGGATTGATTGAATATGTCCGTAAACACACCAGCCAGCTGGTCTGCGCATGCTCTGAGGGCGCGGCTGGGGATGCCGTCCCATAGTTGGCAGTGCACGACCCAGAGCAAGAACTAAGCCATCCCTGGTCGAAGGAATTGTCCATAGAGCTTGGAGACAGGATTGTGTCGAGGCACAGATCTGTAGGATTGTACCAAAATATTTTTGCAGCATTGAATGTCCCAAATAACTCAGTGGCCTCCATCATTCATAAATGGAAGAAGTTTGGAACCACCAAGACTCTTCCTAGAAGAGTCTGGCCGCCTGGCCAAACTGAGCAATTGGGGGAGAAGGGCCTTGGTCAGGGAGGTGACCAAAAACCCAATTGTCACTCTGATCATTTATGAATGATGGAGGCCACTATTATTTGGGACCTTCAATGCTGCAAAAATATTTTGGTACAATCCTACAGAGCTGTGCCTCGACACAATCCTGTCTCCAAGCTCTATGGACAATTCCTTCGACCTCATGACTTAGTTCTGAGAAACAAGATGATCTGGTCTGATGAAACCAATATTGAACTCTTTGCCCTGAATCCCAAGCCTCACATCTGGAAGAAACCTGGCACCATCCCTACGGTGAAGCACGGTGGTGGCAGCATCATGCTGTGGGAATATTTTTCAGAGGCAGGGACTGGGAGAGTATTCAGGATCGAGGGAAAGATGAACTGAGCAAAGTACATAGAGACCCTTGACTGAAAACCTGATCCAGAGCACTCAGGACCTCATACATGGGCGAAGGTTCACCTTCCACGGGAAAACAACCCTAAGCACACAGTCAAGACAACACAGGAGTGGCTTAGGGACGAGTCTCTGAATGTCCTTGAGTGTCCCAGCCAGAGCCCGAACTTGAACCCGATCGAACATCTCTGGAGACCTGAAAAGAGCTGTGCAGCAACACTCCCCATCCAACCTGACCGAGCATGAGAGGATCTGCAGAGAATGGGAGAAACTCCCCAAATACAGGTGTGCCAAGTTTGTAGCATCATACCCAAGAAGAATCGAGGCTGTAATTGCTGCCAAAGGTGCTTCAACAACTTACTGAGTACAGGGTCTGAATACTTATGTAAATGTAATAATTCGGTTTTCTTTTTAAATTACATTTGCAAAAATGTCTAAACTGTTTTCGCTATGTCATTATGGGGATTGTGTTTAGATTGATGAGGGAAACAAATATTGAATCCATTTTAGAATAAGTCTGTAAGGTACAAAATGTGGAAAAACCTCAAGGGGTCTGAATAGTTTCCGAATGCCCTGTTTTTCACCGTAAGAAACTATATCTAATATTCTCCTGATATAACAGCATCATTTACCATGAGAGAGTAAAATGTGTAATATAATAGATAGAGATGTAGAGTAAAATATATTAGCACATACCAAACATGTTTCTACTCACAATACACGAGCAATGCTCGTTATGTCAAATATAAAAGTGAACAAGGTTTTTCAAGGCCCTTTAACATTCTCATCTCTCCTCAGCTTCTCTAACTCAAGTCATATCAGCAATCGTCTCTTTCAGAGGGACCGGAGGCATAGAAAACGACTCTGTTTTGACAGGTGTTTTCTAAACGGTGAAAATTGTGAAGCGATGTGGAAATGCGTTTTCCAGCGTGGCCGAGTGGGTGATTTAATCAGTGGGAAATGAATCTGTATATATGCCCCTGTGAAAGTGGTTAGCACCAGCAGAGATGCCACTCCAGAGCGGTGTGAGAAGCCAAGAGACACTTCCACTGGGGGCGTCAGACGGAATCAGGCCACGGCCTAGCAGGGGTTCGTTTTGTCAAGCCGGCATTACGCTGCAACCACTCTGCATAGCAGCCTCGTCGCTTTAATGGCTGATTGCAGGGAAGGAGGCCTATGGAAAAACACAAATAGTGACAAAAGCATTGACGCAGAATTGTTTCTGTTGGGTAACAATGTAGGTTGTTATGTTGATGCTGTGGTGTTTGGTTAACTGCATGTCAGACGAAATCAGGCAGGGGTTCGTTTTGTCAAGCCGGCATTACGCTACAACCACTCTGCATAGCAGCCTCATCTCTTTAAATGGCTGATTGCAGGGAGGAAAGCCTATGGAAAAACATGAATGGTGACAAAAGCATTGACTCAGAATAGTTTCTGTTGGGTAATGATATACAGGTAAGTGCCAAAATAAAATGTTGATGTGTGCTTGGGGTTATTGTCTTGCTGGAAGATCCACTTGCGGCCAAGTTTCAGCCTCCTGGCAGAGGCAACCAGGTTGTTGGCTAAAATGTCCTGGTACTTGATACATTTCTGTATGGACCTCATGTTGTGCATGAGGGTATTGTTATGCTGAAACAAGAACTTTTTTATTTCTGCACTGACTCTATGCACACTCACAGGGCCCTACACACTCACATTCCCTCAATAAGGGCCCTACACACTCACAGGTATCCCTACACACTCACAGGGCCATACACACTCACAGGGCCCTACACACTCACAGGGCCCTACACACTCACAGGGCCCTACACACTCACAGGGCCCTACACACTCACAGGGCCCTACACACTCACAGGGCCCTACACACTCACAGGGCCCTACACACTCACAGGGCCCTACACACTCACAGGGCCCTACACACTCACAGGGCCCAACACACTCACAGGGCCCAACACACTCACAGGGCCCTACACACTCACAGGGCCCTACACACTCACAGGGCCCTACACACTCACAGGGCCCTACACACTCACAGGGCCCTACACACTCACAGGGCCCTACACACTCACAGGGCCCTACATACTCACACACATACTGTCACTCCAACACACACACAAACACTCACTCCATCATTTTCTCACTCACACATTATATGCACATACATTTACACTGACTCTACACACACCCACTCACATAAAAGCTGCTGCTACTGAAGGACAAGTTGATAAACAGGTTCATGTCAAGCCCTGCGGGTTTAAAAAACAAGTCTCATGGAGCGTTGGCCGACATTGAACACAACACATTGGGTGCTACTGTAGGCTGAATGATAGAACAGCTATTTCTATGTTAAAACGTTATGGGATTCATTTTCTCAATTGTTTTTGATGGTAGGCCATTCTGGTAGGCCTACATTATGATCAAATAGCCACAGTAGCCTACATGGCCACATGGCTACTGTAACATAAAGCGGGGACAGCCTCAGTGTTCACAGTAAATGCTAGCTAGAAGTTTGCACTCAACAGACCTGAAATTTGCTCAGTGCTGGAAGGAATCAGAGGGAACATTGCTCCCGACAAACAGTTATTGTGCTGAAGTTGCTTCCAGAGATAGTTTGGAAATCGGTAGTGAGTGTTGCAACCCAGGACAGACGATTCTTACGCACTACGCGCGTCAGCACTCGGCGGTCCCGTTCTGTGAGCTTGTGTGGCCTACCACTTCACAGCTGAGCCGTTGTTGCTCCTAGACATTTCCACTTCATAATAACAGCACTTACAGTTGACCAGGGTAGTTCTAGCAGGGCAGAAATTTGAACTGACTTATTGGAAAGGTGGCATCCTATGACTGTGTCATGTTGAAAGTCACTGAGCTCTTCAGCACAGGCCATTCAACTTCCATTTTTTTGTCTATGGAGATTGCATGGCTGTGTGCTCGATTTTACACTGTCAGCAACAGGTGTAGTTGAATCCACATACTTTTGGCCATGTAGTGTAGCTCAGTATTTGTATAATTTATTTCATACAGTCAATATTTATCATCTTTATCCATTTATCATTTTGGAATCCACTGTATATTTTTGTGCATGAAAACAATGCATGAAAACAAATCTCTCACACTCACTATGATAGGTTTTTACAATTTTTCTAATAATGAATTGAAAAACACTGAACAATTAGCTAGGAACAGGTGTTTTTATGCTTGTCGGGTTGGGAGGTAAGGTGATCTATTTTAAGATGCTGTGATGAAAGTACATGGTCTATTAGAGAGGTGCTTTCTTCATTTGATCACTGTGTTGTCACAGATCATTTTCCCGGGCAACAGGAAATGCGAATTCCAGATTTAAAAAGGGCTTCTAAAGTTTGTAATTTCCACTTTAAAGTATCAGACTTCATCGATCCTAACTAAACATGTATCAACCTTTTCCCCAAAATATCCCTGAATTATAATCCACATAACAACTTCTATTTCCTGTTGATGCAGGATTATTTTCCTGCTGTGAGAAACTGGTTAAATTGAGACATTACATCTGTGTACGTCTACAGTCAAAGTATTCACTTGTGTGCTTGATTTCAATTACAGACAGTCATACAGTATTTGTTTGGCACAGCAAGCAAGGTCAAAAGTTCAGCAATGTAATCAATGTGAAACCCAAAACATTACTGAGAGACCATACAGTACATGATCTCAGACTGTAGAGCAGGGATCAACTAGATTCAGCCCGAGGGCCATCAGTACATGATCTCAGACCGTAGACCAGATCAACTAGATTCAGCCCGAGGGCCATCAGTACATGATCTCAGACTGTAGACCAGGGATCAACTAGATTCAGCCCGAGGGCCGTCAGTACATGATCTCAGACCGTAGACCAGGGATCAACTAGATTCAGCCCGAGGGCCGTCAGTACATGATCTCAGACTGTAGACCAGGGATCAACTAGATTCAGCCCGAGGGCCAGAGTACATGATCTCAGCCGTAGACCAGGGATCAACTAGATTCAGCCCGAGGGCCATCAGTACATGATCTCAGACTGTAGACCAGGGATCAACTAGATTCAGCCCGAGGGCCGTCAGTACATGATCTCAGACCGTAGACCAGGGATCAACTAGATTCAGCCCGAGGGCCATCAGTACATGATCTCAGACCGTAGACCAGGGGATCAATCAGTACATGATCTCAGCGTAGACCAGGGAGATTCAGCCCGAGGGCCATCAGTACATGATCTCAGACCGTAGACCAGGGATCAACTAGATTCAGCCCGAGGCCGTCAGTACATGATCTCAGACCGTAGACCAGGGATCAACTAGATTCAGCCCGAGGGCCGTCAGCCGAGGCAGTACATGATCTCAGACCGTAGACCAGGGATCAACTAGATTCAGCCCGAGGCCGTCAGTACATGATCTCAGACTGTAGACCAGGGATCAACTAGATTCAGCCCGAGGGCCAACAGTACATGATCTCAGACCGTAGACCAGGGATCAACTAGATTCAGCCCGAGGGCCGTCAGTACATGATCTCAGACTGTAGAGCAGGGATCAACTAGATTCAGCCCGAGGGCCATGTCAGTAGACCAGGGACATGATCTCAGACTGTAGACCAGGGATCAACTAGATTCAGCCCGAGGGCCATCAGCACATGATCTCAGACCGTAGACCAGGGATCAACTAGATTCAGCCCGAGGGCCATCAGTACATGATCTCAGACTGTAGACCAGGGATCAACTAGATTCAGCCCGAGGGGCAGTACATGATCTCAGACTGTAGACATGATCTCAGACAGACTGTAGACCAGGGATCAACTAGATTCAGCCCGAGGGCCGTCAGTACATGATCTCAGACTGTAGACCAGGGATCAACTAGATTCAGCCCGAGGGCCAGACTGTCAGTACATGATCTCAGACTGTAGACCAGGGATCATGATCTCAGATTCAGATCAACTAGAGGGCCATCAGCACATGATCTCAGACCGTAGACCAGGGATCAACTAGATTCAGCCCGAGGGCCATCAGTACATGATCTCAGACTGTAGACCAGGGATCAACTAGATTCAGCCCGAGGGCCGTCAGTACATGATCTCAGACGGTAGACCAGGGATCAACTAGATTCAGTTAGCGAACCCTGCTGTAGACAAGTAGCTGAATGTACACATGATCATGACATGTATACAAGACATCTATTTTAAGATGCTGTGATCACAAGAGCATAAAAAAGGAGCAATCAGCTCTCATATGCGTGAATAATATAATGTGATTGTCTGATTGAGACTAATATGACGCATGAAACAAGATAAGCAATGTGCCACATTAGAGACCGTACACAATGCCAACAATGATTGAAATAATGACGTGTTTTGCGTAATCATGTGTTTTGAACCTTTATTTGAGGCTTTTTCATCAAACTGTCCCCTTTTTGGTTTATGTCAGATAGTGCAACACAATCCTCAGACAATGGATTTCATTTTTGGTGTAATTCTCATTCTGGATTAGGCTTACAATACAGGATAATATCTTGCTAAAATAAACACAGGACACTAGACGGATTGGGTAACACAGGTCTCTAGATGGATTGGGTAGAACACAGGACTCTAGATGGATTGGGTAGAACACAGGACTCTAGATGGATTGGGTAGAACACAGGACTCTAGATAGGATTAGATGGATTGGGTAGCACACAGGTCTCTAGATGGATTGGGTAGAACACAGGACACTAGATGGATTGGGTAGAACACAGGACACTAGATGGATTGGGTAGAACACAGGACACTAGATGGATTGGGTAGAACACAGGACTCTAGATGGATTGGGTAGAACACAGGACACTAGATGGATTGGGTAGAACACAGGACTCTAGATGGATTGGGTAGAACACAGGACTCTAGATGGATTGGGTAGAACACAGGAGGACTAGATGGATTGGGTAGAACACAGGACTCTAGATGGATTGGGTACACAACACAGGACAGGACTAGATGGATTGGATACTAGATGGATAGATGGATTAGAACACAGGACTCTAGATGGATTGGGTAGAACACAGGACTCTAGATGGATTGGGTAGAACACACAGGACACTAGATGGATTAACAGGATTGGGATTAGAACACAGGACTCTAGACAGGATTGATTGGGTAGAACACAGGACACTAGATGGATTGGGTAGAACACAGGACACTAGATGGATTGGGTAGAACACAGGACACTAGATGGATTGGGTAGAACACAGGACTACTAGATGGATTGGGTAGGATACTAGATGGATTGGGTAGAACACAGGACTCTAGATGGATTGGGTAGAACACAGGACTCTAGATGGATTAGAACACAGGGTGGAGAACACAGGACTCTAGACGGATTGGGTAGAACACAGGACTCTAGATGGATTGGGTAGAACACAGGACACTAGATGGATTGGGTAGAACACAGGACTCTAGATGGATTGGGTAGAACACAGGACTAGACTGTAGAACACAGGACTAGATGGATTGGGTAGAACACAGGATACTAGATGGATTGGGTAGAACACAGGATCTCTAGATGGATTGGGTAGAACACAGGACTCTAGATGGATTGGGTAGAACACAGGACTCTAGATGGATTGGGTAGAACACAGGACTCTAGATGGATTGGGTAGAACACAGGACTCTAGATGGATTGGGTAGAACACAGGACTCTAGATGGATTGGGTAGAACACAGGACTCTAGATGGATTGGGTAGAACACAGGACACTAGATGGATTGGGTAGAACACAGGACACTAGATGGATTGGGTAGAACACAGGACACTAGACGGATTGGGTAGAACACAGGACTCTAGACGGATTGGGTGGAACACAGGACTCTAGATGGATTGGGTAGAACACAGGACTCTAGACGGATTGGGTAGAACACAACACCCTAGATGAGGGAAATCTGATTATGTATGTGTGGTGGGAGTCTGTGATAATATCACTGTGTCTGTCACTCAGAAAAGCTTACAGTTATCGCCTGACTTTTCACTACCACCAACCAACTTCACTAGAATCTACATCCAAATTAGCATAACTTATACCAACATGAAGGCAGATAAGTTTCATGTATCATAGTGTGTAGACACTGACTGTACAGAACATTAGTTGGCCCCCTTTTGCCCTCAGAACAGCCTCAATTCGTCAGGGCATTGACTCTACCAAGCGTTCCACAGGGATGCTGGCCCATGTTGACTCTTTCTACGGTTGTGTCAAGTTGGCTGGATGTCCTTTGGGTGGTGGACTATTCTTGATACACACAGGAAACTGTTGAGCGTGAAAACCCCAGCTGCGTTGCAGTTCTTGACACAAACCGGTGCACCTGGCACCTACTACCATACCCCGTTCAAAGGCACTTAAATATTTTGTCTTGCCCATTCACCCTCTGAATGGCACACATACACAATTCATGTCTCAGTTGTCTCAAGGCTTGAAAATCCTTCTTTAATCCATCTCCTCCCCTTCATCTACACTGATTGAAGTGGATTTAACAAGTGACATCAATAAGAGCTTTCACCTGTCTGTCATGGAAAAAGCAGGTGTTCCTAATGTTTTGTCCACTCAGTGTATAATATGGTCTAATTTTCATTCAGGTGTAAGTCCACTACACGCACAGTCCTCTTGTCTCGATGCTACTGATAGACATACATGCTTTATCAGGCAATACCATCCCTGTTTCTACCATGTAGCAAGACCCGGTCTGCTAATACAAAAGCTAATGTGCCAAATCAATCATGTTTTGCATTTAATTTCACAAAGAATGAAGGAGAAGCTCAAATGGGCTCAGACATGGATGGAAGTGTGGGATGTGTCATGGTAACTGGACCGGTGAGTGAGTAGTATTCAGAGTGATGCAGTGCTCTTATGTCACGCAGTGTTGTGATAGGGGCCTCAGGGTTACGGTGTTCTCCGCACTACAATACCCATTTTGGTCCTGTTTTATTCTGTCTGACCCACCAGTCTCCTAAATATAGACATCAGTAAGAGGGTGGATCGGTGCTTTAAACTTGCAATGTCAAAATACATTTGAACGTCTTGAATATTCACTAAAGAGAACTACGTGAGCATCTGTTAGGGAAATTCTTTAGATTAAAATACTGTACGCGTTGCCCTTGCAGTCTAAAACATTACAGATTAAAATTACAAATAATTTACCTCAATGTGCTTCTCACTGCTTCATAGAACTAGGTTAAGAGTGCTGTTTGTGGATGCTTTGTCGATTCACATCATAAAGGACATAATTTTCACATTTTGTATATTATAGAACTAGGTTAAGAGTGCTGTTTGTGGAGGCTTTGTCGATTCACATCATAAAGGACATAATTTTCACATTTTGTATATTATAGAACTAGGTTAAGAGTGCTGTTTGTGGAGGCTTTGTTGATTCACATCATAAAGGACATAATTTTCACATTTTGTATATTATAGAACTAGGTTAGGCATTTTTGTTTGCTGTTGCTTCCAGTGGTGTTGTATCCACATCATAAAAGCACCTATTTCTCAAATTGGAACAGATAAGGTTGGGGCCTGAGGCTCAGGTTGACATCCTGGATCTCTGTCAAAAGGGACCCTCTAGCGAAGATAGCAACCAAGAACGTTGCAGCCGATTGCAACTTAATGGGTTAACTAAGCGTGTGGGTTCTCTAAACGCGTAAGAGGATAAACTGGATTGGATTACCGTGTAATCTGTTTCAAGATTGACATTTTATAGAATATTCCTTAAAACACCCGACAAACCATTTTTTTTATCAATATCACAGTGAGTAATGTAATCTTTGTGGGGGGTTTAGTGTGTGAAACCTGTTCTATAGCAAGTGGGAAACACATTATCTGGGCTATGTCGGAGTAGCACTCTCTCAGTCAGGGACAGACATGGGTATGGGGACAAGTGGATAATAGAAAACAGTTCTCTGGGGTTCAGGGGAGGCTGGTGGGAGGAGCTATAGGAGGATGGGCTCATTGTAATAGCTGGAATGGAATGGAGTCCAACGTGGTTTCCATATGTTAGATGTGTCTGATACCGTTCCATTGATTCCATTCCATCCATTACAATGAGCCTGTCCTCCATATTGCTCCTCCCACCAGCATCCTCTGCTGAAGTTATGGCATGGTTGCCAAGGACGTCTGTGAAATGAAGTGACCCCAAAAAGTATGGTTCAACACATGTAGGAGCCATACTATAACGCTGAACAAGAGAGTGTCTCTTTACGACACAACAACAACAACAAACTGGGATATAGGAGGATCTTTCATAAGGGAACATTCACTTTATAACACATTTCACGATTAATCATAAACAAACTACATTATATCCAATCACCCAGAAACTCTCCAGGACAGATTGTAGACCAGTGTGTTAGTTAAATCATGTTGGGGAATAATCAGAATTAGTTGGGTAACATAGATAGGATGTTTTATTTTCATGATATGCTTATGAGTTATTTCTCATAAGAATGTATTTTGTTGTACTATAGTGGTGGCCATTGGCAGTTATCTGTTCTATGTCAAGACTAAGTTGCATGGGCCGCAGAGAGGGGAGAGGTCAAGGGGTCATCATGTGTAAACATATCTTTTGCTCTTTTGCTCCACTGTGTCGGTGTGCCAGTCACTCCCTACTTTTCCCATCGGGGAAAGGAGGATGGCAGTGTCTGGAATCATTCTATGCTCCCTCTTTGTTGACCTATAGGGTCACTCTCCTTTCCGTGAGTTTGTCCAGGATTGGTTGTATTTAGAATTGGTACTATCTAAATGACAATTTGATATATATCATAGGGTGGGGGTAATGTCTTGGTACCATCTTGTACCAAGGACGAGATAAGAGCTTTGTTTAGGAGACCAAACTGAACGATAATTTATAGCCAACTCTGTCTGGCTAGGGGATACTCCTCTCTGAAGTAAAGTCTTTCTTTGTGTAAGTTCCTGGGACCTGTGGATTGTCATGTCGTCTAGTGGGGGTGGATCTTCGCTATAAAGGATCCCATTTGCCATTATGTTGGGACTCTCAACTTTTCTTTAGAGATACTGAACTGTTGAAAGTCAAAATGCTATTGCAATGTGGAAGGGACTCTCAGAGAATTCATTGATAGACACTGAATTGATCTGAAAGTCACAGGGTTTGTGATAGAGCTCATAAAATTAAAGATGGACTTTGATAACTAACTCTGACTTGTGTGTAACTAACTCTCCAGGACAGAGTGTAGACCAGTGTGCTAGTTAAATCACCCAGCAACTCTCCAGGACCAGAGTGTAGACCAGTGTGCTAGTTAAATCACCCAGCAACACTCCAGGACAGAGTGTAGACCAGTGTGCTAGTTAAATCACCCAGCAACTCTCCAGGACCGAGTGTAGACCAGTGTGCTAGTTAAATCACCCAGCAACTCTCCAGGACCGAGTGTAGACCAGTGTGCTAGTTAAATCACCCAGCAACTCTCCAGGACCAGAGTGTAGACCAGTGTGCTAGTTAAATCACCCAGCAACTCTCCAGGACCGAGTGTAGACCAGTGTGCTAGTTAAATCAATGTGAACACTATGCTAAGTCTTGGGTCACCGTGTCCTGTAAATGTATATAGTATGTAGAAGCTGGAAGTGGAAGCCTACATATTGTTGTCCATTAGTTTATTCCAATTAGGGGAGGGGTAGTAGGATTAGTGGTAAATTATAAAGAAGGAAAATATATTTAATGAGTTTATTCCAATTAAGGGAGGGGTAGTAGGATTAGTGGTAAATTATAAAGATGGAAAATATATTTAATGAGTTTATTCCAATTAAGGAAGGGGTAGTAGGATTAGTGGTAAATTATAAAGAAGGAAAATATATTTAATGAGTTTATTCCAATTAGGGGAGGGGTAGTAGGATTAGTGGTAAATTATAAAGATGAAAAATATAGTCTAAAAAAATAAATATGAATAAGAAATAAATCAAATAAAGGCTTGCA
>NC_088213.1:11731663-11969163 GCF_036934945.1 Oncorhynchus masou masou | reverse complement strand
CTCTCTCTCTCTCTCTCTCTCTCTCTCTGCATCTGTCTCTCTCCCTCCCTCTCTCCCTCCTCTCTCTCTCTCTCTCTCTGCGTCTGTCTCTCTCCCTCTCTCTCTCTCTCTTTGCCTGGGTGCAAAATGTAGGCACTCATCCCCTGAATACAGATGGCATTACACAAGCAATCTTGTAAAGAGCTGAGATGCACTGACGTGCTGGTGGCTGGAACGGCCAGAGAGCCAGAGTCCAGCTCCAATGCCTTGCCATGCCAAGCCCCTACAGGGCCTTCAGAAAGTATTCATACCACTAGACTTATTCCTCATTTTGTTGTTGTTACAGTCTGAATTCAACATGGGTTACATTGATTTTTCTCTCTCACCCATCTACACACGATACCCCATAAAAACCTGTTTTTACAAATGTTTGCACATTTATTGAAAATGAAATACAGAAATGTAATTTACATAATTATTCACACCCCTTTGCTATGCCACTCCAAATTGAGCTCAGGTGCATCCAATTTATTTTGATTATCCTTGAGATGTCACCACAACTTGATTGAAGTCCACCTGTGATAAATTCAATTGTTTAGACATGATTTAGAAATAAACACACCTGTCTATATATGGTCCCACTATAAGATCTCACAGCTGACAGTGCATGTCAGAGCAGAAGCTATACCATCTCCGAAATAGAATTGTGATGATAGGCAGATATCTGGCGAAGGGTGTAATTTCTCGAGTGTTGAACGTTTCCAAGAGCACAGTGGTCTCAATCATTGGGGATTTGTTTTGGGGGGGGGGAAATACCCAGAATCTGCCTAGAGCTGGCAGTCCTACCAAACTGAGCAACCTGGCAAGAAAGACGTTGGTCAGGAAAGTGACCAAGAACCCAATGACCACTCTGACAGAACTACGAAGCTCCTTGGCTGAGATGGGAGATCCTGCCAGAAGGACAACAGTCTCTATTGCACTTCACCAATCAGGGTTTTATGGGAGAGTGGCCAGACGGAAGCAACTTCTGAGAAAAAGGCACATTACAGGATTCCTGGAGTTTGCAAAAAGGCCCGTGAAGGACTCAGAGCATTGTCGTGTGATGAGACCAAAATTGAACTTTTAGGCCAGAATGCAAAGCGCTATGCCTGGAAAAGACAGGCACAGCACATCACCCATCTAACACCATCCCTACTGTGAAGCATGGTGGTGGCAGCATCATGTCATGTTGATGCTTTTCAGTGGCATGGACTGGTAAGGATAGAGGGAACAATGAATGGTGCCACACACAGGCAAACCGTTGATGAGAACCTGCTTCAGAGTGCAAATGGCCTTAGACTGGGGAGAAGATTTACGTTCCAACAGGACAATGCATACAGCCAAAGCAACGCTGGAATGGCTTCAGATCAAGAATGTGAAAGTCTTTGAGTGGCCCAGCCAACTCCCAGACTTGAATCCCATTGAAAATCTGTGGAAAGACTTCAAGATTGCTGTTCACTGCCGCTCCCCATCTAACTGAACAGAGCTTGAGAAAATCCCCAAATCCAGATGTGCAAAGCTGATCCAGACATCCCCAAGACGACTCAAAGCTGATCCAGACATCCCCAAGACGACTCAAAGCTGATCCAGACATCCCCAAGACGACTCAAAGCTGATCCAGACATCCCCAAGACGACTCAAAGCTGATCCAGACATCCCCAAGACGACTCAAAGCTGATCCAGACATCCCCAAGACGACTCAAAGCTGATCCAGACATCCCCAAGACGACTCAAAGCTGATACAGACATCCCCAAGATGACTCAAAGCTGATACAGACATCCCCAAGACGACTCAAAGCTGATACAGACATCCCCAAGACGACTCAAAGCTGATCCAGACATCCCCAAGACAACTCAAAGCTGTTACAGACATCCCCAAGATGACTCAAAGCTGATACATCCCCAAGACGACTCAAAGCTGATACAGACATCCCCAAGACGACTCAAAGCTGATCCAGACATCCCCAAGATGACTCAAAGCTGATCCAGACATCCCCAAGATGACTCAAAGCTGATCCAGACATCCCCAAGACGACTCAAAGCTGATCCAGACATCCCCAAGACGACTCAAAGCTGATACAGACATCCCCAAGATGACTCAAAGCTGATCCAGACAAACCCAAGACAACTCAAAGCTGATACAGACAACCCCAAGACGACTCAAAGCTGATCCAGACATCCCCAAGACGACTCAAAGCTGTTACAGACATCCCCAAGATGACACAAAGCTGATCCATACCCTAGACAACTCTAAGCTGATACAGACAAACCCTAGAAGACTCAAAGCTGATACATACCCTAGATAACTCAAAGCTGATCCAGACAAACCCAAGACGACTCAAAGCTGATCCAGACATCCCCAAGACGACTCAAAGCTGATCCAGACATCCCCAAGACAACTCAAAGCTGATCCAGACAAACCCAAGACGACTCAAAGCTGATACATACCCTAGACAACTCAAAGCTGATCCAGACAAACCCTAGAATACTCAAAGCTGATCCAGACATCCCCAAGACGACTCAAAGCTGTTACAGACATCCCCAAGATGACACAAAGCTGATCCATACCCTAGACAACTCTAAGCTGATACAGACAAACCCTAGAAGACTCAAAGCTGATACATACCCTAGATAACTCAAAGCTGATCCAGACAAACCCAAGACGACTCAAAGCTGATCCAGACATCCCCAAGACAACTCAAAGCTGTTACAGACATCCCCAAGATGACTCAAAGCTGATACATCCCCAAGACGACTCAAAGCTGATACAGACATCCCCAAGACGACTCAAAGCTGATCCAGACATCCCCTAGATGACTCAAAGCTGATCCAGACATCCCCAAGACAACTCAAAGCTGATCCAGACAAACCCAAGACGACTCAAAGCTGATACATACCCTAGACAACTCAAAGCTGATCCAGACAAACCCTAGAATACTCAAAGCTGATACAGACAAACCAAGACGACTCAAAGCTGTAATAGCCACCAAAGGTGATTCTACTAAGTATTGACTCAGGGGTGTGAATACTTATGTCAATTAGATTTCTGTATATATTTTTCAATGCATTTACTAAGATTTCTAAAAACATGTTTTCACTTTGTCATTATGGGGTATTGTTTGAAGATAGGTGAGAATTTGTTTTATTTCATCCATTTTGAATTCAGGCTGTAACAACAAAATGTGGAATAAGTCAAGGGGTGTGTAATGGTTTCTGAAGGCACTGTAAGCTGGAGCGCCCCAGCAGCCAAGCCCCCTGGCCTATGAAGTGTGAAATGAGCCTTTGTTTATTTAACACCTTAGTTTTCAGCGTCCACATGACTTATGTACTTCTATGCGTCTTCTATGCTATTTGCAGAGGTTATAGGTGCCTTATTCGGCATTGCAGCTTAAGCTTGTTGCATTGCAAGAATTAAGTATTAGATACAGTAATATTTGACAAGCACTCAACAATGCCTGATTTGCAACTTATTTGAATTTCATAAGCAGATTCCTATGTATCACAGCAACAAACCCTACAATAAAATGTGTGTAAAAGTATTCTCTCCTCTGACATCGTCCACAAGTGTTATCTTTATAAGATACAGTCATCTTTTCTCCTGCGCACGTCCCTCGTGGCCCTCGGAGCTGCTGGCTCCATGTTGCAGAAAAGGCCTGTCTCCTTGATCCTGGGTCATGAACACAGCCTCATCTGAAGAGGGACCTTTAAACACAGCTCTGTTTAATTAGACACCCTTATGTTCTCCAGCCCAGGCTCACAGGGTTGTATTCATTTGGCACCGAATGGAAGAAAACGGAATGAAACAGGAAGCGAATACCAGAGGCAGTCCAATGAGAGATGCTAGTTTTTGTTCTCTGTTGTAAAAAGTTTTGCTACGTGTTCCCTAATGAATAAGAGTCAGATGATATGGCCCCACAAAGACACCCTCCATTTCCTTTTCTCTGATAAATCCCCAGAACTGAGAAAGTGACTGCATTGCTGTAGGAAACATAGTAACTGGATCAATGATACAAGAAAACAACATTTTCATCAATTTTTTATGGCAGAAAAAAAGAATCAAAGTAGTGTTTTGAATCCCTGTGCATTTGGAGCAGCCTCCTCTTGTTCTTCACACATCTAATTTGCTCATGCATATTACAACATGCACCATTTGGCTCATGAATATGATATCGCCGGGACTGGGAGTCCCCGTAATCAACAATTAAGTCAACGTCTGCTAGTGGATTTCTAGATATGAGGCCCGGTTCTCTCTCTCTCTCTCCTGTGTATTAGTCTGATCACAACCATTGTTGTTGACTTGCTATTGCTACGGTAGAGCCAATATGTATGTATACATGCATTGTAATCCGTGCCTTTTCATGTCTACTTTTAATGGCATTCATGTTCATCTGTCATCTAATGATAATAATGACCTTTCATGACCAGACAAGGGAATGAGACTCCCAAACCTACTGTACTAGATCAGTGTTGACCAATCCATGTCTCCCATATCTACTGTACTAGATCAGTGTTGACCAATCCATGTCTCCCAAACCTACTGTACTAGATCAGTGTTGACCAATCCATGTCTCCCATATCTACTGTACTAGATCAGTGTTGACCAATCCATGTCTCCCATATCTACTGTACTAGATCAGTGTTGACCAATCCATGTCTCCCATACCTACTGTACTAGATCAGTGTTGACCAATCCATGTCTCCCATACCTACTATACTAGATCAGTGTTGACCAATCCATGTCTCCCATACCTACTGTACTAGATCAGTGTTGACCAATCCATGTCTCCCATACCTACTGTACCAGATCAGTCTTGACTAATCCATGTCTCCCATACCTACTGTACTAGATCAGTGTTGACCAATCCATGTCTCCCATACCTACTGTACCAGATCAGTCTTGACTAATCCATGTCTCCCATACCTACTGTACTAGATCAGTGTTGACCAATCCATGTCTCCCATACCTACTGTACTAGATCAGTCTTGACTAATCCATGTCTCCCATACCTACTGTACCAGATCAGTCTTGACTAATCCATGTCTCCCATACCTACTGTACTAGATCAGTGTTGACCAATCCATGTCTCCCATACCTACTGTACTAGATCAGTCTTGACTAATCCATGTCTCCCATACCTACTGTACCAGATCAGTCTTGACTAATCCATGTCTCCCATACCTACTGTACTAGATCAGTGTTGACCAATCCATGTCTCCCATACCTACTGTACTAGATCAGTCTTGACTAATCCATGTCTCCCATACCTACTGTACTAGATCAGTGTTGACCAATCCATGTCTCCCATACCTACTGTACTAGATCAGTCTTGACCAATCCATGTCTCCCATACCTACTGTACTAGATCAGTCTTGACTAATCCATGTCTCCCATACCTACTGTACTAGATCAGTGTTGACCAATCCATGTCTCCCATACCTACTGTACTAGATCAGTGTTGACCAATCCATGTCTCCCATACCTACTGTACCAGATCAGTCTTGACTAATCCATGTCTCCTATACCTACCGTGCTAGATCCGTCTTGACCAATCCATGTCTCCCATACCTACCGTGTTAGATCTAGATCAGTCGTGACCAATCCATGTCTCTCAAACCTGCCGTGCTAGATAAGTATTGACCAATCCATGTCTCTCAAACATACCGTGCTAGATTAGTATTGACCAATCCACTCCTCAGGGACCCCCAGCCGTAGACTGTTGCACATATTTGTTAAATCCCAGCACTAGCACACATGATCTAGCTAATCAAGGGCTTGAAGAAGGAGTTGATCAGTTTAATCAGGTGTGTTAGCGCTGATAGAACACACATGATCTAGCTAATCAAGGGCTTGAAGAATGAGTTGACCAGTTTAATCAGGTGTGTTAGCGCTGATAGAACACACATGATCTAGCTAATCAAGGGCTTGAAGAATGAGTTGACCAGTTGAATCAGGTGTGTTAGCGCTGATAGAACACACATGATCTAGCTAATCAAGGGCTTGAAGAAGGAGTTGACCAGTTTAATCAGGTGTGTTAGCGCTGATAGAACACACATGATCTAGCTAATCAAGGGCTTGAAGAATGAGTTGATCAGTTGAATCAGGTGTGTTAGCGCTGATAGAACACACATGATCTAGCTAATCAAGGGCTTGAAGAATGAGTTGACCAGTTGAATCAGGTGTGTTAGCGCTGATAGAACACACATGATCTAGCTAATCAAGGGCTTGAAGAATGAGTTGACCAGTTGAATCAGGTGTGTTAGCGCTGATAGAACACACATGATCTAGCTAATCAAGGGCTTGAAGAATGAGTTGACCAGTTGAATCAGGTGTGTTAGCGCTGATAGAACACACATGATCTAGCTAATCAAGGGCTTAAAGAATGAGTTGACCAGTTGAATCAGGTGTGTTAGCGCTGATAGAACACACGTGACAGCTCAAGGTAGCCTACCTGGTAAATGGAATTTCAAACACTACATGAATTCCATCTGTCACAATCATGCGAATAGGATTCTATGCTTTAGTGACAACCCCCATAAAAACGGATTTCTAAACCCTTCGCAAGGTCGGAATTTAAAATCTAAATTAGCTGAAGATCTAATTAAGAAATGTGTACCAAAATACTATGCACTCCTCATCCAGTGCTCGTACACAGGCTCGATGTGCACGCACTGGACTCTAACCACACACTCACACACACCACACTGACACACACACAAACACACACATACTACACTGACACACACACAGCTGTTACTCTCTGTTTGTTATCTATGCGTAGTCACTTTACACCTACCTACATGTATAGTACATATTACCTCAATTACCTCGACTACCCTGTACCCCCGCACATTGACTCAGTCCCGTTACCCCTGTATATAGTCTCGTTACTGTTATTTTATTGTGTTACTATTTTTCATTTTGTTTACTTAGCAGATTTGTCTGACTTTTTTGGGAGGAAATTGTTGGTTAATGGCTTGTCCATCAGCATTTCACAGTAAGGCCTCTGCTGTATACGGAGCATGTGTCAAATAAAACTCTGTTTGATTTGAGGATGCTCTCCACCCAACCCCTGCCCTGAAGCCGAACGATGGCAGAACTCCAACCTGCCATATGTACCGTAGCATGGCTACACT
Organism: Oncorhynchus masou masou; assembly: GCF_036934945.1. Lineage (NCBI taxonomy): Eukaryota > Metazoa > Chordata > Actinopteri > Salmoniformes > Salmonidae > Oncorhynchus > Oncorhynchus masou. Next base: position 11,962,011 of record NC_088213.1, on the reverse strand, counting down.
AGAGCAACAGAGTGGAGGGCTAAGTATGTCCTAAAGGAATACCTGGCCAAACAAAATACTACGCAAACACACCAGCATGTATATGATTGCAGGACTATTCAATCAAAAGTGGCATTGGGAAGTTTTCTGGTAAGACTAACATTTTGCCCACTGCACTAAAGCTCGGTTTCAAATAAGATGGTAAATATTGTATTAAAAGATTAAATTTATCCGACCGTGAATTATTCTACAATGTAAGATTAGCACACAAGATATAACAGCAATAGGAAATATAAGCCAAGACTGCTGCAGTTTCCAACCAACCTACGCTGAACAGAACCATAAGACTGATGAGGTAACCTTCCAAGGACAAGACTGCTGCAGTTTCTAACCAACCTACGCTGAACAGAACCATAAGACTGATGAGGTTGCCTTCCAAGGACAAGACTGCTGCAGTTTCTAACCAACCTACGCTGAACAGAACCATAAGACTGATGAGGTAACCTTCCAAGGACAAGACTGCTGCAGTTTCTAACCAACCTACGCTGAACAGAACCATAAGACTGATGAGGTTGCCTTCCAAGGACAAGACTGCTGCAGTTTCTAACCAACCTACGCTGAACAGAACCATAAGACTGATGAGGTAGCCTTCCAAGGACAAGACTGCTGCAGTTTCTAACCAACCTACGCTGAACAGAACCATAAGACTGATGAGGTTGCCTTCCAAGGACAAGACTGCTGCAGTTTCTAACCAACCTACGCTGAACAGAACCATAAGACTGATGAGGTAGCCTTCCAAGGACAAGACTGCTGCAGTTTCTAACCAACCTACGCTGAACAGAACCATAAGACTGATGAGGTAACCTTCCAAGGACAAGACTGCTGCAGTTTCTAACCAACCTACGCTGAACAGAACCATACTACTGATGAGGTAGCCTTCCAAGGACAAGACTGCTGCAGTTTCTAACCAACCTACGCTGAACAGAACCATACTACTAATGAGGTAACCTTCCAAGGACAAGACTGCTGCAGTTTCTAACCAACCTACGCTGAACAGAACCATACTACTAATGAGGTAACCTTCCAAGGACAAGACTGCTGCAGTTTCTAACCAACCTACGCTGAACAGAACCATACTACTGATGAGGTAGCCTTCAAAGGACAAGACTGCTGCAGTTTCTAACCAACCTACGCTGAACAGAACCATACTACTGATGAGGTAACCTTCCAAGGACAAGACTGCTGCAGTTTCTAACCAACCTACGCTGAACAGAACCATACTACTGATGAGGTAACCTTCCAAGGACAAGACTGCTGCAGTTTCTAACCAACCTACGCTGAACAGAACCATACGACTGATGAGGTAACCTTCCAAGGACAAGACTGCTGCAGTTTCTAACCAACCTACGCTGAACAGAACCATACAACTGATGAGGTAACCTTCCAAGGACAAGACTAGCTCAAACAGCATACAGTAGCACCATTTCTTTAGTCAGAAATTGATTTTCACACTTATTTTGTAGAGTCTTTAAGTAGATGCAAAGCATGTCAGTGAGACCTGTCGGATTGGTCTGTTCAGAGGACAAACATGAATGAAGTTAGTAATTCACTCCACATTTGATTGGTGACTATAGACCACAAATGACTGATTCCATTTCCTCATGATGAATGACTGTGAGGGAATATCTGCATGTTCACTGGAGTGGAGTTATCACGACCATCTCTTTAAGAGTTAGGTAAACAGACAATAAAACGAGAGAGGGAAAAGGAGATGGAGAGAGTAGAGTAGAGGTAAAGAAAGCAGGGTGGGATTTGTGAAATAAAAGGAGTGAGTGAGCGAAGATCAGCTTCCTCCATCAACATGACAATCTATCATCGCTTTAGTTATTACTAAGAATTTCTAAAGGATTTTCCTGGTAAGAAGGAGTGTGTTCAAAGGCTTCCTATGGATATTAACAGATGAGATATGCAGACGCTTCGTGGCAAAGCCCTTTGGAGCTCTTTAGCATTAGCAGTTTTTAAGCAGAGGCCTGTATTTTATCCAAGGCATCTTCTACTGAAATAGCTGTATTTTATCAGAGGCATCTTCTACTGAAATAGCTGTATTTTATCAGAGGCATCTTCTACTGAAATAGCTGTATTTTATCAGAGGCATCTTCTACTGAAATAGCTGTATTTTATCAGAGGCATCTTCTACTGAAATAGCTGTATTTTATCAGAGGCACCTTCTACTGAAATAGCTGTATTTTATCTGGAGCACTGTTGGATTCTGTCATGTGTAGGAGTGTGATTAGGTAGGCAGAAAGGTGCCAACCAGGGCTTGTTGGTGGGTGGTTGGTTTACACTGTAGCTACTCTCTATTGGTCAAAGCTCTGCCACACAGAGGAAGATTCTATACCTGCAGTGACTCAGTGAATGGGTGCGTTTCAGGTGCACACATTCTGTGCAGGTCTGTGCAGGTCATCAGATGTTTGCAGTAATTAGAGGAATGTTTGAAGTATCAGGAAGCACATCAATATGATATGATGATCTTCTAAACTCCTCAGGCCTGCATACTGTAGACTCTGTGTTTTTGGAACGCACTCATTAGATGAACCCTTGAGGTTCCGTCCACGGAATCAGTGAGAGAGAGGAGGAAGTTTAGTGTTTCTCTGACCTAGACTTTCCCAGAGTCTCAAAAATAAACATCAATGCTTGGAGGCGTGGGGCAGTTCTGGCGCAAAACGCTTGCATTCTATATCCCGGTTCATATACTACGTTCCTGTGAAAAGTCTCATTCTATATCCTGGTTCATATACTACATTCCTGTGAAAAGTCTCATTCTATATCCTGGTTCATATACTACGTTCCTGTGAAAAGTCTCATTCTATATCCTGGTTCATATACTACGTTCCTATGAAAAGTCTCATTCTATATCCTGGTTCATATACTACATTCCTGTGAAAAGTCTCATTCTATATCCCGGTTCATATACTACGTTCCTATGAAAAGTCTCATTCTATATCCTGGTTCATATACTACGTTCCTATGAAAAGTCTCATTCTATATCCTGGTTCATATACTACGTTCCTGTGAAAAGTCTCATTCTATATCCTGGTTCATATACTACATTCCTGTGAAAAGTCTCATTCTATATCCTGGTTCATATACTACGTTCCTGTGAAAAGTCTCATTCCATATCCTGGTTCATATACTACGTTCCTGTGAAAAGTCTCATTCTATATCCTGGTTCATATACCACGTTCCTATGAAAAGTCTCATTCTATATCCTGGTTCATATACTACGTTCCTGTGAAAAGTCTCATTCTATATCCTGGTTCATATACTACATTCCTGTGAAAAGTATCATTCTATATCCTGGTTCATATACTACATTCCTGTGAAAAGTATCATTCTATATCCTGGTTCATATACTACATTCCTGTGAAAAGTCTCATTCTATATCCTGGTTCATATACTACATTCCTGTGAAAAGTATCATTCTATATCCTGGTTCATATACTACGTTCCTATGAAAAGTCTCATTCTATATCCTGGTTCATATACTACATTCCTGTGAAAAGTCTCATTCTATATCCTGGTTCATATACTACATTCCTGTGAAAAGTCTCATTCTATATCCTGGTTCATACACTACATTCCTATGAAAAGTTTTTTTTTTTTTTTTTACCTTTATTTTACTAGGCAAGTCAGTTAAGAACAAATTCTTATGAAAAGTCTTAACGCATTATGACAAACAATCTACCTGCTGGTTCTTGGTAAAGTGTTACCATGGTATTTTCCGGTCCTTGTCAACAACCCTCTGAACTGTGTCCCTCTCTGGGATAAGAAGCCACCTGTAAAGTTTAAACCACATTAGACAGAAAGCCAACATCACAGACAACGGGACGGGCCTGTCTTCTTCACATTTAGCATGCTAACTTTGATTTAAATGTCAGGATTGCAGAGTGACAGGCTGCGGAACAGGCTGAATAATCCTCTTTCAGGAGCACGGAACCATGACGATCCTGACTGCCACAGTGGCTGGAATAATGAGAAGAGTTCCATCAGTCTGGCCAGGCTGATACGTTGGTCGAACTCATTCACAAGCAGTCAACTTCATCGAGATATGGCCTGCTGTCTCCAGACCGGACACAAACATATGTTTCATCAGGGGGAGGGTGGTTCAGTAACCATCCACCAAGACTGGATGGGCAGGAAGATAGGGGCTAAATCAGGGTCAGTGCTCTGTGATATTGGGGAAGCCCCACTTCAGAAGGACAGAACAGCTGATTAGGGTTTGAGCAGGAGACACAAGGTGAGGGAGATCGTTGTTTACTAGAAAGGAGGGACACAGACAAACAGACACACACAGATACACAGACACTCATAAACATGCACAGACAGACACTCACGCACACACATACTGTGGAATTTATCTCCCTGTGGACTTTCTCTTCAGTAGATCCCTCAACTGAAACACTATTGAACATCAATCCTGTACAGTACGAGTACAACAGGAAAGATAATGATCTGAACAAATGGATCAGCATGTTTGCCATTGACAAACGTCCAAGACAGTCAGAAATTAACATTCGTGAACATTTTATTTCCTTGGCTTGCAGTCGTATAACACTCAATGGAAGCAGGCAGCAGCTGCCTACTGGAAGCAGAGTTGGGAGACATTTAAGTGATGCATGTCAATAGCCTGGTTACACCACTGAACACTGCAGCATTCCAGTGTGGTTTAAACAGGCTAGTCGATATAGTCACCAAAGGTTTATCTAAGTCAAAGGTGTATAAATCCGAGCCTGGAGGTCCGATGTACTGCTGGTTGTCTTCTCTACCTGATAATTAATTGCACTCACCTAGTGTCCTGGTGTCCCAGGTCTAAATCTGTTCCTGATTAGAGGGGAACAATGAAAATCAGCAGTGATTGTTTTCACATTAAAGGACCCGAACAGTGGCTGTCTGACAGCAAGGCTCATATACTGTAACCATCCATGGCTATATCAACATATGCACCAATTTTATAAGATGAATATACATTATTAATTTAGAAAGATTGTCAATATTATGCCTCGTCAAATTGTAGGGGGCAGATAAGATACCTTGTATTCCGGACATGCACTGGATGGACACTGTAAGTGGGCTGATTGTTGCAGGATTGACACGCTCAAAATATGTATCATCTTTTAATCGAGCAAGATGGAACCGAAGGCACTTTCTCAACTGGGTTGTTCCACTAAATGAGTGCCCTTTGCATCCCTTTGATATTTTAAGTAGAAATTGTGCACCAATATTGGAGTGAAAAGCCTGTTATATTCAATTAAATGCCCTTTAATAAACACCACATGGAGAATTTAATAAATTTTACTTTTTTATATGAATAAAGACTTGGTAATGTGTCAAAATTCAGCATTTTGAAATGTCCCTCCATGCACCTTCTGTAACCTCCAGTAAGACTGTAACCTACTGAACCATAACATCTCTCCAGGTTTTCACCATCGTTGTAAAGCCTATTTATGTTGTTGCTTTGATAAAGTCATTTCCTGAAGATGATTATTTACAGTGACCTCCAACAGTATTGGAACCATAACATCTCTCCAGGTTTTCACCATCGTTGTAAAGCATAGTTATGTTGTTGCTTTGATAAAGTCATTTCCTGAAGATGATTATTTACAGTGACCTCCAACAGTATTGGAACCGTGACATGTTTTTGTTTTGTTTTGGCTCTGTACTCCGGCACTTTGGATTTGAAATGATACAATGACTGTGCAGACTGTCAGCTTTAATTTGAGTGTATTTTCATCAATATCAGGGGAACCGTTGTGAAATTACAGCACTTTATGTACATAGTTCCCCCATTTTATGGGACTAAAAGTATTGGGACAAATTCACATATGTGTATTTAAGTAGTCAAAAATGTTGAATTTGTTCCCATATTCCTAGCATGCATTGACTACATCAAGCTTGTGACTCCACAAACTTGTTGGATGCATTTACTGTTAGTTTTGGTTGTGTTTCAGAAAATGTTGTGCCCAATAGAAATGAATGTTTAATAATGTATTGTGTCATTTTGGAGTCACATTTATTGTAAATAAGAATATAACATGGTTCTAAACACTTCTACATGAATGTGGATGCTACTATGATTACGCATAGTCCTGAATGAATCGTGAATAATGATGAGTGAGAAAGTTAGAGGCACAAATATCATGCCTCCAAGACATGCTATCCTCTCACCATTACAATAACAAGGAGAGGTTAGCATTTTTATCATACCCCCAAGGCATGCTAATCTCTCAGCATTACAATTACAGGGGAGGTTAGCATTTTTTATCATACCCCCAAGACATGCTAATCTCTCAGCATTACAATTAAAGGGGAGGTTAGCATTTTTTATCATACCCCCAAGACATGCTAATCTCTCAGCATTACAATTACAGGGGAAGTTAGCATTTTTTATCATACCCCCAAGACATGCTAATCTCTCAGCATTACAATTACAGGGGAAGTTAGCATTTTTTATCATACCCCCAAGACATGCTAATCTCTCAGCATTACAATTACAGGGGAAGTTAGCATTTTTTATCATACCCCCAAGACATGCTAATCTCTCAGCATTACAATTAAAGGGGAGGTTAGCATTTTTTATCATACCCCCAAGACATGCTAATCTCTCAGCATTACAATTACAGGGGAGGTTAGCATTTTTTATCATACCCCCAAGACATGCTAATCTCTCAGCATTACAATTACAGGGGAGGTTAGCATTTTTTATCATACCCCCAAGACATGCTAATCTCTCACCATTACAATTACAGGGGAGGTTAGCTTTTTTTTATCATAGCCCCAAGACATGCTAATCTCTCACCATTACAATAACTGGGGAAGTTAGCATATATTGTATTATATTGTATCATCCAAAGTGGTGGAGTACAAAGCCAAAACAACAACAAATGTGTTACTGTCCCAATAGTTTTGGAGCTCACTGTATTTCATGTGATTAGTGATTCATTTTAGGGTAAAAAACAACAATCCGGCCCTCGTTTTAAGGTCAACCCTGTTCTGTAAACTGAACTCTCGTTTTAATATGGTGAAACTATTCCTTTTTAAATATTTTTTTGTCAAGATAAATATTGAACATCTAATAGTGTAAAACCTGGTGAGCACCATTTTCTGGTGGGAAACTGAATGGGTCGAGCATAACGCAGCAACCCTATTACTCGTAGACAGACAGGCAACAAAAAAATCAACAATTTCTTTCTTTTTTTGTTACAAGCTTCCATTCATCCTGTCACAAGGGGATTTATGGCTGATTAAAGATGAAATCGTCAACTCTGTTACGGTCAACCCTGTTACGGTCAACCCTGTTACTTTATTTGGCACTTAATAGGCACTTAATATAGTCATTTTTATTTAACCTCTTGAGATAGGGAAACTAGTTTTTTAACATAAAAAATGGATATGCCCCCATTTTTCAATTTTCACCTAAAATGACATACCCAACTCTAACTGCCTGTAGCTCAGGCCCTGAAGCAAGAATATGCATATGCATGAAAGGAAACACTTTGAAGGTTGTGGAAATGTGAAAGAGATGTTGGAGAATATAACACATTAGATCTGATAAAAGATAATACAAAAAACAACAACATTCTTTTGTATTTTTTTGTTGTACCATCATCTTTGAAATTCAAGAGAAAGGCCATAATGTATTATTCCAGCCCAGGTATAATTTAGATTTTGGCCACTAGATGGCAGCAGTCTATGTGCAACTTGTTAGACTGATCCGAGGGACCAATTTTAATTCTGTTCAAAATGTTGTATAAAGACTGCCCAAATGTGCCTAGTTTGTTTATTAATTATTCTTCATGTTGAAAATTATGCGCTCTCCTCAAACAATAACATGGTGTTCTTTCACTGTAATAGCTACTGTAAATTGGACAGTGCAGTTAGATTAACAACAATTTAAGCTTTCTGCCAATATCATATATGTCTACGTCCTAGGAAATGTTCTTGTTACTTACAAACTTATGCTAATCCCATTAGCCTACGTTAGCTCAACCGTCCTGTGGAAGGGATACCGATCCCGAAGAAGTTAACGACAGAATGAATTACATTTTTTACGACATAATGTTAAAATGAGGTGAAAACAAAACTAAATAAATAATCTTAAAGGCATGGACCACAGTATAAGTATGATGCAGTATATCGACTATAGTAGAAGTATGAGGCAGTATATCGACTATAGTAGAAGTATGAGGCAGTATATCAACTATAGTAGAAGTATGAGGCAGTATATCGACTATAGTAGAAGCATGAGGCAATGCATCGACTACAGTAGAAGTAAGAGTCAATATATCAACTACAGTAGAGTTATGAGGCAGTGTATGGACTACAGTAGAAGTATGAGGCAGTGTATTGACTACAGTAGAAGTATGAGGCAGTATATCAACTATAGTAGAAGCATGAGGCAGTGCATCGACTACAGTAAAAGTAAGAGGCAATGTATCAACTACAGTAAAAGTATGAGGCAGTGTATGTACCACAGTAGAAGTAAGAGTCAATATATCAACTACTTTAGAATATGAGGAAGTGTATCAACTACAACTACTTTAGAATATGAGGCAGTGAATCAACTACAGTAGAGGTATGAGGCAGTGTATGGACTACAGTAGAAGTATGAGGCAGTGTATTGATGACAGTAGAAGTATGAGGCAGTGAATCAACTACAGTAGAAGTATGAGGTAGTGTATGGACTACAGTATAAGTATGAGGCAGTGTATGTACTACAGTAGAAGTAAGAGTCAATATATCAACTACTTTAGAATATGAGGAAGTGTATCAACTACAGTAGAGGTATGAGGCAGTGTATGGACTACAGTAGAAGTATGAGGCAGTGTATTGATGACAGTAGAAGTATGAGGCAGTGAATCAACTACAGTATAAGTATGAGGCAGTGTATGGACTACAGTAGAAGTATGAGGCAGTGGCAGCACATGTGTCTACTTCCTCTTAGTTCAACTCCTCAGTATGAATGAGACATAGCATGGTCATACTGTAATTAGTGCATATATTCTTCTAAACAGCATGCAGTATTGTTAGTACAATACTGTAAAAATACCTTCAGTAAACTGTAGGTAATAGTTACATTCTGACACAGACCCCCCAGTGTGCATTTAGGCTGCCCGGGGTGTATTTAGCCTCCCCCCAGTGTGCATTTAGGCTGCCCGGGGTGTATTTAGCCCCCCCCCCCCCCAGTGTGAAGTTAGGCTGCCGGGGTGTATTTAGCCCCCCCCCCCCCCCCAGTGTACATTTAGACTGCCCGGGGTGTATTTAGCCCCCCCAGTGTGAAGTTAGGCTGCCCCCCCCCCCCCCCCCAGTGTGCAGTTAGGCTGCCCGGGGTGCATTTAGCCCCCTCCCCAGTGTGAATGTAGCCCCCCATGTAATCTACAGTATTATCACTGAACAATGCTGCCTGGGGTGTATTTAGCCCCCCCCCCCCCCCCAGTGTGCAGTTAGGCTGCCCGGGGTGCATTTAGCCCCCCCCCCAGTGTGAATGTAGCCCCCCATGTAATCTACAGTATTATCACTGAACAATGCTGACCAAGATCTTCACAAGCCTCCACTGGAGGACACTGATGGCCAGTGTTAATGAATGACCTTTAAAGGAAAGTTCATCCTCTCAGCAACAAATGACTGGGGAAGATTGGCACCACATTATTAGATGGTATCAATCTTTCTGACTCCTTTAGGATTGAGGCGTGGACATTTCTCTAAATTAATATCATGTGATCTAGACCACAGAAGGTGTGGAATACCAAACTCAGCTTGACCCGAGAACGCATTTGAGAAATGAGAACATCACACAACATTTATATGAATTTCTATGTCATCCAAACCAAACTCTTGGCAACTCATTCAAGCCAGACTTTGATACTTCATATATTTGAAGATGCTTAAGGCCAGAAGTCAGTGAGAAACTCAGACTGTGATTTAAGTTGATAAATCAAGGCATTAGACTGTGAAATGTAACATTGTATTGATTCCATGCTCACGGGACCCAACAGACGTGTCACTTCACACCATGAGTGCAATCTGCTTCCATGATTTGCACTGCTAAACATATTCAGTGCTATGGAATAGTAACAGTCAGTTTCAGGTTGAAGTAATTCAAGAAGAAGACCAAACAGCTTCCATCATAGTAATTAGTTGAACACGACTAATTTAAAGTGGTATATTACGCACATAGCAGACATGCCATTATTGAAAGAAATATAAATGGAATTTAAGGTAATGTGTGCCTTTGGCAAAACATGACAGGGGTTTCCTATTACCAGCATGAGACAAAAAGTAAATATCATTCTTCTTGAGCTGCTGGTATTTTGGCAAATGGTGAATATGCAACAACATGTGAAGAGATAATATACTTCATGCATATTTCAATGAATGTTCTGAAGAAACAACGTTTACAGTGAGAAACCATTGAAATGAAAGTCCATGCCAATTGAAACATTCATGTTTTCTCAATGCACAGTTGCCTTAAAACCTGCTAATGACATACATGGCATACGGGTTAATGGTTATTTATAATGGAGAAACGTACATGAACACAGTATTACTATCTAAAGAAATGTGCTTTTATGTTCTGGGGAATATGCTTTCATGCTCGGGTAAATCTATATAGGAGGCCTAACAAGGTATCGCCCTCCAGTATCCTAACGCGGGTAGTATTTTCAGCACCACCTTCCAATGGACAGCTCACATCAACACGTAACTCACCCAAGCGTGACGCCCCGTTGAGGCACCGCAGCTATAATATAACACCCACTATTTAGAATCTGAATCAGCACCAAATTACATAACTCCTGGTTAGACTTCATGCTCATTCTGGTCAACAGTGCTAAGGAATCCGATTGGGGGAAATAAACACTAATGCACCTCCATCACATTCCATTAGCAGCTGTGCCACCGGAAGACCACTGGGGTTGAGACACAAGCAGTCTCATGTGGGCTGACACTCCGCTCGAGTCAATTGCTTTGAACGTCATAAATATCACGGTGGATTTAACATGCACGGATACAGAGTTAGTGGTTATAAGCTAATTGGGGGGCCGAGTCAGTTGAGAAATATTACTCAAAACATCCAAAATCTAAGAAACCCTATTGTAGAACTCACCTGAAGAATTTGGTGGGTCAATCTGGTGGCCCCCGTGCTGCAAATGTGTCATTACTAAGCGGCATGACGAACCACACCTGAGCTGAATATGAATGACCATATGACGTATTCTAGCAACATTGGTATAATGGCTATACAGGGATTTACAGAATCCCGAATCTACCTAAACACACTGTCTCACCAAACGGTTTAGGACATACCCCATCATTAAATAAATAAAGCCTATTATTACGTATATATTTATCCAACCACTTACTATGTCTCTTTCGGACTCTGTGTCTCTCTCTCTCTCTCTCTCTCTCTCTCTCGCTCTCTCTCGCTCTCTCTCTCGCTCTCTCTCTCTCTCGCTCTCTCTCGCTCTCTCTCTCTCTTAAACACACATGCACATATACACACACGCAAGCGCGCGCGAGAGAGCTTCACATGGTTTAATTATGTCTTTAAAAAATGTGAATTAACATCAACTATTGCACATGTAGCCTAAAAGCGAAATTATAGCGACATTAGTCTATAGCGGAAAACGGTGTCGTGTTGAACACCCGAATGACCACTCTGTCGTGAAGAGTAGCCGAGATGGATAAGAAAGATTAAAGTGCCTAACTTAATGTAGATATAAGAGGTGAATAAATCAAATAAAAGATACTTACGCATTTTCTCGAAGATATGGGATTGTGCTCAAAATGAAGCAAAAAAAATCAAACACACCAGGGCCAAGGTATCCGATTGGATTGGCTGTAAGACCGATGCACAATTCTCACCCATGTGAAAGGATTCGAGGCAACCACACGTAGTCTACATCGACAGCAACGGAATCAAAAACGTAAGAAAACGAACCTCGAACGCAATAAAAAAAATATACAAATGATCAAAAAGAGGTGCATGAAATTGGGATGAATCCACCATTCCTGTGGCCACAGTGGAGAAAACCCGCGGGGTGCTGGTAGCTTTTCACTTTGTATTCCGATGCTGCCGAGTTTGTGAGAGAGCGATAAGTCTGTGGCTATTTCTTCATATAGCCCTTTCCTGTGGAACTGAACGTGGTGCCCTATATAGGATTTCTCAGTGAAATGATTCTTGAGCGCACACAGTTAATGCCATAAACAGAGATTGAAATGGACTATCCACATTTCGATTGATGTTCATCCCTTATTGGTGCAGTTCTCTGATAGCCTACTGGAGGATTTGCAGAGGTATAATGTCAGTTAACATAAAGGGTCACATGTCCAGCCAATATTCCCGAACATGATCGATGTAGCAAGCGTAGAATCAAAAAAATATAGAAGTATATGCACGGATGCAGTCGAGGTGTGTACATACATGTCTCAAAAGGACGCAGCCATTCTTATTCGAATGTTCTGATCCAAATTCGTCAAACAACCACCCAATGCATCCATAGCCAATCCATCAACTTGATTCCCTGGGAAATAACGCAGAGCCTAATACGCAAACCAATGGTATATGAGCGCGCGGAATGTAGCCTATATGCGCTCTGTAATTACTAAATATCCACCAGAAGCTGGTTTTCGATGCAGTCCGGTAGGCCACCTATTTAACATAAGCGTAACTATTGATAACAATTTTTGCGTTGTCAGGGGGATTTGTGGGATCCGTGTAACATCAGCACCATCAATATTCCGTGTGTTCCATATCCACCGGGGAGCCACTGTGTTCTAATCGCTCTTGCGCTTGCTGCAGTCCATGGCTCGAATAGGGAGGGAGCACATGGAATTCATTAGACTGCATGGTCCGAGCTCAGCGATGTAAAAAATACCACTGCCGTGTGTGTGGTAGGCTATAGACTGCAACCTCTCTAGTATTCGCCTATCCATCGTCTCATTCTACCGACCTTCCATTTGGGTTACATCTCTCCGAACTCATTAATTATTGACTGATCAATAGCATTAGCACATAAAGGCCAGAGGGTATGGTGTGTGTGTGTGTGTGTGTGTGTGTGTGTGTGTGTGTGTGTGTGTGTGTGTGTGTGTGTGTGTGTGTGTGTGTGTGTGTGTGTGTGTGTGTGTGTGTGTGTGTGTGTGTGTGTGTGTGTGTGTGTGTGTGTGTGTGTGTGTATGTGTGTGTGTGTGTGTGTGTGTGTGTGTGTGTGTGTGTGTGTGTGTGTGTGTGTGTGTGTGTGTGTGTGTCTGTGTGTGTGTGTGTGTGTGTGTGTGTGTGTGTGTGTGTGTGTGTGTGTGTGTGTGTGTTTACTTGATGAGGCAGGGTTGCCACCTACAGGCGTTTGCCCCTCTCAATTCAAATATTGACAATAGTCAGTCACTTCACAGGGTGTCCTGCCTAATCAAAATGATGCACTTCAGTAGTCTTTAAATCACCTGCAGCTGCACCTTTTACATTATAGGCAGTTGCATTTTCAGTGACTTACAAGGTTGTCTGAGCATGTAACAGGACGTCCGATTCCGGTGTGACCTCAGACAAGTGGCACTTTGTGAGAAGCTTCATAGAAATGAGACGGCAATGACTGTAGGCTGTTTGGCTGGATGTATTGTGTAGAGTTGAATGGATCGTGTAGAGGCCAGAGCCATACTTACACATGTATTGCTCTGGTCTAGGCCACATGCAATTCAACATATAAAACAGCTCTACATTGTTACTAGAAACCATTTGGTGCTCATCGTTGCAGTGAAAATGTATCATCGTAACCTGACACAAACACATAGAGAAACAGGCGCAGGCGCGGGCACACGCACACGCGTTCAGGCGATTCAGCACCGACTGAAAAGGACAGCGACGGAATCTGAATTTTGAAATTCAGCACCGCAAGACAGTGGACAGGGACTGTTTTAGGCGCTGCCAGTCTGAGCCTCGAAGCCTGATGTTATATATGCTTGTGCTTTGCTTTTAGTGTTCTGTGTAATTTATGTCTATATAGGTATGTATAGTGTACTAATTGTTTATTGATGTGTTGATGCAGGGCTCATCTGCGAAAGAGATCGTGATCTCAGCATGGTTAGATTGAAATACATGAAAGGGCTGGCAATCTTATAGAAGACATAGTTATGGGAGTAACAGCAACACAGAGGGAATGTCTTACAGCACCCAGTGTAATGTTATGTTTTCTTCTTAGACTTACTGATCAATGTCATTTTTCAAAGAGTCCACCCAACCGGTTTAAATGGTTAGATTCAGTTGTGGCGTACAAGGAAAAGCTGAACACGAGCACACAAACCAACACGATTTAATTTCACCAAGTATTGTATTACATTAGATTACACTACACGTCATAAATATACTGTAAGTTGGATTCATCAACACGTGCCGGGAGAGAAGTGTTTAGAACAATGTTAAGTTGGTAATAATTGTATATACTTTCCTTTAATGTACAACTTTTTCATATATATATATAAAGGAAGTCACATTAATGACGTAATGGTCACATAACCATGAAAGATTAGAACACTTTCATCTTCAGACACAGCGGATTCATTTTGATATATTTTCTGTAATCAGCATTTTATGCTGGCTTTGATGAAACATGAATTTAAATTCGGAGAGATGTCTTTGAGAGGCGAAAATAAATCTAAAACTATATCAGTGGGATGGTTGAAGGGAGGGATGGATGAAATGTGACGTTGTAAAAGTGATTAGTTGCAGCAAGAATTCTTCTGAATACATCTAAGTACTGTAGTAGAACACTGTAATAAAAACTACAAGCTACTTCCATGTCAACTGTTTTGCTCAGAATACTTTGACCATTGATTTAGTTACTTGGTCAAATTAAACATCATAGAAATTCCACCTGACATGACAGCCAACATTAAATATTTGGCTCCTACTTTAAACAAAAACAACTTTTAATAAGGTTTTAAATGAGGCTTTACGGGTCTTGGCAAAATCCATGCTAGGATGCCAAAGAACCCACTTTGATGGATCTTCTATGTACTTTATCAAGTGGCAGTGACTGCTTCTAAAGTATTTATAAATAATCTGTGTAGTGCTTATGAACACTTTATGAACGCTCTACAAAGATGTAATACGTTGTCGTTAGTTTGGGACCCGAATGGGAATGTGTTCTAGGTCACATCGTGGCATCAAGCACCTAACCTTTTTATTTTGGGGAATTGCTTCGTCAGCTCATCCTTAACTGTGGTTCATGCGACGCTAATGACAAGCCTGTTGCATCATGACCATGTTAAAAGGCCATGAACAGTCAAAATCATGTTTTTCAGGAAATTGATGATATTTTGATGAAAACAGATCGAAGTATGATGACTAAAGAATGAAAAATGACTGTTGCTTCTACATTGATAAAGTTTGATCATAAAGTTACTGGTCCCCTCCCCAATGTCAAACACTTGGATTCATTATTAAGGGGACAAGGTGACCTTAACGCTAATTTTAATACATCAATGGTAACGTGATTCTCTTACCTAATTTAAATAAGTACTGCCTTGTAACCAATATCGGAGAAGGCATGCCTGCAGAGGGCGTGGTATATATGGATAGATAGCAACTCTACTGGTTCCCAAATTTTACTGTAGAGTGTCAGCAAATATAATTCAAAGTTGACCCTATATTCATCTATGGCAAATATATTTATATGTCACCCGTTTCCTCTGCGCCTGGTGTTAGCATGTTGCTGGCTAGCTAGGTCTTCAGCCAGCATGAAACAAAAGGAGGCGATGGGTCATTCAAAACACAGACGCAGTTGTCAAGTCAACACATCAGTCAGTGGTGCTGTGAACCGCATCACAAGAGACATGCCAAATGGGAGATTCATACAAAAAAATGGATATCATTGATGCAATTTCAATGTTGTTTGAGTTGCTTTGTATTTCACCAAATTAGCTTGAGATGATTTAACTGTAACACTGCTCACTGCATCCAAGTTGCTTGAAATAGGCGTTTCAAAAAGCTGTCAATCAAGGTGAGCTCATGAATATAAGCTCCCCACCCACTCAGCCTGTCTTTTCAAACTTCCTGGAAGATAGCCAAATGTAATTTTCAGAACCTTTAAATACCTGAAGCAGTAAACTGCCAAATAAATTGAAGGACACGGAGGAAAGCGACAAGTTATAGTGTTAACAAATCCCTGAGGAAAAATGTCTTCCGTTGGTTAATCTCCTTCAGTTTGGCCCACAGCCCCTGCACTGTCACACTGCATTTGCTGTTGGCCAATGCATTGTCTGTTTCTTCCTCATTCATCTCTTTCTATATCTGCCTATAGGGAGTTTGGGATCAGCTGTCTTGAAAAAAACAAGTCTCATAGCTTTCTGGGACAAACTTCAAGAGCCAGAAAAAAAAACTTCCAAGGATTTTCCATAGCTACTGTACCAAGGCTGTCCTTCAATTATTAAGATGGCTACCCCCAATGCACTTGTTCTCCCAGCCTTGATTGAATATTAAGCGGCCACCCCCAACATAAGAGATCCATAAGATGAGGCCCATGCAGAGACTAAAGGCTGAGTAGGCACCAACTCCTCTCCCTGAGTCCCAGCAGAAGACGAACCCGAGCCTTTCAACGCAACTGCAGAGTATGCCTGTCACATCTGGGCTAAATTCTCTTAGGAGGGAGGAGCGATGCGGCGCTATTACCATGTCCCAGGTAATGTGGAGAGTGTCTGCGCCTCCATGTCCCCGAAGTAGGGCGATGCCTATTTCTGTCTGAGTTTGTGGTGGTTTTAAACTATTTAGTGGTTTGAAAGGATGCAAAACCCAGAAAGATAACAGAAAAACTCTTAAGTGTAGTCTATGAGTCTACAGGACAAAGCAGTTGAATCCACTGACCAGTAGTGTATAACGTAGAGCTGTCAAGAGTTCATCTGTCACGCTCTGACCTTAGAGAGCCTTTTAATGCCTCATTTTGGTTTGGTCAAGGTGTGATTTGGGGTGGGCATTCTATGTTTTGTTATCTATGATTTTGTATTTCTATGTTTTGGCCGGGTATGGTTCTCAATCAGGGACAGCTGTCTATCGTTGTCTCTGATTGGGAACCATACTTAGGTAGCCCTTTTTCTCTCCTTTCTTTGTGGGAAGTTGGCTTTGTTTAGGGCACGTAGCCTTTAGCTTCACCGTTTGTTTGTAGTGTTTATTGTTTTTGTCGGTGTCATCTTAAATAAAGAATATGTACCCTCACCACCGCTGCACCTTGGTCCTCCTCCTTCAACAGCCGTGACATCATCAGTCAATTCAAATTCACTTTTTGTCATTTTAGAGCACAATTTTATTCTTTATCGTGATTCGTCACATTGTCTGAAAGCATTCAGAATACACTGAAAACATCCAAAATACAGTACATACTCAGTACAGGTAAAAACAACAAAGCATTATCAAAACATCCAAAATACAGTACATACTCATTACAGGTAAAAAACAACATTATGAAAACAAGTTGACATTGAAGTTAAAGAAAGGGTTACTTTATCAATTTACCAGAATTTGTGAACCGTTTCTTGAGTTTGGACAAAATCAAGCGGTCAATATTCTTATAATGCTTTTTCTGTATAAAAAAAAAATCTTAAAATTACAGCTCAATTCGAGCAAATTCTGAATTTGAGATTAGTCCCGATAATCAGAGCAAATCATGCAATTAATTCAAGATGTTTTAGTCGTTTTACAGCCTTAGTATAAAGGTAGAAACATAATAGCATATACCCAGCTGTGGCCTTAATAGAGGATATATATATATATTTAAATCAAACATTACTTATTGGCAATTAAGTAGGAATGGAACTGACTTGATGGGTAGACACTTATTCACTCTCCTTTTTTCCTATTCCACTGAACACACCGATACTTCAGGTTGTGAGGCCCTTGTCCTATACAAAACTCACATATTGTATGTAAAGCACCTTGTCATCATTGAGCACGTGTCATCCTTGAGCTTGCGTCTTTCTTGAGCATACGTGTATGAGTAAATCAATTTTCTCATTTGCTTGTTATTCCTAAACAGAATCCTTATCATCATTTGCTTGTTATTCCTAAACAGAATCCTTATCATCATTTGCTTGTTATTCCTAAACAGAATCCTTATCATCATTTACTTGTCATTCCTAGACAGAATCCTTATAATTTGTTTGTTATTCCTAAACAGAATCCTTATCATCATTTACTTGTCATTCCTAGACAGAATCCTTATAATTTGCTTGTTATTCCTAAACAGAATCCTTATCATCATTTGCTTGTTATTCCTAAACAGAATCCTTATCATCATTTGCTTGTTATTCCTAAACAGAATCCTTATCATCATTTGTTTGTTATTCATAAACAGAATCCTCATCCTCATTTGCTTGTTATTCCTACACGGAATACTAATCATCATTTACTTGTCATTCTTAAACAGAATCCTTATCATTATTTGCACTAAGCTTCATGACATCTAGCCTGACTGACGCCCTCCCCACGTGACCACACAGCAAGAAGACTTTGAGAGCTCGTGTCAGCCAGACTACATGACAGCCGCTGTAACTCACAAAGACACACCAGGCACTCATTCAATGACCCAACATCCTGTGCTTTCTACATATGTTCCACTCAATCACTTCATTCTTCAACACACAGGCAATATCCAGACAACATGAAAATACTCTTTAAGATGAAGTATTCCAGCATCTGAATGATTTTACTCTTCTCTTGGCCTCTCTGGGATAGGCAAGGAGAAGTCAAACAATGTACATGAAGAATTATCCAAAACTCCCTCGGTCTCCATGCCAATATGGATACCTGGCGCGCCGTCAAATACACTCCGCCTCCCATCGACGGTGAACTTTGCTGTCCTACTGCGTTGTTTTTCCCGAATACATTATTTTGATTAATTGCACTGGATCCCCATTGGATTTGAATGACCTCCAAAAACTGTACTGAGTGCTGATCACATGACTTCCAGTACAGCCCCAGATTTCTACAAAGCATGGTAATGAGGCTCATTAGCATAAACATGAAGAGAGAGAAGAAGAAGAGAGGCTCTCCCTGTTGTACACTATGAGTTGTACTACTTCTGTGATTTGGGTTGGCATGTTTTGCCCACCTCTGGCTAAGTTTCTCCAGTTTCATTCCGTTGCCATCCTACTTGAACTTGCTGCACGCAAAATCAAACGAGAGAGCGGTGAAGATGAGTGATCATGCTTCAGGGCCGTGATGACAGAGGAGGGAAGTTATAGGATGACCTCAGCGTTCCTGTCAGTTTGGTGGAGGATGACAGGTTATAGGATGACCTCAGCGTTCCTGTCAGTTTGGTGGAGGATGACAGGTTATAGGATGACCTCAGCGTTCCTGTCAGTTTGGTGGAGGATGACAGGTTATAGGATGACCTCAGCGTTCCTGTCAGTTTGGTGGAGAATAACAAGTTATAGGATGACCTCAGCGTTCCCGTCAGTTTGGTGGAGGATGACAAGTTATAGGATGACCTCAGCGTTCCTGTCAGTTTGGTGGAGGATGACAAACAGAAGAAAAGCAGGTCTCTGTTAGACCTGGCACTTATCCCAATGTCTGTCAGTGACGGTCACCCCAAGGCCTTCCTGAACACGGAATGGACTCGTCCTGTCTGTCAGTGACGGTCACCCCAAGGCCTTCCTGAACACGGAATGGACTCGTCCTGTCTGTCAGTGACGGTCACCTCAAGGCCTTCCTGAACACGGAATGGACTCGTCCTGTCTGTCGGTGACGGTCACCTCAAGGCCTTCCTGAACACGGAATGGACTCGTCCTGTCTATCAGTGACGGTCACCTCAAGGCCTTCCTGAACACGGAATGGACTCGTCCTGTCTGTCAGTGACGGTCACCCCAAGGCCTTCCTGAACACGGAATGGACTCGTCCTGTCTGTCAGTGACGGTCACCCCAAGGCCTTCCTGAACACGGAATTGACTCGTCCTGTCTGTCAGTGACGGTCACCCAAGGCCTTCCTGAACACGGAATGGACTCGTCCTGTCTATCAGTGACGGTCACCCCAAGGCCTTCCTGAACACGGAATGGACTCGTCCTGTCTGTCAGTGACGGTCACCCCAAGGCCTTCCTGAACACGGAATGGACTCGTCCTGTCTGTCAGGTTTCATCTAGCAACGATCTCTGTTCTTTGACCTCCCTTCAACACAGAGGAGTGGAAAACAAAGGTACGGAACAAAGAAAGGTCATCTCACTACTGAACTGAACTTTGACCTTTATTCAACACAGAGGAGAGGAAAACAAATGGAGGGAACAAAGAAAGGACATCTCACTACTGAACTGAAATCAGCGTTTCACCTAGAAGGCCTACCTCTGTTGATAGCGTTTCATATTGTTGGTAGAGTGATGATTCAGGCCTTGACTCTTACAGGTGGTTGAGGTCTGATACTCCACTAAGAGGACCTAACCAGAGATGGTGGTAGAATATGGAGGTCTTGTATATATCATTGCACCGGACTGTTATACAGCTCTTTTTACATTGCTTTCTCCTCAGTCAGGGAAAAGGTGAAGTTTGTATTTTGAGTAAAGATTACCTGGAGACTTTGCTGATCAATACCAGCCCTCACAGCCAACACTATCTCTGAAGAGCGGAGTAAAGATTGATTGTTGTTAAGCACTTTACAGGATGGAAAGAGGATGAGGACAGATCATAAAACGCCCACGCGCCCACCAACCTGCCTGCCTCTGCTGCTCCCGGGACCAGCCAATCAATACGCGGATCAGCACAAAATCATGAAATCAACAAGAAGGCCGGCACTGAAGCACTAGAGGGATGTGAAATCTTATAGTTGGTGTAGCACAAAAAGCACACTGAAACAGTTGGTGTTAATAACCAACACCGTTCATACAGCTGGCTTTCTCTTTGTGACTGTATTTTTAGATACCGTTTTAGCATTTGACCTTGAATCTGGTCTTATTGATTCCAATAGATTCTTGCAGAGGAACACAACTGTTCACATATACTCCAGGGAACAATGCAACTTTTGTTATAAAGCTGTAGTTTCAATACCTACACTATCATCCATTCATTGCTGCCTATTTGCAGAGAGATCATATATTTGGCTTCATACCTCACATCTCCACCCACACCATTATCTTGTTATATGGACTGATGCCACTAATGCCCCAAATGGACAGATGCCACTAATGCCCCAAATGGACAGATGCCACTATTGCCCCAAATGGACGGATGCCACTCGCTTGGCTCTTATGTTAATGAAGTAAATTTGCAAGCTGGAAAGGTGGAGCTCATATTATTCAGTTAGCTGATGGGTAAGACTCCCTGGCTAAATAGAAGTAGAAAATGAATTCAACTAAATTCATGCAAACGATTTGGAGAGTCAAGGCTAGTGGACTAATGTTAGGGCTAGTGGGCTAATGTCAGGGCTAGTGGACTAATGTCAGGGCTAGTGGGCTAGTGTCAGGGCTAGTGGGCTAATGTCAGGGAACGTGGGCTAATGTCAGGGCTAGTGGGCTAAGATCAGGACTTGTGGGCTAATGTCAGGGTTAGTGGTAAGGCTAGTGGGCTAGTGTCAGGGCTAGTGGGCTAGTGTCAGGGATAGCGGGCTAATGTCAGGGCTAGTGTCAGGGCTAGTGGGCTAATGTCAGGGCTAGTGGACTAATGTCAGGGCTAGTGGGCTAGTGTCAGGGCTAGTGGGCTAATGTCAGGGAAAGTGGGCTAATGTCAGGGCTAGTAGGCTAAGATCAGGACTAGTGGGCTAAGATCAGGACTAGTGGGCTAATGTCAGGGTTAGTGGTGAGGCTCGTGGGCTAGTGGGCTTATGTTAGGGCTAGTGTCAGGGCTAGTGGGCTAATGTCAGGGCTAGTGTCAGGGCTAGTGGTAAGGCTAGTGGGCTAGTGTGAGGGCTAGTGGGCTAATGTCAGGGCTAGTGTCAGGGCTTGTGGGCTAATGTCAGGGCTAGTGTCAGGGCTAGTGGGCTAATGTCAGGGCTAGTGTCAGGGCTAGTGGGCTAATGTCAGTGCTAGTGTCAGGGCTAGTGTCAGGGCTAATGTCAGGGCTAGTGTCTGGGCTAGTGTCAGGGCTAGTGTCAGGGCTAATGTCAGGGCTAGTGTCAGGGCTAGTGTCAGGGCTAGTGTCAGGGCTAATGTCAGGGGCTGTGTCGACTGTGTCAAAGACTTTGTTAGACAACCTCTGTTTGACACATGAAGATGAAATAATAACTGCTGTTGCTGGGTTTGCTTACTGTTAAATGAATAGCTTACTGCAGATAGATCTGGCAACTTCAAAAACATGTTGATATTTGACTACATATAATAGCTGTTTTGGCTGCTTACAGCTACAATCCTTCTTTGGTGGAACCGCCACACGTCCGTTTGGGATGTTACAACAACAAATAAGTTACCGAGACAACAAACGGTTTCCCCCTCTGACATCACTGCACGCTCCATAGAACAGCAGAATATGTAACCATGCTTATCACGTTCCTTTCTCTGTTTCTCCTCCGTTACATCATCAAAACCAAAACTCGAACAAAGGCGCCGGGGCAATCATGCTGTTGTTTCCTCGAATTCCATCTTTAAGTTCAAATTATGAACAAAAAAAAACTGTCCCACTCCAAAAAAATGCAGCAGTTCAGACACACACTTCACAGTTTGGCTGTTGAACGCTTCACAGTTTGGCTGTTGAACGCTTCACAGTTTGGCTGTTGAACGCTTCACAGTTTGGCTGTTGAACACTTCACAGTTTGGCTGTTGAACACTTCACAGTTTGGCTGTTGAACTCTTCACAGTTTGGCTGTTGAACACTTCACAGTTTGGCTGTTGAACACTTCACAGTTTGGCTGTTGAACACTTCACAGTTTGGCTGTTGAACGCTTCACAGTTTGGCTGTTGAACACTTCACAGTTTGGCTGTTGAACACTTCACAGTTTGGCTGTTGAACGCTTCACAGTTTGGCTGTTGAACACTTCACAGTTTGGCTGTTGAACACTTCACAGTTTGGCTGTTACACACTTCACAGTTTGGCTGTTGAACGCTTCACAGTTTGGCTGTTGAACGCTTCACAGTTTGGCTGTTGAACGCTTCACTGTTTGGCTGTTACACACTTCACAGTTTGGCTGTTGAACACTTCACAGTTTGGCTGTTACACACTTCACAGTTTGGCTGTTGAACGCTTCACAGTTTGGCTGTTGAACGCTTCACTGTTTGGCTGTTACACACTTCACAGTTTGGCTGTTGAACACTTCACAGTTTGGCTGTTACACACTTCACAGTTTGGCTGTTGAACGCTTCACAGTTTGGCTGTTGAACACTTCACAGTTTGGCTGTTACACACTTCACAGTTTGGCTGTTGAACACTTCACAGTTTGGCTGTTGAACGCTTCACAGTTTGGCTGTTGAACGCTTCACTGTTTGGCTGTTACACACTTCACAGTTTGGCTGTTGAACACTTCACAGTCTGGCTGTTACACACTTCACAGTTTGGCTGTTGAACACTTCACAGTTTGGCTGTTGAACGCTTCACAGTTTGGCTGTTGAACGCTTCACAGTTTGGCTGTTGAACACTTCACAGTTTGGCTGTTGAACGCTTCACAGTTTGGCTGTTGAACGCTTCACAGTTTGGCTGTTGAACACTTCACAGTTTGGCTGTTACACACTTCAAAGTTTGGCTGTTGAACACTTCACAGTTTGGCTGTTGAACGCTTCACAGTTTGGCTGTTGAACGCTTCACAGTTTGGCTGTTACACATTTCACAGTTTGGCTGTTGCACGCTTCACAGTTAGGCTGTTACACACTTCACAGTTTGGCTGTTGAACGCTTCACAGTAATGCTGTTACACACTTCACAGTTTGGCTGTTGAACACTTCACAGTTTGGCTGTTGAACCCTTCACAGTTTGGCTGTTGCACGCTTCCAGGCTTTTTTAAATAAAAGCTTCTGGGTGAATAACTGTAAACAATGATGACTCATTTCTCATTGAAGTGGCCTTTCAACACCGCTAAATGATTTATTTCAAGCTACCTTCATTTTAAGTCAGAAGTCAATGAATAAAGATAGAGTTCAGAGTACTGATTGATGGACAGTACTCTTCACAGTCATTACTCAGCTTGGAGTGATGGGAAACATGATCTGATGAAACTCTTAGCTGTTCACTATTAAAACATAGAGGAGTCCCACTTTAACTAACAAATGTCCGTAATACTTTAGTATTTACCTGGCAGGTACAACGGCAGTGTAATTACAGTGTAGAGACAGACAGTGTTGCACGGTAATCACAACTATTACAGGGTCATTCCATTGATTTCAATCACTTTTTGACTGCACTCCTTTTGGTTTCCACCAAATGTTCAATAAGTATTTGCCCATGGTAGAAGTGATCAGAAGTACATTTTTGGACATAAATGACAAAACATTTAGGAGATAAAGTTGCTCAAAGTTGACCATTTTGCATACCCCACCATGAGACATCCATGTCTTCATCACTAGAACATTTAAACGGTTGAGGTTGATATCATTTATAACCTCACAAACAGGTTTGTCAAACAGTTTTTCTTTTAAAGTTTAATGGAAATTGTTTGTTTTTTTGTTAAACCTTTAACAGAAATTATTATTTTTTAAACGCAAACTACATTTTTTCCTATATGTTGTAGCTTTGACCCTATTTGACATCATTTGAGGTGTTTGTGTTGTGCCCACCATCGGTTGAAACACAGCATACTCTTAAATACAGGCTGGGTGTCATGTTGTGGCTTAAATACAGGCTGGGTGTCATGTTGTGGCTTAAATACAGGCTGGGTGTCATGTTGTGGCTGATAAATGTACTAAAACAGCTGTGTAATTGAAATGTCAACTTTCAAATGGTGGGATGAAGATGGTTGGAGGTCCACACATCAGAGAATGTTGACTTGACTAAGAATATCCATATCAATACCTTCCTAATATTGGTTTTACATTAGACTGTCAATCTTCCATTGGAAACCTATTGAAATCGGAACTGTAGATAATAGAATAGACATTCCTATTTAAGTTGACATTTGATGGTGGGTGGACCGGCGGCCATCTTTGTAGTAGTAATTGAAAGTAAAAATGTCAATTCAATTTAAATATCAATGATGTACAAGCTAATTTGAAGTGGTCTTCAAGGAGCATCAAGCTCCTTGGCGTCCACATCACTAAGGACATGGTCCACACCACACCCACACACACACACACACACACACACACACACACACACACACACACACACACACACACACACACACACACACACACACACACACACACACACACACACACACACACACACACACACACACACACACACACACACACACTTGTGAAGAAAGACACGAAAGCGCCTCTTTCCCCTTCAGGAGGCTGAAAAGATTTGAAAAGATTTGCCGAGCTCCCTGCCATCCAGGACCTCTATATCGGGTGGGGTCAGAGGAAGACCTGTTCACTCTGCTACCACCCGACTAACAGGTCCTGGAGCATCGGCTTCCGGACCAACAGGCTCCGAGACAGCTTCAAGCCCCAAGCAATACGACTGCGAAATAGCCATAAGACTGCTAAATTGTTCCTTAAACCATTACGGACTATCTGCAGCTACCCCATCTTGCACTGACTCCATGAACACACATAACACTATACACTGAGTGTACAAAACATTAGGAACACCTTCCTAATATTGAGTTGTACCCCCCATTTCCCTCAGAACAGCCTCAATTTGTCAAGACTTGGACTCTATAAGGGGTCAAATGCGAACAGCTAAGGGTTTCATCAGATCATGCTGGCCCATGTTGACTCCAATGCTTCCCACAGTTGTGTCAAGTTGGCTGGATGTCCTTTGGGTAGTGGAACACAAGGGAAACTGTTGAGCGTGAAAAACCCAGCAGCGTTGCAGTTCTTGACACACTCAAAATGGTGCGCCTGGCACCAACTGCCCTACACCGTTCAAAGCCACTTAAATATTTTGTCTTGCCCAGTCACCCTCTGCATGGCACACACACACAATCCATGTCCCAATTGTCTCAAGGCTTTAAAAATCCTTCTTTTACCTGTCTCCTCCACTTCATCTACACTCATTGAAATGGATTTAACAAGTTACATCAATAAGGGATCATATCTTTCACCTGGATACACCTGGTCAGTCTTTGTCATGGAAAGAGCATGTTTTGTAAAATTAATGTACACACTATACATACACAATCACCCACTCACACACACACACTACACTTACACACACACACTCACACGACACAGCATCAGTTGCCGGGTAGCTTCCTAACTATTTTGTTCTTATAGGGTCTGCAACACACACACACACACATCTTTACACTCATCATATGCTGCTGCTACTCGATTCTTTAGTTTTCTCTTATTATTATCTAAAGTGATGCCTGGTCACTTTACCCTGCCTTCATGTACATATCTACCTCAAATACCTTATTATCTATCCTGATGCCTAGTCAATTTACCCTTGCCTTCATGTACGTACATATTGATGGGGTCAAATTGGGGTCATGATAGGCGCTGCACCAAATGTGTGATGTATTATAATAATTGATTACACTTATGTTGTATTAGTAGAAGGGGAAAGGGCTAGAATACCCTCCCACACTACATTTATAGGGTCCTAGACTACTGATTAACAATATATATACATTATAAGGTTTACAATTGTTTAACAGTACTTTTCTAGTCTCTGCCTCCTATAAAGAAACAGTCTGTAAGAAAAGCATCTCAATTATAAATACAGAACCCTGCAGGGGAGATAAGAGACTAGTCAGACATACCTCTATAAATCAACTTGGGGAGTGGACATTTACTGCTGAGCCCTTAGAAAATGCTGGAACTATTGAACTATCTCTTGCAAGTTTGTATAGCTGTGTATGCAGGGGCTTAGTCTGATGAGTAGAAGGTAATGACGTATGCAGTGACATCACTAGGGCTGGACTTCGGGCTTAGTAAAATAACTTTTCCTATTTTTCCTATTTGGCAGAACTCAGGTGAGACATTAGTTGTATGTCTGATGTTTGATCTTTTGACTTCTGTCTGCAGCTGTATTTTGATTAAAATTATTATGATTTATAAATGCACATTTTGAGTGTTCCTTATTTGTTAAGTAAATAAACGGAGCCCAGAAAACGGAACCAACAATATCTACCTCAAATACCTTATTATTATTATCTATCCTGATACCTAGTCACTTTACCCTGCCTTCATGTACAGTACCAGTCAAAAGTTTGGACACATCTACACATCTAAAAGTTCATTTGTGGAATTTCTTTGCTTCTTAATGCGTTTGAGCCAATCAGTTGTGTTGTGACAAGGTAGAGGCGGTATACAGAAGATAGTCCAATTCGGTAAAAGACCAAGTCTATTTTATGGAAAGAACAGCTCACCTTCCAACAGTCAAAAGTTTGGACATATCTACTCATTCTGGGGGTTTTCTTTATTTGTCTTATTTTCTACATTGTAGTAACCAAAAAAGTGACTACATTTTATAATTGAGATTCTTCACACAACCACTGCAACCCAGGAGTGGCTTTGGGACAAGTCTCTGAACGTCCTTGAGTGACCCAGCCAGAGCCCGGACTTGAACCCGATCGAACATCTCTGGAGAGACGTGGAAATAGCTGTGCAGGAATGCTCCTCCATCCAACCTGACAGAGCTTGAGAGGATCTGCAGAGAAGAATGGGAGAAACTCCCCATTTACAGGTGTGCCAAGCTTGTAGCATCATACTGAAGAAGACACAAGGCTGTAATCGCTGCCAACGGAGCCTCAACAAAGTACTGAGTGAAGGGTCTGAATACTTATGTAAATGTGATATTTCCATTTCTAAAAACCTGTTTTTGCTTTGTCATTTAATACATTTTAGAATAAGGCTGTAATGTAACAAAATGTGGAAAAAGTCAAGAGGTCTGAATACTTTCCGAATGCACTGAATTCCTGTATATGGCTTCACATTGATCTGGTACTGGTACTTCCTGTATATAGCTCCACATTGATCGGGTACTGGTACTCACTGTATATAGCTCCACATTGATCTGGTACTGGTACTCCCTGTATATAGCTTCACATTGATCTGGTACTGGTACTTCCTGTATATGGCTTCACATTGATCTGGTACTGGTACTCCCTGTATATAGCTCCACATTGATCTGGTACTGGTACTCCCTGTATATAGCTTCACATTGATCTGGTACTGGTACTTCCTGTATATGGCTTCACATTGATCTGGTACTGGTACTCCCTGTATATAGCTCCACATTGATCTGGTACTGGTACTCCCTGTATATAGCTTCACATTGATCTGGTACTGGTACTTCCTGTATATGGCTCCACATTGATCTGGTACTGGTACTCCCTGTATATAGCTCCACATTGATCTGGTAGTGGTACTTCCTGTATATAGCTCCACATTGATCTGGTACTAGTATTCCCTGTATATAGCTCCACATTGAGCTGGTACTGGTACTCCCTGTATATACCTCCACATTGATCTGGTACTGGTACTCCCTGTATATAGCTCCACATTGATCTGGTACTGGTACTCCCTGTATATAGCTTCACATTGATCTGGTACTGGTACTTCCTGTATATAGCTCCACATTGATCTGGTACTGGTACTCCCTGTATATAGCTCCACATTGATCTGGTACTGGTACTCCCTGTATATAGCTTCACACTGATCTGGTACTGGTACTTCCTGTATATAGCTCCACATTGATCTGGTACTGGTACTCCCTGTATATAGCTCCACATTGATCTGGTACTGGTACTCCCTGTATATAGCTCCACATTGATCTGGTAGTGGAACTTCCTGTATATAGCTTCACATTGATCTGGTTATGGTACTTCCTGTATATAGCTCCACATTGATCTGGTACTAGTACTCCCTGTATATAGCTCCACATTGATCTGGTACTGGTACTCCCTGTATATAGCTCCACATTGATCTGGTACTGGTACTCCCTGTATATAGCTCCACATTGATCTGGTACTGGTACTCCCTGTATATAGCTCCACATTGATCTGGTACTGGTACTCCCTGTATATAACCTCTCTGGTACTGGTACTCCCTGTATATAGCTCCACATTGATCTGGTACTGGTACTCCCTGTATATAGCTCCACATTGATCTGGTACTGGTACTTCCTGTATACAGCTCCACATTGATCTGGCACTGGTACTTCCTGTATATAGCCTCACATTGATCTGGTTATGGTACTTCCTGTATATAGCTCCACATTGATCTGGTACTAGTACTCCCTGTATATAGCTCCACATTGATCTGGTACTGGTACTCCCTGTATGTAACTCCACATTGATCTGGTACTGGTACTCCCTGTATATAGCTCCACATTGATCTGGTACTGGTACTCCCTGTATATAGCTCCACATTGATCTGGTACTGGTACTCCCTGTATATAGCTCCACATTGATCTGGTACTGGTACTCCCTGTATATAACCTCTCTGGTACTGGTACTCCCTGTATATAGCTCCACATTGATCTGGTACTGGTACTCCCTGTATATAGCTCCACATTGATCTGGTACTGGTACTCCCTGTATATAACCTCTCTGGTACTGGTACTCCCTGTATATAGCTCCACATTGATCTGGTACTGGTACTCCCTGTATATAGCTCCACATTGATCTGGTACTGGTACTCCCTGTATATAACCTCACATTGATCTGGTACTGGTACTCCCTGTATATAGCTCCACATTGATCTGGTACTGGTACTCCCTGTATATACTCTAGCTCCATTCTTGAGTATTCTTTTCCTCTTTTGTTACTATTTTTATTGTAATTTCTTTAACTCTGCACCGTTGGGAAGGGCTCTAAATTAAGGAAGAAAAAAATAATAATTTTGAATTATATTTCTATGACTGACATGACACCTCAATTGATGGAGGACACAACACAAACACCTCAGATTATCTCAATTGATGGAGGACACAACACAAACACCTCAGATTATCTCAACTGATGGAGGACACAACACAAACATCTCAGATTATCTCAATTGATGGAGGACACAACACAAACACCTCAGATTATCTCAATTCATGGAGGACACAACACAAACACCTCAGATTATCTCATCTGATGGAGGACACGTATATACGTGTATATAATATGTATATAATACGTATATAATACGTATATACTATGTATATAATATGTATATAATATGTATATAATATGTATATAATATGTATATAATATGCATATAATATGCATATAATATGTATGTAATATGTATATAATACGTATATAATATGTATATAATACGTATATAATATGTATATAATATGCATATAACATGTATATAATACGTATATAATATGTATATACTATGTATATAATACGTATATAATATGTATATAATATGTATATAATGCGTATATAATATGTATATAATATGTATATAATATGTATATAATATGTATATAATATGTATATACTACGTATATAATATGTATATAGTACGTATATAATATGTATATAATATGTATATACTACGTATATAATATGTATATAATACGTATATAATATGTATATAATATGTATATAATATGTATATAATATGTATATACTACATATATAATATGTATATAATATGTATATAATATGCATATAATATGTATGTAATATGTATATAATACGTATATAATATGTATATAATACGTATATAATATGTATATAATATGCATATAATATGTATATAATACGTATATAATATGTATATAATATGTATATAATACGTATATAATATGTATATAATACGTATATACTACGTATATACTACATATATAATACGTATATAATACGTATATAATACGTATATACTACGTATATAATATGTATATAATATGTATATAATATGTATATAATACGTATATAATATGTATATAATATGTATATAATATGTATATAATACGTATATAACATGTATATAATATGTATATAATACGTATATACTACGTATATACTACATATATAATACGTATATAATATGTATATAATATGTATATAATATGTATATAATACGTATATAATACGTATATAATATGTATATAATGCGTATATAATATGTATATAATATGTATATAATCCGTATATAATATGTATATAATACGTATGTAATATGTATATACTATGTATATAATACGTATATAATATGTATATAATATGTATATAATATGTATGTAATATGTATATAATACGTATATACTATGTATATAATATGTATATAATATGTATATAATATGCATATAATATGTATATAATACGTATATAATACGTATATAATATGTATATAATATGTATATAATATGTATATAATATGTAAATAATACGTATATAATATGTATATAACATGCATATAATATGTATATAATACGTATATAATATGTATATAATACGTATATAATATGTATATAATATGTATATATTACATATATAATATGTATATAATATGTATATCTACATTATAATATGTATATAATATGTATATAATATGTGTATAATATGTATATAATACGTATATAATATGTATATACTACATATATAATATGTATATAATATGTATATAATATGTATATAATATGTGTATAATACGTATGGAACGTTTGTTTCTCATCAAAAAGTTTAAGGTCAAAAAGAGATTGAAATCAAATGGAACGACCCTGTATCTATTTGAAGTTTGTGCAATTTCCTTTTGACATTTCACATTACATTTTTCACGTGCATTAGATGTGTAGATTAACTGAAAATGATGGCTGAACATCTCACCCTAAAAGTACTACAGTATGTAAGAATGAGTGTGCCATGGTAACTACCATGAAAAGACACAGGTATTAAGGGCACTTACTGTCAAGTGGGACCTAGCAGCATATAATTTCCTTCAGAAATGCCCCTTACAAAGGCTCTGCAGCTACGTTACGTAGACCTTCCCTTGCCAGCCATAAAAAGTGACCCATTGCCTGGGCATGAACTCTATGTCTGTGTCTTTTGGCCTTTGACGAGAGAGTAAGGCTTGTGGATGTTCACCTCATCCATCATTTAAGCAACGTTGGGAGGGGAGAGAGTCAGACCGGGCGGGTGAGGATGGAGAGAGGATGGGGGGGAGGATGCGGGGATGATAGCATGATGAATGAGGAAGTGTTCAGCTTCCTCAGAGCACAGTGTGATCTGTCTACAGGCAGTGTGTCTAAATGATGAGCTGGCCTGACCAAGTCCCTCCCCGACCAGGCCAACTAACACTGTACCTGTAGGCTTAGCTTACACTGAATCCTGCAGGTGGTGGATATCATTATTGTTAGATTTGTGCATGTATGTGTGGTGCCTTTCAGCAGGTTGGGTGGCTTGAAATACAATAGCAAATGATGAATGCAGTGTAAAATCACTTAGCCAACTCAGAGAGAGGCTGAGATAACATATTCTCATGAGTAGTGTAAGAATCAGGTTGAATGCCTATAGGCTTTAGCTCAGAGGGCTAACAAGGTATTGAACTGCGCTGACAAACCGGTTTAAATTCCCAATCGGGTCAATGTGCTCAATGGTTTGCCTTTGTTACAGTCCCTTCCCCCTCACCTACCATCTGTCTGGGGAGACCTGCTCCCTTAGCTTATCAAGTTTTCACTACTGAAGACTCAGCGGAGGTCTGTAAGAGATCTGTCTTGTGTACTGTAGACTCATCCATCCATCTGTCTTGTGTACTGTAGACTCATCCAAACTCACTTAAAGTGGCAGCAATAAAGCCTCTCTTGAAAACCCCAAACCTTGACCAGGAAAATGTCAAAAACGATTTCCAGTTCCTCTAAACCTTTTTTGAAAAATCTGTTACGTAGCAACTCACTGCCTTCCTGAAGACAAATAATGTATATGAAATGCTTCAGTCTAGTTTTAGACCCCATCATAACACTGAGACTGCACTCGTCAAGGTGGTAAATGACCTTTAAAAGCGTCAGATCAAGGCTCTGCATCTGTCCTTGTGCTCCTAGACCTTAGTGCTGTTTTTGACACCATCGATCACCACATTCTTTTGGAGAGACTAGAAACCCTAATTAGTCTACACGGACAAGTTCCTATCTGTTGGAAGGATATCAGTCTCTGTGGATGGTTTGTCCTCTGACAAATCAATTTACGTTTAGGCGTTCCTCAAGGTTCCGTTTTAGGACCACTATTGCTTTCACTATATATTCTACCTCTTGTGGATGTCATTCAGAAACATAATATGGATGACACACAGCTGTACATTTCGATTAGACATGGTAAAGCCCAAAAATGACCTACCATGAAAGCCTGTGTTTCCAAAATAAGGAAGTGGACGGCGGCAATTTTTTAACTTTTCAACTCTGACAAAACAGATATGCTAGTTTTATGTCCAAAGAAACAAATATATTGAATGTTGGATCTGACAATTTATCTTGATGGTTGTATAGTCGTTTGAAATAAAACTGTGAAGCACCTCGGCGTTACTCTGGACCCTGATCTCACTTTTCACAAACATATCAATAAGACTTCAAGGACAACTTTTTTCCATCTTCTTAACATTGCAAAAGTCAGAAACATTTTGCTCAAAACCGATGCAGAAAAGCTAATCCATGCTTTTGCCACTTCTAGATTAGACTACTGCAACGCTCTACTCTCTGGCTACCTGGATGATGCACTAAATAACTTCAGTTAGGGCAAAACACGGCTGCTAGAATCCTGACACGAACCATAATATTTGATCATATTACTCCAGTGCTAGTCTCTCTACACTGGCTTCCTGTTAAGGCTCGGGTTGATTTCAAGGTTTCAAGGCTTGTTCCTACCTATGTCTCCGATTTGGTCCTGTGGTACATACTTACACGTACGCTACGGTCACAAGGCCCAAGCCTCCTTATTGTCCCTAGAATTTCTAAACAAACAGCTGGAGGCAGGGCTTTCTCCTAGAGAGCTCCATATTTATCCATGTGAGAGACGCAGACTCGGTCTCAACCTTTAAGTCATTACTGAAAACTCATCTCTTCAGTAGGTCATATGATTGAGTGTAGTCCGGCCCAGGAGTGTGAAGGTGAACGGAAAGGCACTGGAGCGACGAACCGCCCTTGCTGTCTCTGCCTGGCCGGCTGCCCTCTCTCCACTGGGATTCTCTGCCTCTGACCCTATTAAGGGGCCTGAGTCACTGGCTTACTAGTGCTCTCCCATGCCGTCCTTAGGAGGGTTGAGTCACAGATGTGATCTTCCTGTCCGGTTTTGCTCTCCCTCGG
Source organism: Oncorhynchus masou masou (assembly GCF_036934945.1). NCBI lineage: Eukaryota > Metazoa > Chordata > Actinopteri > Salmoniformes > Salmonidae > Oncorhynchus > Oncorhynchus masou. The sequence goes on along the minus strand of NC_088213.1, from coordinate 11,927,744 downwards.
GCTTATGCGGTGGGGGAGATCTTTGTGGGCTATACTCAGCCTTGTCTCAGGGTAGTAATTTCGTGGACTGTTGATATCCCTCTAGTGGTGTGGTGGCTGTGCTTTGGCAAAGTGGGCGGGGTTATATCCTGCCTGGTTGGCCCTGTCCACGCGTATCTTCAGACGGGGCCACAGTGTCCCCTGCCCCACCCCTGTCTCAGTCTGCAGTATTTATGCTGCAATAGTCTATGTGCCGGCGGGCGGGGTCAGTCTGTTATATCTGGTGTAATTCCCCTGTCTTATCTGGTATCCTGTGTGAATTGAAGCTCCCTCTGTACAGCACAGTACTATGCGGATCGTTCTGTTCCCTGTCAAATCAAATCGTATTTGTCACATGCACCGACTACAACAGCTGCAATAGACCTTACTCTGAAATGCTTACTTACAAGCCATGAACCAACAATGCAGTTCAAGAAATAGAGTTATAAAAAATTCAAATCAATCAATAAGTAACATATTACATTTACATAACAGTAACAAGGCTATATTCAGGGGGTACCGGTACCGAGTCAATGTGCATGGGTTCAGGTTAATCGAGGACCATGCTCCAGGACTACCTGGCCTGATGACTCTTTGCTGTGCCCAGTCCACCTGGTCGTGCTGCTGCTCCAGTTTCAACTGTTCTGCCTGCGGATATGGAACCCTGACCTGTTCACCGGACGTGCTACCTTGTCCCAGACCTGCTGTTTTCGACTCTCTCTCTCTCTACCGCACCTGCTGTCTCAAACTCTGAATGCTCGGCTATGAAAAGCCAACTGACATTTACTCCTGAGGTACTGACCTGTTTGCACCTTCTACAACCTCCAATTATTATTTGACCCTGCTGGTCATCTATGAACATTTGAACATCTTGAAGAACAATCTGGCCTTAAAAGGCCATGTAATCTTTAAAACTCCACACGGCACAGCCAGAAGAGGACTGGCCACCCCTCATAGCCTGGTTTCTTCCTAGGTTCCTGCCTTTCTAGGGAGTTTTTCCTAGCCACCGTGCCTCTACATCTGCATTGCTTGCTGTTTGTGGTTGTAGGCTGGGTTTCTGTATAGCACTTTGTGACATCTGCTGATGTAAAAAGGGCTTTATAAACGTTTTATTATTGACCCCCCCCCCATGCTGCTGCTACTCTTTTATTATCTATGCATAGCCACTTTAATAACTCTACCTACATGTACATAATTATCTCAATTAACTCGACACCGGTGCCCCCCCCATTGACACATTGACTCTGTACAGGTACCCCCTGTATATAGCCTCCACATTGACTCTGTACCGGTACCCTCTGTATATAGCCTCCACATTGACTCTGTACCGGTACCCCCTGTATATAGCCTCCATATTGACTCTGTACCGGTACCCCCTGTATATAGCCTCCACATTGACTCTGTACCGGTACCCCCTGTATATAGCCTCCACATTGACTCTGTACCGGTACCCCCTGTATATAGCCTCCACATTGACTCTGTACCGGTACCCCCTGTATATAGCCTCCACATTGACTCTGTACCGGTACCCCCTGTATATAGCCTCCACATTGACTCTGTACCGGTACACCCTGTATATAGCCTCCACATTGACTCTGTACCGGTACCCCCTGTATATAGCCCCGCAATAGTTATTTACTGCTGCTCTTGAATGAGTTGTTATTCTTATCTCTTATTTTTTTAATGGATTGTCTTAAAACGGCAATGTTGGTTAAGGGCTTGTAAGTAAGCATTTCACTGCCTAACTAGGGCTGGGCGACATATCAAATTAATTCAAAATGCCTGTATCACAAGAGTCATGTTTTTTGTGTGTTTTTTTGGTGTGTTTATGAGCGTTTGTGTCTGCTTGTTCTCATGTTGTGTTTTTGGTCTCGTCTCCTTCGCTCCTCTGTGCTGTGTGCACTTCCCCATTTACACCAGAGATCTGTAATGACGAGATGCTCATGTCTCCGCCCTGACAATGGGAGTTGCTGTTCCAATGAAGGGAAAGCAGGCGACAAGCTTAGGCTCAAAACAAGCTTAGGCTCAAACAATTTGGCTTGTTTTGGACAGATTTTAGCAAGAGTGAAACCTCTCGCTTCACTTTTCCCTCTATAGTACACACACACAAGCACACACGGACACACACCTCTCTCCCTGCCACTCACAACAACAAAGTTGAGAGATCGCTTCTTCCTCTCTGACAAGCAGTTTCAACTCCCTATTTGCATTTGAGGTTTGGTCCAACAGAATGGGTCATATTGACACCACAACACATGGAGACATTTTTTACTGTTATAGAGGAGAAGATAACCTTTCTAACCACACCCTTTTCATGTCTCAATGAATCAAATTGCGCGCAGAGAAGCCACTACTAAAACAGGAGTATCAATATCAATATCAAAATATTGATTCTGGAAAAGTAATGCTCAGTTTGTGACGTGAGTCATGGGGTTGCCACGTACCACGAGCAGCATTTTAGCCAAACACTGTTATACTACTAGCTGTCTAGTCTGTGTTTTATAAAGGTGCAATAAGCGTAAAACACAATCATATAAGGAATTGGCAACTCATTCTCATTCTCAGAAATAAGCTAGGCCACTTGACTTCAACCTCTGAACAGGTGGACAGACTGACATGCAGTTTAAACAGTTGGAGACAGACAGAAGTGTGCGTCCATAACAATTCAACTGCTCAACCAATTGACTAGCTAATAGATCCAAGTTGACCGAAGCTGAAATCTAAAGATTCCTATAAAAGATGATCTGGTTTCTCACTAGCATGTGGGCTTGTGCTTGAGAGATTCTTTATGAGCCCTGTGTTAATGTTCTATAATGCCTGCTACAACAAGTGAACGTGCATTATGTCTGGTTCTGCTTGGAACAAAAAGGGTATTTTCATCGCCAGGCTTGAAAGCAAGTTCAGTGATTATTGCAACAACAAAAAAACTGGTTAAACTAATTTGAAAAAATTATTTTATTATTATTAGTGTGTCTTAGGATTGTGGAAGGCTTATATTTAGCCTAGGTATAATTTACAATAAATTATTAGTGAGTCTTGTGATTGTGGAAGGCTTATATTTAGCCTAGGTATAATTTACAATAAATTATTAGTGAGTCTTATGATTGTGGAAGGCTTATATTTAGCCTAGGTATAATACATTATTAGTGAGTCTTGTGATTGTGGAAGGCTTATATTTAGCCTAGGTATAATTTACAATAAATTATTAGTGAGTCTTATGACTGTGGAAGGCTTATATTCTGCCTAGGTATAATTTACAATAAATTATTAGTGAGTCTTGTGATTGTGGAAGGCTTATATTTAGCCTAGGTATAATTTACAATAAATTATTAGTGAGTCTTATGATTGTGGAAGGCTTATATTTAGCCTAGGTATAATTTACAATAAATTATTAGTGAGTCTTGTGATTGTGGAAGGCTTATATTTAGCCTAGGTATAATTTACAATAAATTATTAGTGAGTCTTATGATTGTGGAAGGCTTATATTTAGCCTAGGTATAATTTACAATAAATTATTAGTGAGTCTTATGATTGTGGAAGGCTTATATTTAGCCTAGGTATAATTTACAATAAATTATTAGTGAGTCTTATGATTGTGGAAGGCTTATATTCTGCCTAGGTAAAATTTACAATAAATTATTAGTGAGTCTTAGGATTGTGGAAGGCTTATATTCTGCCTAAGTATAATTACACAAGCCCTGAATTTTTTTATTTTTGGATTTATTTTTATTTAACCTTTATTTAACCAGGCAAGTCAGTTAAGAACAAATTCTTATTTTCAATGATGGCCTGGGAACAGTGGGTTAACTGCCTGTTCAGGGGCAGAACGACAGATTTGTACCTTGTCAGCTCGGGGGTTTGAACTCGCAATCTTCCGATTACTAGTCCAACACTCTAACCACTAGGCTACCCTGCCGCCCCATCATTAGATTATTGCTGACTGTTTGAAATGCTGTGTATTTGACCTTTTAATTGTACAACAAAGCTTATTTAGAGTAAACATTTTAAAAAAACTGATATATGTGTATATATATTGTATATATTGTGAATCGCCCAAAATGGAGATCAGATTTTTCGGCCATATCACCCAGCCCTATGCCTCATTCTGTGGACTAGAGTGGAGTGGGTGTTTATGTATGCCAGCTCAGTGCAGGGAAAAGTAGGCCAGCTGCACAGACCAAAATACAACAGCGTGGAGACATCCTGGCAAAAGGAAATGGAAAATGATACAACGGTAGTTAATTAGTGAGCACATAAAGGTTGCAGTCAAACCATTGCTTCCAGATTATGACACTGTAGTGTTTTAAAGACAACTGATGGAGGCTTCAACGTGAGTGACAAAGGTATTTACACGATAGCGACATAAATGGGTATTAGCAAACTATAGCGTAAACACAGATTATACAAATGAAACAATGCATATATACCTGTGCAGTTTGTGTAACTAATGACATGACGCCATTTTCAATATGCAATGTGCCAAAACCTCCTCTCACCAGCAATTATCTGAACTGTATGTTTATCTGCAAATCCTTGAAACTATGCAGGGCAATTATATTTACATGTTAGTTATTTAGCAGACTCTTATCCAGAGAGACTTACATGTTAGTCATTTAGCAGATGCTCTTATCCAGAGAGACTTACATGTTAGTCATTTAACAGACACTCTTATCCAGAGAGACTTACATGTTAGTCATTTAACAGATGCTCTTATCCAGAGAGACTTACATGTTAGTCATTTAGCAGACTCTTATCCAGAGAGACTTACATGTTAGTCATTTAACAGACACTCTTATCCAGAGAGACTTACATGTTAGTCATTTAACAGATGCTCTTATCCAGAGAGACTTACATGTTAGTCATTTAGCAGACTCTTATCCAGAGAGACTTACATGTTAGTCATTAGCAGACTCTTATCCAGAGAGACTTACATGTTAGTCATTTAACAGACACTCTTATCCAGAGAGACTTACATGTTAGTCATTTAACAGACACTCTTATCCAGAGAGACTTACATGTTAGTCATTTAACAGACACTCTTATCCAGAGAGACTTACATGTTAGTCATTTAGCAGATGCTCTTATCCAGAGAGACTTACATGTTAGTCATTTAACAGACACTCTTATCCAGAGAGACTTACATGTTAGTCATTTAACAGATGCTCTTATCCAGAGAGACTTACATGTTAGTCATTTAGCAGACTCTTATCATTTAACAGACACTCTTATCCAGAGAGACTTACATGTTAGTCATTAGCAGACTCTTATCCAGAGAGACTTACATGTTAGTCATTTAACAGACACTCTTATCCAGAGAGACTTACATGTTAGTCATTTAACAGATGCTCTTATCCAGAGAGACTTACATGTTAGTCATTTAACAGATGCTCTTATCCAGAGAGACTTACATGTTAGTCATTTAGCAGACTCTTATCCAGAGAGACTTACATGTTAGTCATTAGCAGACTCTTATCCAGAGAGACTTACATGTTAGTCATTTAACAGACACTCTTATCCAGAGAGACTTACATGTTAGTCATTTAGCAGATGCTCGTATCCAGAGAGACTTACATGAGCAATTTGGGTTAAGTGCCTTGCTCAACAGCATATCAGAAGATTTGTTCACCTAGTCAGCTCAAGGATTCGAACCAGCGACCTTTCGGTTACTTTTAAATGCTAGGCTACCTGCGCACTCAAAGGTATAATTATAATTTTTCAATGCTCTAGTGCCCAGTCTTACCCAGAGGTCGGAGCCTGACTGAATATCCCTTATGTACTCATTATAGGTAGATGCTATAAACATCCAAAAGGTCATTGAAATATCTGTCATTACTTAGTCTGTACCTACTTGGTAGTTCAGTGGATTAGTGATTAAGCTTTACCAATTAAAAGTACTTTGCAATCATTGCTTTCAAAAGAATCATAATGTTTTTATGTAAAAAAAAAAATACAAATAGATGTTTTTTTAATGAGTTGAATTAATATAACATGTACTGGTAGAGTCTTAATGCAAATGTCTCCCTTCATTCGTCTGTATTCTGAGAGGCATTTACCTCTAAGACAACCTCCTGATTCAGAGAGGTTGGGATACATGTGGAAGACACATTTGAACTGCCGAGGTATCCCCTTTTCCCTTTCCTTGTACTGGAAACAGTCTAAACTCTTAACAAGTTCTATTTTCATCTACTGGATGAATTTCTTTTGGATTGTAATTACAAGCATTCCTGATGTAGGGGGCTATCGCCAATCAGGGCACCACTCACCATGACCACCAACATATTAGCACGGGCACCCCCATAAGGAAACACCGACTGTGCAAATAACTATGAATATTAATTTGTAATTATCTGTTATGATCCCACACATAATCCTAGCCATTGGCCATGGACCTGTAAACTGCTGGCAAAGCATATCTGTATAATAAAACCAACAGCCAATCTTCTTTTTTTTTTAAACAAAAGGTGGGATGTTGCAGCCACACTGTCACTGGGATTCTGCTACTCTGGCACTAGATCTCTACAGCCTTGAATAACAACGTAGTGACTAAAACCACCAGCAAGGTCAAGGCTTCTTTGCATAATAAACACCAACGTCTCTGAATACGTAACACCACCTCTGCCTTGAGGAAATGGTTGCACTTCTGTTACTACACTGAGTGCCCGTATAGCGTGCCAGGGGTAGCTGAGCTTCAGCGCCTCGGTCCGTCCCTGTATCAAGTTCAGGCCTTGTAACAGCTTGTCCAACGGGTGAAGAGAAGGTTAAATGTAATACGATGTTCTCTGCTACACTATGACTGATACTTCTCAGGCTTTCTGCAGGGAGTAGGAGGAAGCTGCCTTTTGGAACACTTCCAAAGTTAAGGTCAGGAATGGGGGAAGGTACGCTGATCCTGGAGGTTAGAGAGGCGGACCAGTATCAAGAAGATTGCTGGTTAAAGCCCCGGGCCGGGTAACATAACAATGGGAATGGAACTGAGCTGACAGCTGGAAGGCTGCTGGTCTCTGATCTCATCTACTATCTCCTGCCGTTGTGCCCTTGAGCAAGGCACTTAAGACCCCACAACTGCTCCCCAATAGGAGCTCTGCACTGCTGTTGAACCTGTGTTTCTCAACGTGTGTGTGTGTGTGTGTGTGTGTGTGTGTGTGTGTGTGTGTGTGTGTGTGTGTGTGTGTGTGTGTGTGTGTGTGTGTGTGTGTGTGTGTGTCAGTCTCTAAGTGATCCTTGTTCTGCAGAGGCAGAAAGACAAGGGGACAGAGCGATAAAGGACCTAAGCTTTGCCAGTCAAAGTTGCTAAGACAGGAAACAGGAAGCCAAAGTCGGCACCTATCTGTATAATAGAAGTGTCCACCATGACCTTGTCTTGGGGAGGTCAAGCAGTCTAACATAGGAATTTTATAAATAATCATCCGTGATACCAGCTTGATATGAGCTGTCATCATTAGTACACCTTTCATAGACCTGTCATCAATACCAGAGAGCTAATGCTGCAGCTGATTGGATCTTAGATCTCTCATGTACGTTTGTCGAGCTGATGAACATGCTCAGTAGCACAACACTTAGTGGAACGAGGTCCCTGGTGAATCCATTCACTAAAGAGAGGCTGTCATCCCTTCCCATCCATTCATATTTTATTTAGCAAAAAGCGCCTTCGTATGCCAAAGCCATGAGCCGGAGAGGGTGCCAATTGAGGGGGAGTTGATTGAGGCACGTGCTCAGAAACCTAAAGGAACCAGCCAGGGGGAGAGGATTACTCTGAAACCTAAAGGAACCAGACAGATAGACAGGATTCTTATGAAACCTAAAGGAACCAGACAGAAAGACAGGATTCTTATGAAACCTAAAGGAACCAGACAGAAAGACAGGATTCTTATGAAACCTAAAGGAACCAGACAGATAGACAGGATTCTTATGAAACATGAAGGAACCAGACAGAAAGACAGGATTCTTATGAAACCTAAAGGAACCAGACAGAAAGACAGGATTCTTATGAAACCTAAAGGAACCAGACAGAAAGACAGGATTCTTACGAAACCTAAAGGAACCAGACAGAAAGACAGGATTCTTATGAAACCTAAAGGAACCAGACAGAAAGACAGGATTCTTATGAAACCTAAAGGAACCAGACAGAAAGACAGGATTCTTACGAAACCTAAAGGAACCAGACAGAAAGACAGGATTCTTATGAAACCTAAAGGAACCAGACAGAAAGACAGGATTCTTATGAAACCTAAAGGAACCAGACAGAAAGACAGGATTCTTACGAAACCTAAAGGAACCAGACAGAAAGACAGGATTCTTATGAAACCTAAAGGAACCAGACAGAAAGACAGGATTCTTACGAAACCTAAAGGAACCAGACAGAAAGACAGGATTCTTATGAAACCTAAAGGAACCAGACAGAAAGACAGGATTCTTACGAAACCTAAAGGAATCGAACCAGTAAGGTAGACAGGATTCTTATGAAACCTAATGGAACCAGACAGATAGACATGATTCTTATGAAACCTAAAGGAACCAGTCAGATAGACAGGATTCTTCTAAAACCTAAAGGAACCAGACAGATAGACAGGATTCTTCTAAAACCTAAAGGAACCAGACAGATAGACAGGATTCTTCTAAAACCTAAAGGAACCAGACAGATAGACAGGATTCTTATGAAACATAAAGGAACCAGCCAGGGGGAGAGGATTCTTATGAAACATAAAGGAACCAGCCAGGGGGAGAGGATTCTCATGATGGTTCAGAAGTGTGTCGTTTTTTTATTATTTTTCACAAAGCCAAATGAAAGGTAGGCAGGCACTTCAATTATGGCTTCTCTTGTGTTGTGCCAACACACAGCGGCTTCATGGTCGGGTAGCTGAACATTCATTATTTAAAAAGAGAGGTTATCCCAGGCTCTGTGAACGACATCACTCTTTAACCCTGTGACAGGCCCAATCAGGTACCTGTTCCAGAGAGGAACAAACAGGGTGGAGCAGTGGTCGTCCTGTGATACAGGGTGAACATGAGACTGTGTCTTGAGGCAGCTAATGACCAAAACACAGTATGGTAATAATACCATAAGAGAACATGCTGTCCTTCTACACATGAGAAGGCTTTCTGTAGACTGTGTGTAGACTACAACTAGATACATTATTTTTACAAAAGCATGTGGACATCCTTTCAAATTAGTGGGTTTGGATATTTCAGCCACACCTGTTGCTGACAGGTGTATAAAACCGAGCACACAACCATGCAATCTCCAGAGACAAACATTAACAGTAGAATAGCCTTACTGACGAGCTCAGTGACTTTCAACGTGGCATGGTCATAGGATGACCTTTCCAACAAGTCAGTTTGTCAAATTTCTGCTGTGCTAGAGCTTCCCCGGTCAAAGGTAAGTGCTATTATTGTGAAGTGGAAACATCTAGGAGCAACAACGGCTCAGCCGTGAAGTGGTAGGCTTGAAAACATCAAGGAGCAACAACGGCTTAGCTGCTAAGTGGTAGGCTACACAAGCTGACAGAATGGGAGCACCGAGTGCTGAAGAGCGTAGCACGTACAACTTGACAGTCCTCTGTTACAACACTCACTAATGAGTTACACATTTCCTCTGGAAGCAACGTCAGCACGATAACTGTTTGTTGGGAGCTTCATGAATTGGGTTTCCATGGCCGAGAAGCCGGCTGGAGTGGTGTAAAGCTCGCAGCCATTGGAAATGCATTCTCTGGAGTGATTAATCACGCTTCACCACCTGGCAGTTCGATGGACGAATATGGGTTTAGTGGATGCCAGCAGAACGCTACCTGCCCCAATGCTTAGTGCCTGTAAAGTTTGTAAAGTTTGGGGGAGGAGGAGTAATGTTCTGGGGCTGTTTTTCATTGTTCGAGCCACTCAGTTCCAGTGATGGGATACTGTATCTTAACGCTACAGCATACAATGACATTCTAGACAATTCTGTGTTTACAACTTTGTGGAAAGAGTTTGGGGAAGGCCCAATTTCCTGTTTCAGCATGACAATGCCCTGTGCACAAAGCGAGGTCTATACAGAAGTGATTTGTCGAGATTGGTGTGGAAGAACTTGACTGACCTGTACAGAGCCCTGACCTCAACGCCATCAGACCCCTTTTGGATTAATTGAAACGCAGACTGCGAACCAGGCCTAATTGCCCAACATCAGTGCCTGACCTCACTAATGCTCTTGTGGCTGAATGGAAGCAAGTCCCCAACAGCAATGTTCCAACATCCAGTGGAAAGCCTTCCCAGAAGAGTGGAGGCTGTAGAGGAGGGCGACCAACTCCATATTAAAGCCTTCCCAGAAGAGTGGAGGCTGTTATAGAAGCAAAGGGGGGACAAACTCCATATTAATGCCCATGATTTTGGAATGAGATGTTTGTCCACATACTTTTGGTCATGTAGTGTTCTCATAACATTGAGTCATTTACTGATAGTATATAATCAGTATGTAGTGTTCTCATAACATTGAGTCATTTACTGATAGTATATAATCAGTATGAAGTGCTCTCATAACATTGAGTCATTTACTGATAGTATATAATCAGTATGAAGTGCTCTCATAACATTGAGTCATTTACTGATAGTATATAATCAGTATGAAGTGCTCTCATAACATTGAGTCATTTACTGATAGTATATAATCAGTATGAACTGCAATAGCATAGTGCAATAGTTGCATATCGCGGGGACTGCAATAGCATCGAACAGTCCCCGCGATGTGCAACTGTTCAGGGAAGTCCGGAACCAATACACGCAGTCAGTCAGGAAAGCTAAGGCCAGCTTCTTCAGGCAGAAGTTTGCATCCTGTAGCTCCAACTCCAAAAAGTTCTGGGACACAGTGAAGTCCATGGAGAACAAGAGCACCTCCTCCCAGCTGCCCACTGCACTGAGGCTAGGGAACACGGTCACCACCGACAAATCCATGATTATTGAAAACTTCAACAAGCATTTCTCAACGGCTGGCCATGCCTTCCGCCTGGCTACTTCAACCTCGACCAACAGCTCCGGCCCCCCCGCAGCTCATTGCCCAAGCCTCTCCAGGTTCTCCTTTACCCAAATCCAGATAGCAGATGTTCTGAAAGAGCTGCAAAACCTGGACCCGTATAAATCAGCTGGGCTTGACAATCTGGACCCTCTATTTCTGAAACTATCCGCCGCCATTGTCGCAACCCCTATTACCAGCCTGTTCAACCTCTCTTTCATATCGTCTGAGATCCCCAAGGATTGGAAAGCTGCCACAGTCATCCCCCTCTTCAAAGGGGGAGACACCCTGGACCCAAACTGTTACAGACCTATATCCATTCTGCCTTGCCTATCTAAGGTCTTCGAAAGCCAAGTCAACAAACAGGTCACTGACCATCTCGAATCCCACCGCACCTTCTCCGCTATGCAATCTGGTTTCCGAGCCGGTCACAGGTGCACCTCAGCCACACTCAAGGTACTAAACGACATCATAACCGCCATCGATAAAAGACAGTACTGTGCAGCCGTCTTCATCGACCTTGCCAAGGCTTTCGACTCTGTCAATCACCATATTCTTATCGGCAGACTCAGTAGCCTCGGTTTTTCGGATGACTGCCTTGCCTGGTTCACCAATTACTTTGCAGACAGAGTTCAGTGTGTCAAATCGGAGGGCATGCTGTCCGGTCCTCTGGCAGTCTCTATGGGGGTGCCACAGGGTTCAATTCTCGGGCCGACTCTTTTCTCTGTATATATCAATGATGTTGCTCTTGCTGCGGGCGATTCCCTGATCCACCTCTACGCAGACGACACCATTCTATATACTTTCGGCCCGTCATTGGACACTGTGCTATCTAACCTCCAAACGAGCTTCAATGCCATACAACACACCTTCCGTGGCCTCCAACTGCTCTTAAACGCTAGTAAAACCAAATGCATGCTTTTCAACCGATCGCTGCATGCACCCGCATGCCCGACTAGCATCACCACACTGGATGGTTCCGACCTTGAATATGTGGACACCTATAAGTACCTAGGTGTCTGGCTAGACTGCAAACTCTCCTTCCAGACCCATATCAAACATCTCCAATCGAAAATCAAATCAAGAGTCGGCTTTCTATTCCGTAACAAAGCCTCCTTCACTCACGCTGCCAAGCTTACCCTAGTAAAACTGACTATCCTACCGATCCTCGACTTCGGCGATGTCATCTACAAAATTGCTTCCAACACTCTTCTCAGCAAACTGGATGCAGTTTATCACAGTGCCATCCGTTTTGTCACTAAAGCACCTTATACTACCCACCACTGCGACTTGTATGCTCTAGTCGGCTGGCCCTCGCTACATATTCGTCGCAAGACCCACTGGCTCCAGGTCGTCTACAAGGCCATGCTAGGTAAAGCTCCGCCTTATCTCAGTTCACTGGTCACGATGGCAACACCCATCCGTAGCACGCGCTCCAGCATGTGTATCTCACTGATCCTCCCTAAAGCCAACACCTCATTCGGCCGCCTTTCGTTCCAGTACTCTGCTGCCTGTGACTGGAACGAATTGCAAAAATCGCTGAAGTTGGAGACCTTTATCTCCCTCACCAACTTCAAACATCAGCTATCTGAGCAGCTAACCGAGCAGCTAACCGATCGCTGCAGCTGTACATAATCTATTGGTAAATAGCCCACCCATTTTCACCTACCTCATCCCCACAGTTTTTGTTTATTTACTTTTCTGCTCTTTTGCACACCAATATCTCTACCTGTACATGATCATTTATCAATCCAGTGTTAATCTGCAATATTGTAATTATTCGCCTACCTCCTCATGCCTTTTGCACACATTGTATAGAGACTCCCCTTTTTCTACTGTGTTATTGACTTGTTAATTGTTTACTCCATGTGTAACTCTGTGTTGTCTGTTCACACTGCTATGCTTTATCTTGGCCAGGTCGCAGTTGTAAATGAGAACTTGTTCTCAACTAGCCTACCTGGTTAAATAAAGGTGAAATAAAAAAATTAAAAAAATGAAGTGCTCTCATAACATTGAGTCATTTACTGATAGTATATAATCAGTATGTAGTGCTCTCATAACATTGAGTCATTTACTGATAGTATATAATCAGTATGTAGTGTTCTCATAACATTGAGTCATTTACTGACAGTATATAATCAGTATGTAGTGCTCTCATAACATTGAGTCATTTACTGACAGTATATAATCAGTATGTAGTGTTCTCATAACATTGAGTCAGTTACTGATGGTATATAATCAGTATGTAGTGCTCTCATAACATTGAGTCATTTACTGATAGTATATAATCAGTATGTAGTGTTCTCATAACATTGAGTCATTTACTGATAGTATATAATCAGAATGTAGTGCATGGCCTTTTTATCTGGTTCTTTGGGTTGTATTCAACACATCTCAGATTGCTCAAGTGACGAGAAAACCTGGTTTAAAGAAACGATAAAGCAACACCTCACGAGCTCAACGCCTCTCCCCTATTTGACCTTGATATGTTGTTTCATTGTATTCATATGTAGGCGACGTGTGACGTTTAAAAATGTATGTAGTTCTGTCCTTCAGCTGTCTATTCATGTTCTGTATTGCCATGTTTCATGTTCTGCGGGGACCCCAGGAAGAGTATCTGCTGCTATGACAACAGCTAATGGGGATCATAATACAATCCCAGGGTCACGTCTTTCAGACTTACAAACACACCTGATACCTTCCAGACACTTTGACACATGTCTTGAAAGAGTTGTCTGGGAGAATGCTGTAGGATGTACCTGGATTATAGTATTTATTCAAAGGATATTGAGAGTCACTTCAGGGACACCCAGAGAGTTTGGTTGTCTCCTTGGATGCTGGATTGATACAAACTCAAAAAACACTTCGGTCTCCCAGAAATGTCTGTTTCTCTGATATGTGGTGAGCAAGGATGTCATGGGAACAAACCACTACGAGCCTATAACAAACAACAACAAGACTATAGCAAACCACTACAAGACTATAGCAAACCACTACAAGACTATAGCAAACCACTACAAGACTATAGCAAACCACTACAAGACTATAGCAAACCACTACAAGACTATAGCAAACCACTACAAGACTATAGCAAACCACTACAAGAATATATAGCAAACCACTACAAGACTATAGCAAACCACTACGAGCCTATAACAAACCACAACAAGACTATAACAAACCACAACAAGACTATAGCAAACCACTACAAGACTATAGCAAACGACTACAAGACTATAGCAAACCACTACAAGACTATAGCAAACCACTGCAAGACTATAGCAAACCACTACAAGATTATAGCAAACCACTACAAGACTATAGCAAACCACTACAAGACTATAACAAACCACAACAAGACTATAGCAAACCACTACAAGACTATAGCAAACCACTACAAGATTATAGCAAACCACTACAAGACTATAGCAAACCACTACAAGACTATAACAAACCACAACAAGACTATAGCAAACCACTACAAGACTATAGCAAACCACTACAAGACTATAGCAAACCACTACAAGACTATAGCAAACCACTACAAGACTATAGCAAACCACTACAAGACTATAACAAACCACTACAAGACTATAACAAACCACTACAAGACTATAGCAAACCACTACAAGACTATAGCAAACCACTACAAGACTATAGCAAACCACTACAAGATTATAGCAAACCACTACAAGACAATAGCAAACCACTACAAGACTATAGCAAACCACTACAAGATTATAGCAAACCACTACAAGACTATAGCAAACCACTACAAGACTATAACAAACCACAACAAGACTATAGCAAACCACTACAAGACTATAGCAAACCACTACAAGATTATAGCAAACCACTACAAGACTATAACAAACCACAACAAGACTATAGCAAACCACTACAAGACTATAGCAAACCACTACAAGACTATAGCAAACCACTACAAGACTATAGCAAACCACTACAAGACTATAGCAAACCACTACAAGACTATAACAAACCACTACAAGACTATAGCAAACCACTACAAGACTATAGCAAACCACTACAAGATTATAGCATACCACTACAAGACTATAGCAAACCACTACAAGACAATAGCAAACCACTACAAGACTATAGCAAACGACTACAAGACTATAGCAAACCACTACAAGACTATAGCAAACCACTACAAGACTATAGCAAACCACTACAAGATTATAGCAAACCACTACAAGACTATAGCAAACCACTACAAGACTATAACAAACCACAACAAGACTATAGCAAACCACTACAAGACTATAGCAAACCACAACAAGTCTACTACAAGACTATAACAAACCACAACAAGACTATAGCAAACCACAACAAGTCTACTACAAGACTATAGCAAACCACTACAAGACTATAGCAGACCACTACAAGACTATAGCAAACCACTACAAGACTATAACAAACCACAACAAGACTACTACAAGACTATAGCAAACCACTACAAGACTATAGCGAACCAATACGAGACTATAGCAAACCACTACAAGACTATAGCAAACCACTACACGACTATAACAAACCACAACAAGTCTACTACAAGACTATAGCAAACCACTACAAGACTATAGCAGACCACTACAAGACTATAGCAAACCACTACAAGACTATAACAAACCACAACAAGACTACTACAAGACTATAGCAAACCACTACAAGACTATAGCGAACCAATACGAGACTATAGCAAACCACTACAAGACTATAGCAAACCACTACAAGACTTCACGTGTAACTTCACGTGTGACTTCAGGTGTGACTTCACGAGGCGCATCTATATACTATGCAATGTCAGAGCTCTACAACCATTTTGAGAAACGCTGACTCCTTTCAAAGAGTGAAACCCACATCCTGTCATCTCTTTGAATGAAGTTCTGCCCAGGCCCTGGAGCCCTTAGCAACAGACAGTAGTAAACAGAGAGGGTCTGCCCAGGCCCTGGAGCCCTTAGCAACAGACAGTAGTAAACAGAGAGGGTCTGCCCAGGAACTGGAGCACTTAGCAACAGATAGTAGTAAACAGAGAGGGTCTGCCCAGGCCCTGGAGCCCTTAGCAACAGACAGTAGTAAACAGAGAGGTTCTGCCCAGGAACTGGATCCCTCCAGCAACAGACAGTAGTAAACAGAGAGGGTCTGCCCAGGCCCTGGAGCCCTTAGCAACAGACAGTAGTAAACAGAGAGGGTCTGCCCAGGCCCTGGAGCCCTTAGCAACAGACAGTAGTAAACAGAGAGGGTCTGCCCAGGCCCTGGAGCCCTTAGCAACAGACAGTAGTAAACAGAGAGGTTCTGCCCAGGAACTGCATCCCTCCAGAAACAGACAGTAGTAAACAGAGAGGTTCTGCCCAGGAACTGGAGCCCTTAGCAACAGACAGTAGTAAACAGAGAGGTTCTGCCCAGGAACTGGATCCCTCCAGCAACAGACAGCAGTAAACAGAGAGGGTCTGCCCAGGCCCTGGAGCCCTTAGCAACAGACAGTAGTAAACAGAGAGGATCTGCCCAGGAACTGGATCCCTCCAGCAACAGACAGTAGTAAACAGAGAGGGTCTGCCCAGGAACTGGATCCCTCCAGAAACAGACAGTAGTAAACAGAGAGGTTCTGCCCAGGAACTGGAGCCCTCCAGCAACAGACAGTAGTAAACAGAGAGGTTCTGCCCAGGCCCTGGAGCTCTTAGCAACAGACAGTAGTAAACAGAGAGGTTCTGCCCAGGAACTGGATCCCTCCAGCAACAGACAGTAGTAAACAGAGAGGGTCTGCCCAGGAACTGGATCCCTGCAGAAACAGACAGTAGTAAACAGAGAGGTTCTGCCCAGGAACTGGAGCCCTCCAGAAACAGACAGTAGTAAACAGAGAGGGTCTGCCCAGGAACTGGATCACTCCAGAAACAGACAGTAGTAAACAGAGAGGTTCTGCCCAGGAACTGGAGCCCTCCAGCAACAGACAGTAGTAAACAGAGAGGGTCTGCGCAGGCCCTGGAGCCCTTAGCAACAGACAGTAGTAAACAGAGAGGTTCTGCCCAGGAACTGGATCCCTCCAGCAACAGACAGTAGTAAACAGAGAGGGTCTGCCCAGGCCCTGGAGCCCTTAGCAACAGACAGTAGTAAACAGAGAGGGTCTGCCCAGGAACTGGATCCCTCCAGCAACAGACAGTAGTAAACAGTGAGGTTCTGCCCAGGCCCTGGAGCCCTTAGCAACAGACAGTAGTAAACAGAGAGGTTCTGCCCAGGAACTGGATCCCTCCAGCAACAGACAGTAGTAAACAGAGAGGGTCTGCCCAGGAACTGGATCCCTCCAGAAACAGACAGTAGTAAACAGAGAGGTTCTGCCCAGGAACTGGAGCCCTCCAGAAACAGACAGTAGTAAACAGAGAGGGTCTGCCCAGGAACTGGATCCCTCCAGAAACAGACAGTAGTAAACAGAGAGGGTCTGCCCAGGCCCTGGAGCCCTTAGCAACAGACAGTAGTAAACAGAGAGGGTCTGCCCAGGAACTGGATCCCTCCACAAACAGACATTAGTAAACAGAGAGGGTCTGCCCAGGAACTGGATCCCTCCAGCAACAGACAGTAGTAAACAGAGAGGGTCTGCCCAGGAACTGGAGCCCTCCAGAAACAGACAGTAGTAAACAGAGAGGGTCTGCACAGGAACTGGAGCCCTTAGCAACAGACAGTAGTAAACAGAGAGGGTCTGCCCAGGCCCTGGAGCCCTTAGCAACAGACAGTAGTAAACAGAGAGGGTCTGCCCAGGAACTGGATCCCTCCAGAAACAGACAGTAGTAAACAGAGAGGGTCTGCCCAGGCCCTGGAGCCCTTAGCAACAGACAGTAGTAAACAGAGAGGGTCTGCCCAGGAACTGGATCCCTCCACAAACAGACAGTAGTAAACAGAGAGGGTCTGCCCAGGAACTGGATCCCTCCAGCAACAGACAGTAGTAAACAGAGAGGGTCTGCCCAGGAACTGGAGCCCTCCAGAAACAGACAGTAGTAAACAGAGAGGGTCTGCACAGGAACTGGAGCCCTTAGCAACAGACAGTAGTAAACAGAGAGGGTCTGCCCAGGCCCTGGAGCCCTTAGCGACAGACAGTAGTAAACAGAGAGGGTCTGCCCAGGAACTGGATCCCTCCAGCAACAGACAGTAGTAAACAGAGAGGTTCTGCCCAGGAACTGGATCCCTCCAGCAACAGACAGTAGTAAACAGAGAGGGTCTGCCCAGGAACTGGATCCCTCCAGAAACAGACAGTAGTAAACAGAGAGGTTCTGCCCAGGAACTGGATCCCTCCAGCAACAGACAGTAGTAAACAGAGAGGGTCTGCCCAGGAACTGGATCCCTCCAGCAACAGACAGTAGTAAACAGAGAGGGTCTGCCCAGGAACTGGAGCCTTCCAGCAACAGACAGTAGTAAACAGAGAGGGTCTGCCCAGGAACTGGATCCCTCCAGAAACAGACAGTAGTAAACAGAGAGGGTCTGCCCAGGCCCTGGAGCCCTTAGCAACAGACAGTAGTAAACAGAGAGGGTCTGCCCAGGAACTGGATCCCTCCACAAACAGACAGTAGTAAACAGAGAGGGTCTGCCCAGGAACTGGATCCCTCCAGCAACAGACAGTAGTAAACAGAGAGGGTCTGCCCAGGAACTGGATCCCTCCAGAAACAGACAGTAGTAAACAGAGAGGGTCTGCCCAGGAACTGGAGCCCTTAGCAACAGACAGTAGTAAACAGAGAGGGTCTGCCCAGGCCCTGGAGCCCTTAGCAACAGACAGTAGTAAACAGAGAGGGTCTGCCCAGGAACTGGATCCCTCCAGCAACAGACAGTAGTAAACAGAGAGGGTCTGCCCAGGAACTGGATCCCTCCAGAAACAGACAGTAGTAAACAGAGAGGTTCTGCCCAGGAACTGGATCCCTCCAGCAACAGACAGTAGTAAACAGAGAGGGTCTGCCCAGGAACTGGATCCCTCCAGAAACAGACAGTAGTAAACAGAGAGGTTCTGCCCAGGAACTGGATCCCTCCAGCAACAGACAGTAGTAAACAGAGAGGGTCTGCCCAGGAACTGGATCCCTCCAGCAACAGACAGTAGTAAACAGAGAGGGTCTGCCCAGGAACTGGATCCCTCCAGCAACAGACAGTAGTAAACAGAGAGGGTCTGCCCAGGAACTGGATCCCTCCAGCAACAGACAGTAGTAAACAGAGAGGGTCTGCCCAGGAACTGGATCCCTCCAGAAACAGACAGTAGTAAACAGAGAGGTTCTGCCCAGGAACTGGATCCCTCCAGCAACAGACAGTAGTAAACAGAGAGGGTCTGCCCAGGAACTGGAGCCCTCCAGCAACAGACAGTAGTAAACAGAGAGGGTCTGCCCAGGAACTGGATCCCTCCAGCAACAGACAGTAGTAAACAGAGAGGGTCTGCCTAGGAACTGGAACCCCTGCAGAAACAGACAGTAGTAAACAGAGAAGATGTGCCCAGGCCCTGGAGCCCTCCAGAAACAGACAGTAATAAACAGAGAGGGTCTGCCCAGGAACTGGATCCCTCCAGAAACAGACAGTAGTAAACAGAGAGGGTCTGCCCAGGAACTGAGAGCCACAGTGGTAATGAACTCTCCGTGTTTGAACTGAGAGCCACAGTGGTAATGAACTCTCCGTGTTTGAACTGAGAGCCACAGTGGTAATGAACTCCTCATGTTTGAACTGAGAGCCACAGTGGTAATGAACTCCCCATGTTTGAACTGAGAGTCACAGTGGTAATGAATTCCCCGTGTTTGAACTGAGAGACACGGTGGTAATGAATTCCCCGTGTTTGAACTGAGAGACACAGTGGTAATAAACTACCCGTGTTTGAACTGAGAGACACAGTGGTAATGAACTACCCATGTTTGAACTGAGAGACACAGTGGTAATAAACTTCCCGTGTTTGAACTGAGAGACACAGTGGTAATGACCTCCACGTGTTTGAACTGAGAGACACAGTGGTAATGAATTCCCCGTGTTTGAACTGAGAGACACAGTGGTAATGAACTACCCGTGTTTGAACTGAGAGACGGATGGATGGATTTGATATGTGCGCTTTCAGTCATACTTGTGATTAAAGCTTTCCATAGCCTCACATCAATTGCACAAGAAGAGTATAGCAGGTGCTATAGGCAATCGTAGCAGTACTACTAATACATGCCAAAAATGGTTCAAATTGAGTGAGGATAGCTGCTTTTTCAATGGCTGACGGACTGGCAGGAGTGTTAGAGGCAGGCCACAGTAATTACAGGTCTGCTGTGCAGTAATGGTCTCCATTTTACCTAGCGTGGTCAAACCACTTTGGTCTCTAGAGGGTCCATCTGACATTTCCCATTGTTACAGACAACGAGCATGACATTTCACCCCTACAAGCTTACAGTGTCTCAACAATTAGTCACTCAAATATCCACGCCAGTGTAGGATTCACACAATCAACAATTAGTCACTGACATACCCACACCAGTGCAGGATTCACACAATCAACAATTAGTCACTGAAATACCCACGCCAGTGCAGGATTCACTAGGCGCAGGACGATTAGTCACTGAAATACCCACACCAGTGCAGGATTCACACAATCAACAATTAGTCACTGAAATATCCACGCCAGTGCAGGATTCACTAGGCGCAGGACGATTAGTCACTGAAATATCCACACCAGTGCAGGATTCACACAATCAACAATTAGTCACTGAAATACCCACACCAGTGCAGGATTCACACAATCAACAATTAGTCACTGAAATACCCACGCCAGTGCAGGATTCACTAGGCGCAGGACGATTAGTCACTGAAATACCCACACCAGTGCAGGATTCACACAATCAACAATTAGTCACTGAAATACCCACGCCAGTGCAGGATTCACTAGGCGCAGGACGATTAGTCACTGAAATATCCACGCCAGTGCAGGATTCACACAATCAATAATTAGTCACTGAAATACCCATGCCAGTGCAGGATCTACCTCCACTCATTCATAATTGAAAACTCTGGGCATCGAAAAGCCTCAACTAAGCATTTCACATGTTCACCATGGCAACAGGCGTTGTAGCTGGAAGTTGCAATGTGCTTTATTTGAGTGAGTGAGACAACTCTGGAGTAGACGTGCCTGCAAAAAGCAGGTCATGTGGGTAGTATGGAGAACTCAGTGGCTCTCGTCATGATTTATTGTATGTTTAAGTGGTCTTAGAAGGAAGATCTTGCATTTTGAACGGGTCTTAGATTGAAGATTGTTACGGTTATCTTCCTGGGAAGGAGAGGAGGACCAAAATGCAGCGTGGTTATGGTTGAACATCTTTAATAAAGATGATAACGTGAACAATTTACATATACAAAACAAGAAAACCGAAACAGTCCTAACTGGTGCAAAACACAGAGACAGGAACAATCACCCACAAAATACTCAAAGAATATGGCTGCCTAAATATGATTCCCAATCAGAGACAACGATAAACACCTGCCTCTGATTGAGAACAACTCTAGGCAACCATAGACTTACCTAGAATACTACACTGAACACAACCCCATCAATCTACAAAACCCCTAGACAAGAAAAACACATAATCACCCATGTCACACCCTGGCCTAACCACAATAATAAAGAAAACACAAAATACTAAGGCCAGGGCGTGACAAAGATCTTGTATTTGTAACTTGTCTTATATTGAAGGTCTTGTATTTTAAAATGGTGTTAGATTGAAGGTCTTGTATTTTAAAATGGTCTTAGATTGAAGGTCTTGTATTTGTAACTGGTCTTAGATTGAATGTCTTGTATTTTTAAATGGTCTTAGATTGAAGGTCTTGTATTTGTAACTGGTCTTAGATTGAAGGTCTTGTATTTGAAAATGGTCTTAGATTGAAGGTCTTGTATTTGTAACTGGTCTTAGATTGAAGGTCTTGTATTTTAAAATGGTCTTAGATTGAAGGTCTTGTATTTTAAAATGGTCTTAGATTGAAGCTCTTGTATTTTAAAATGGTCTTAGATTGAAGGTCTTGTATTTGTAACTGGTCTAAGATCTGTCAAATGAAGAATAAGTACAACTACACACCACACACCACACAGCTTGATATACAACAGGTACCACACTACAGTATTTGGTCTATCACACCTCTCTGAACAGTGACTTATGAAGAAATAACATAACTTACTAATACATCAGTCAGCCTGAAGTGTGTGCGTGCGTGTGTGTGTGTGTGTGTGTGTGTGTGTGTGTGTGAAAGGGAGCCTGTGTGTGTGTGTGTGTGTGTGTGTGTGTGTGTGTGTGTGTGTGTGTGTGTGTGTGTGTGTGTGTGTGTGTGTGTGTGTGTGTGAAAGGGAGCCTGTGTGTGTGTGTGTGTGTGTGTGTGTGTGTCTGATCGTCGTAAACATTAATTTATATCACCATTTGGCCTGTCAGGATGCTTTTACTGAACCTAAAAATCATAAACACATTTACCTCATAATCAATACTTCCCAAAAATATGACACAGCAATGAGTGCTCCTTCTCCCCTGAGGTCTGGATGACAAACCCTTCCACACGACTTACCCATAATTCACTGGCTGAGCGGCACCACTGAGGCTCTGTGGATGCCACGCGGTCTCACGCTAGATTTATTAAGCACAGCCAATTAACCTTTCCTGCATTTCTAATCAACTGATCTAATGCATAATTAGTAATGAAGCCAGGCATCAAGGGACTGGTAATGGTTTGAGATTGGGAAATCATCTATGTGGTATTTTGAAAAATAAAAGGTCATAAAAGTCTTGGCTTGATTTCTTGTGGCTGGACAACATATGTGACATTTGATTAACAAATTATTAGTTGATGATGAACTTGTCAATTTATGTAACTAAATATATATATTTTTTAAACCATAGGGAGGGACGGCATTCAGCAAGAGGGGAAAATTGGTTTTGGTCCTAATGTAGAGGCTAATTGGTTTTGGTCCTAATGTAGAGGCTAATTGGTTGTGGTCCTAATGTAGAGGCTAATTGGTTTTGGTCCTAATGTAGAGGCTAATTGGTTGTGGTCCTAATGTAGAGGCTAATTGGTGTTGGTCATAATGTAGAGGCTAATTGGTTTTGGTCCTAATGTAGAGGCTAATTGGTTGTGGTCCTAATGTAGAGGCTAATTGGTTTTGGTCCTAATGTAGAGGCTAATTGGTTGTGGTCCTAATGTAGAGGCTAATTGGTGTTGGTCATAATGTAGAGGCTAATTGGTTTTGGTCCTAATGTAGAGGCTAATTGGTTGTGGTCCTAATGTAGAGGCTAATTGGTTTTGGTCCTAATGTAGAGGCTAATTGGTTTTGGTCCTAATGTAGAGGCTAATTGGTTTTGGTCCTAATGTAGAGGCTAATTGGTTTTGGTCCTAATGTAGAGGCTAATTGGTTGTGGTCCTAATGTAGAGGCTAATTGGTTTTGGTCCTAATGTAGAGGCTAATTGGTTGTGGTCCTAATGTAGAGGCTAATTGGTTTTGGTCCTAATGTAGAGGCTAATTGGTTGTGGTCCTAATGTAGATGCTAATTGGTTTTGGTCCTAATGTAGATGCTAATTGGTTTTGGTCCTAATGTAGAGGCTAATTGGTTGTGGTCCTAATGTAGAGGCTAATTGGTTTTGGTCCTAATGTAGATGCTAATTGGTTTTGGTCCTAATGTAGTGGCTAATTGGTTGTGGTCCTAATGTAGAGGCTAATTGGTTGTGGTCCTAATGTAGAGGCTAATTGGTTTTGGTCCTGATGTAGAGGCTCATTGGTTTTGGTCCTAATGTAGAGGCTAAATGGTTGTGGTCCTAATGTAGAGGCTAATTGGTTTTGGTCCTAATGTAGAGGCTAATTGGTTTTGGTCCTAATGTAGAGGCTAATTGGTTGTGGTCCTAATGTAGAGGCTAATTGGTTGTGGTCCTAATGTAGAGGCTAATTGGTTTTGGTCCTAATGTAGAGTCTAATTGGTTGTGGTCCTAATGTAGAGGATAATTGGTTGTGGTCCTAATGTAGAGGCTAATTGGTTGTGGTCCTAATGTAGAGACTAATTGGTTGTGGTCCTAATGTAGAGGCTAATTGATTGTGGTCCTAATGTAGAGGCTAATTGGTTTTGGTCCCAATGTAGAGGCTAATTGGTTGTGGTCCTAATGTAGAGTCTAATTGGTTTTGGTCATACCTTGACTGGAGGTTACAACTTCAACAAATTCACACCACAGTACTTATGTAGTAACACACTTGTTTCTTCTTGCAAAACCAAATCATTGAGGCATACTTTGAAACTGTCCTGTTTTCAGAACAAGATAGCTGTTTTGGCACAGTTATTGTCATACAGCACTGTGCGAAGTGAATTTGTCCTCCAACAGTGTCATCCATCGGGCCAAGCCTTGGCAGTAGACCAGGAAAACTATGCTGCTCCAAGTCTCCAGTTCACTCTCCATGCAATACCACCTGGGTGTTCCTACAGCACTTTGTAGAGGTTAGGGCCTCTGAGTCTTCTACTTCTCCCTCATGAAAAAGCAATGAGGTGGGGTGTTGTAAAAAGAGTCTCACTAGAGGTGCTGCACAGCAGACAGAATCTCAGAAGGACTGAATCTGGTTGTATCCAGATTCACTTTCAACCATAAAGGGGAAATCTTTGAATGCTGCATACAATGTTTTGACTTTTAAATTGTTGATATTATACCTCATTGATGCCTCATGAGCTTAGTTCAATTGTCGTACACCATCAGAACCAAGAATATAAACATGTTTAACGCCATTGTTTGTGAACAAAGTCATTTTAAACTAACATTGTACTGCCTCAAAACATGGCTAAAATGAAGATGTTGGTATCATGGATGGTCAGTCCTTGCAGCCATAGCTGTGTCTATGAATTTTGAAAGTGGTTATATTTCTCCAGCCACATCCCTCATCGTTTTGTTAATGTTTCAACAGCAGAGTGCCCCTTTAACGTTTAACATGGTCACACTGTTCACAGGATAATGCAGTCTGACGCGACACCAGAAAACACCAGGCGCATGACACCACAATTGAGTGTCAAGATGAATATTGTCTCTAACTAAATCCCAGACGACAGTCAGAAGGGCCAATCTGAGGAATGAGAAAAGAGGGAAAGGACTGAGGAAAACAGTTTCATCTCCAGTCTAATTCTGGCTATACAGTAGATACACCATACCCTTCTATACAGTAGATACACCATACCCTTCTATACAGTAGATACACCATACCCTTCTATACAGTAGATACACCATACCCTTCTATACAGTAGATACACCATACCCTTCTATACAGTAGATACACCATACCCTTCTATACAGTAGATACACCATACCCTTCTATACAGTAGATACACCATACCCTTCTATACAGTAGATACACCATACCCTTCTATACAGTAGATACACCATACCCTTCTATACAGTAGATACACCATACCCTTCTATACAGTAGATACACCATACCCTTCTATACAGTAGATACACCATACCCTTCTATACAGTAGATACACCATACCCTTCTATACAGTAGATACACCATACCCTTCTATACAGTAGATACACCATACCCTTCTATACAGTAGATACACCATACCCTTCTATACAGTAGATACACCATACCCTTCTATACAGTAGATACACCATACCCTTCTATACAGTAGATATACCATACCCTTCTATACAGTAGATACACCATACCCTTCTATACAGTAGATACACCATACCCTTCTATACAGTAGATACACCATACCCTTCTATACAGTAGATACACCATACCCTTCTATACAGTAGATATACCATACCCTTCTATACAGTAGATATACCATACCCTTCTATACAGTAGATACACCATACCCTTCTATACAGTAGATATACCATACCCTTCTATACAGTAGATATACCATACCCTTCTATACAGTAGATATACCATACCCTTCTATACAGTAGATATACCATACCCTTCTATACAGTAGATACACCATACCCTTCTATACAGTAGATATACCATACCCTTCTATACAGTAGATACACCATACCCTTCTATACAGTAGATATACCATACCCTTCTATACAGTAGATACACCATACCCTTCTATACAGTAGATACACCATACCCTTCTATACAGTAGATACACCATACCCTTCTATACAGTAGATACACCATACCCTTCTATACAGTAGATACACCATACCCTTCTATACAGTAGATACACCATACCCTTCTATACAGTAGATACACCATACCCTTCTATACAGTAGATACACCATACACTTCTATACAGTAGATACACCATAACCTTCTATACAGTAGATACACCATACCCTTCTATACAGTAGATACACCATACCCTACTATACAGTAGATACACCATACCCTACTATACAGTAGATACACCATACCCTTCTATACAGTAGATACACCATACCCTTCTATACAGTAGATATACCATACCCTTCTATACAGTAGATACACCATACCCTTCTATACAGTAGATACACCATACCCTTCTATACAGTAGATACACCATACCCTTCTATACAGTAGATACACCATACCCTTCTATACAGTAGATACACCATACCCTTCTATACAGTAGATATACCATACCCTTCTATACAGTAGATACACCATACCCTTCTATACAGTAGATACACCATACCCTTCTATACAGTAGATACACCATACCCTTCTATACAGTAGATACACCATACCCTTCTATACAGTAGATACACCATACCCTTCTATACAGTAGATACACCATACCCTTCTATACAGTAGATACACCATACCCTTCTATACAGTAGATATACCATACCCTTCTATACAGTAGATACACCATACCCTTCTATACAGTAGATACACCATACCCTTCTATACAGTAGATACACCATACCCTTCTATACAGTAGATACACCATACCCTTCTATACAGTAGATATACCATACCCTTCTATACAGTAGATACACCATACCCTTCTATACAGTAGATACACCATACCCTTCTATACAGTAGATACACCATACCCTTCTATACAGTAGATATACCATACCCTTCTATACAGTAGATACACCATACCCTTCTATACAGTAGATACACCATACCCTTCTATACAGTAGATACACCATACCCTTCTATACAGTAGATACACCATACCCTTCTATACAGTAGATACACCATACCCTTCTATACAGTAGATATACCATACCCTTCTATACAGTAGATACCTTCTATACATACACCTACTATACAGTAGATATACCATACCCTTCTATACAGTAGATACACCATACCCTTCTATACAGTAGATACACCATACAGTAGATACACCATACCCTTCTATACAGTAGATACACCATACCCTTCTATACAGTAGATACACCATACCCTTCTATACAGTAGATACACCATACCCTTCTATACAGTAGATACACCATACCCTTCTATACAGTAGATACACCATACCCTTCTATACAGTAGATACACCATACCCTTCTATACAGTAGATATACCATACCCTTCTATACAGTAGCTATACCATACCCTTCTATACAGTAGATACACCATACCCTTCTATACAGTAGATACACCATACCCTTCTATACAGTAGATACACCATACCCTTCTATACAGTAGATACACCATACCCTACTATACAGTAGATACACCATACCCTACTATACAGTAGATACACCATACCCTACTATACAGTAGATACACCATACCCTACTATACAGTAGATACACCATACCCTTCTATACAGTAGATACACCATACACTTCTATACAGTAGATATACCATACCCTTCTATACAGTAGATACACCATACCCTTCTATACAGTAGATACACCATACCCTTCTATACAGTAGATACACCATACCCTTCTATACAGTAGATACACCATACCCTTCTATACAGTAGATACACCATACCCTTCTATACAGTAGATACACCATACCCTTCTATACAGTAGATACACCATACCCTTCTATACAGTAGATATACAGTAGATACACCATACCCTTCTATACAGTAGATACACCATACCCTTCTATACAGTAGATACACCATACCCTTCTATACAGTAGATACACCATACCCTACTATACAGTAGTATTACCATACCCTTCTATACAGTAGATATACCATACCCTTCTATACAGTAGATACACCATACCCTTCTATACAGTAGATACACCATACCCTTCTATACAGTAGATATACCATACCCTTCTATACAGTAGATACACCATACCCTTCTATACAGTAGATATACCATACCCTTCTATACAGTAGATACACCATACCCTTCTATACAGTAGATACACCATACCCTTCTATACAGTAGATACACCATACCATTCTATACAGTAGACACACCATACCCTTCTATACAGTAGATATACCATACACAACTATACAGTAGATATACCATACCCTACTATACAGTAGATACACCATACCCTTCTATAGAGTAGATATACCATACCCTACTATACAGTAGATATACCATACCCTTCTATACAGTAGTTATACCATACCCTACTATACAGTAGATACACCAATTTGTAAGTCGCTCTGGATAAGAGCGTCTGCTAAATGACTTAAATGTAAAATGTAAATGTAAATATACCATACCCTTCTATACAGTAGATACACCATACCCTACTATACAGTAGATACACCATACCCTTCTATACAGTAGATACACCATACCCTTCTATACAGTAGATATACCATACCCTACTATACAGTAGATATACCATACCCTAGTATACAGTAGATATACCATACCCTACTATACAGTAGATACACCATACCCTTCTATACAGTAGATATACCATACCCTACTATACAGTAGATATACCATACCCTTCTATGCAGTAGTTATACCATACCCTACTATACAGTAGATACACCATACCCTTCTATACAGTAGATATACCATACGCTACTATACAGTAGATACACCATACCCTTCTATACAGTAGATACACCATACCCTTCTATACAGTAGATACACCATACCCTTCTATACAGAACATACACCATACCCTTCTATACAGTAGATATACCATACCCTTCTATACAGTAGATATACCATACCCTTCTATACAGTAGATATACCATACCCTTCTATACAGTAGATACACCATACCCTTCTATACAGTAGATATACCATACCCTTCTATACAGTAGAAATACCATACCCTTCTATACAGTAGATACACCATACCCTTCTATACAGTAGATATACCATACCCTTCTATACAGTAGATATACCATACCCTTCTATACAGTAGATATACCATACCCTTCTATACAGTAGATATACCATACCCTTCTATACAGTAGATACAGAATACCCTTCTATACAGTAGATACACCATACCCTTCTATACAGTAGATATACCATACCCTACTATACAGTAGATACACCATACCCTTCTATACAGTAGATACACCATACCCTTCTATACAGTAGATATACCATACCATTCTATACAGTAGATATACCATACCCTTCTATACAGTAGATACACCATACCCTACTATACAGTAGATATACCATACCCTTCTATACAGTAGATACACCATACCCTTCTATACAGTAGATACACCATACCCTTCTATACAGTAGATACACCATACCCTTCTATACAGTAGATACACCATACCCTTCTATACAGTAGATACACCTTACCCTTCTATACAGTAGATACACCATACCCTTCTATACAGTAGATATACCATACCCTACTATACAGTGGATACACCATACCCTTCTATACAGTAGATACACCATACCCTTCTATACAGTAGATATACCATACCCTTCTATACAGTAGATATACTATACCCTACTATACAGTAGATATACCATACCCTTCTATACAGTAGATACGCCATACCCTACTATACAGTAGATACACCATACCCTTCTATACAGTAGATATACCATATCCTACTATACAGTAGATATACTGTACCATACCCTTCTATATAGTAGATATACCATACCCTTCTATACAGTAGATATACCATACCCTACTATACAGTAGATATACCATACCCTTCTATACAGTAGATATACCATACCCTACTATACAGTACATATACCATACCCTACTATACAGTAGATATATCATACCCTACTATACAGTAGATATACCATAACATACTATACAGTACATATACCATACCCTACTATACAGTAGATACACCATACCCTACTATACAGTAGATATAGTATATCCTTCTATACAGTAGATATACCATACCCTTCTATACAGTAGATACACCATACACTACTATATAGTAGGTACACCATGCCTTAATATACAGTAGATACACCATGCCCTACTATACAGTAGATACACCATACATTTACATTTACATTTAAGTCATTTGGCAGACGCTCTTATCCAGAGCGACTTACTATACAGTAGATATACCATACCCTTCTATACAGTAGATACACCATACCCTTCTATACAGTAGATACACCATACCCTTCTATACAGTAGATACACCATACCCTTCTATACAGTAGATACACCATACCTTACTATACAGAAGATACACCGTACCCTACTATACAGTAGATATAACATACCTTTCTATACAGTAGATACAGTTGTGGCCAAAAGTTTTGAGAATGACACAAATATTAATTTCCAGAAAGTTTGCTGCTTCAGTGTCTTTAGATATTTTTGTCAGATGTTACTATGGAATACTGAAGTGTAATTACAAGCATTTCATAAGTGTCAATTACATGAAGTTGATGCAAAGAGTCAATATTTGCAGTGTTGACCCTGCAATCCGCCCTGGCATGCTGTCAATTAACTTCTGGGCCACATCCTGACTGATAGCAGCCCATTCTTGCATAATCAATGCTTGGAGTTTGTCAGAATTTGTGGGTTTTTGTTTGTCCACCCGCCTCTTGAGGATCGACCACAAGTTCTCAATGGGATTAAGGTCTGGGGATTTTCGTGGCCATGGACCCAAAATATTGATGTTTTGTTCCCCGAGCCACTTAGTTATCACTTTTGCCTTATGGCAAGGTGCTCCATCATGCTGGAAAATGTATTGTTCGTCACCAAACTGTTCCTGGGTGGTTGGGAGAAGTTGCTCTCGGAGGATGTGATGGTACCATTCCTTATTCATGGCTGTGTTCTTAGACAAAATTGTGAGTGAGGCCACTCCCTTGGCTGAGAAGCAACCCCACACATGAATGGTCTCGGGATGCTTTACTGTTGGCATGACACAGGACTGATGGTAGCGCTCACCTTGTCTTCTCCGTACAAGCTTTTTTCCGGATGCCCCAAACAATCGTAAAGGGGATTTATCAGAGAAAATGACCCGGTCCTCAGTAGTCCAATCCCTGTACCTTTTGCAGAATATCAGTCTGTCCCTGATGTTTTTCCTGGAGAGAAGTGGCTTCTATGCTGCCCTTCGTGACACCAGGCCATCCTCCAAAAGTCTTCGCCTCACTGTGCGTGCAGATGCACCCACACCTGCTTGCTGCCATTCCTGAGCAAGCTCTGTGCTGGTGGTGCCCCGATCCTGCAACTGAATCAGCTTTAGGATATGGTCCTGGTGCTTGCTGGACTTTCTTGGGCGCCCTGAAGCCTTCTTCACTACAATTGCACTGCTCTCCTTGAAGTTCTTGACGATCCGATAAATGGTTGATTTAGGTGCAATCTTACTGGCAGCAATATCCTTGCCTGTGAAGCCCTTTTTGTGCAAAGCAATGATGAGGGCACGTTTTCCCTTGCAGGTAACCATGGTTGACAGAGGAAGAACAATGATTCCAAGCACCACCTTCCTTTTGAAGCTTCCAGTCTGTTATTCAAACTCAATCAGCATGACAGAGTTAACTCCAGCCTTGTCCTCGTCAACACTCACATCTGTGTTAATGAGAGAATCACTGACATGATGTCAGTTAGTCATTTTGTGGCAGGGCAGAAATGCAGTGGAAATGTTTTTGGGGATATTCGGTTCATTTGCATGGCAAAGAGGGACTTTTCAATTATGATCATCTGATTACTCTTCATAACATTCTGGAGTATATGCAAATTGCCATCTTACAAACTGAAGCAGCAGACTGTGAAAATAAATATTTGTGTCATTCTCAAAACTTTTGGCCAAGACGGTACACCATACCCTACTATACAGTAGATACACCATACCATTATATGACAAGACAATGAAAGACTATGACCAGACCAAATAAGACTATGACAAGACTATGACAAGACTATGCCAGACTATGACAAGACTATAAAAACCTATGCCAAGACTATGCCAATACTATACCAGACTACACCAAGAATATACCAGACTATGACAAGACTGTGCCAGACTATGACAAGGCTATAAAAGACTATGCCAGACTCTGCCAGACTATGACAAGACTATGAAAGACTTTGAGAAGACAATGACAAGACTATGCCAAGACTCTGCCAGACTCTGCCAGACTCTGCCAGACTATGCCAAGACTATGCCAAGACTATGCCTAGACTATGCCAAGACTATGTCAGACTATGAAAGACTATGCCAAGACTGTGCCAAGACTATGTCAGGCTATGAAAGACTAAGACAAGACTATGACAAGACTATGCCAGACTCTGCTGGACTATGCCAGACTACGAAAGACTAAGACAAGACTGTGACAAGACTATGCCAGACTCTGCCAAGACTATGCCAAGACTATGAAAGACTGTGACAAGACTATGCCAGAGTATGATAAGACTATGGCAAGACTGTGCCAGACTATGCCAAGACTATGATAAGAGTATGACAAGACTATGCCAAGACAATGCCAAGACTATGACAAGACTGTGCCAGACTATGCCAAGACTATGATAAGACTATGACAAGACCATGCCAAGACTATGCCAGACTATGCCAGACTATGCCAGACTATGCCAGACTATACCAGACTATGCCAGACTACGAAAGACTACGAAAGACTGTGACAAGACTATGCCAGACTATGATAAGACTATGACAAGACTATGACAGCACAATGCCAAGACTATGATAAGACTATGATAAGACTATGAAAGACTATGACAAGACTATGAAAGACTATGAAAGACTATGCCAGACTATGCCAAGACTATGACAGACTATGAAAGACTAAGACAAGACTATGATAAGACTATGAAAGACTATGAAAGACTATGACAAGACTATGAAAGACTATGATAGACTATGCCAAGACTGTGACAAGACTATGAAAGACTGTGAAAGACTATGCCAAGACTATGACAAGACTATGCCAGACTATACCAGACTATTCCAGATTATATCAGATTATGCCAGACTATGACAGACTATGGCAGACTATGCCAGACTATATCAGACTATGCCAGACTATGACAGACTATATGCCAGACTATGCCAGACTATGCCAGACTATGACAGACTATATCAGACTATGACAGACTATATCAGACTATGGCAGACTATGACAGACTATATCAGACTATGACAGACTATACCAGACTATATGACAGACTATATCAGACTATGACAGACTATATCAGACTATACCAGACTATGACAGACTATACCAGACTATGGCAGACTAGAGACACACTAAGAGACACACTAAACAAATCAACAGACAGCATCCATGCTGCATAGGAAGGCCAACACAGCAGTCTGTCCTGAAGCAACCCAAGGTTCCCTCTGAGCAGTAGGAGGGGTGCGTCACTTGAGTGGGTTGAGTCACAGACGTGATCTTCCGGTCCGGGTTGGAGCCCCCCTCGGGTTTGTGCCGTGGGTGAGATCTTCGTGGGCAACACTCGGCCTTGTCTCAAGGTAGTAGGTTGGTGGTTGAAGATATCCCTCTGGTGGTGTGGGGGCTGTGCTTTGGCAAAGTGGGTGTGGTTATATCCTTCCTGTTTGGTCCTGTCCGGGGATATCGTCGGACAGGGCCACAGTGTCTCCCGACCCCTCCTGTCTCAGCCTCCAGTTTTTATGCTGCAATAGTTTTTGTCGAGGGGCTAGGGGTAGTCTGTTATATCTGCAGTATTTCTCCTGTATAATCCTGTGTCCTATGTGAATTTAGGTATGCTCCCTCTAATTCTCTCTCTCTTTCTCTCTCTCTTCTCTCGGAGGACCTAAGCCCTAGGACCATGCCTCAGGCCTACCTGTCCTGATGACTCCTTGCTGTCCCTCGTCCACCTGGTCGTGCTGCCCAGTCTCAACTGTTCTGCCTGCGGCTATGGAACCCTGACCTGTTCATTGGACGTACTACCTGTCCCAGACCTGCTGGTTTTGACTCGCTCTCTACCGCACCTGCTGTCTCTAACTCTGAATGATCGGCTATGAAAAGACAACTGACATTTACTCCTGAGGTGCTGACCTGTTGCACCCGCTACACCACTGTGATTATTATTATCTGACCCTGCTGGTCATCTATGAACGTTTGAACATCTTGGCCATGTTCTATTATAATCTCCACCCGGCACAGCCAGAAGAGGACTGGCCACCCCTCAGAGTTTCCTCTCTAGGTTTTTTCCTATGTTCCGGCCTTTCTGGGAAGTTTTTCCTAGCCACCGTGCTTCTACATCTGCATTGCTTGCTGTTTGGGCTTTTAGGCTGTTTTTTTGTACAGCACTTTGTGACATAGGCTGATGTATAAAGGGCTTTAAATACATTTGATTGATTGTCTCCTCTGGGCAGTTGTCTCCTCTGGGCAGTAGTCTCCTCTGGGGAGTAGTCTATTCTGGGCAGTTGTCTACTCTGGGGAGTAGTCTCTTCTGGGCAGTAGTCTACTCTGGGGAGTAGTCTCAGATATCTCAGACCTTGGAGCAACGTGAACTAGGCAACAGCTGGATCGTTGGTACATCGCCGGAAGCAACCAGACGATATGGGCAGAGACCGAAGGATCTACTAATACTCTGATGTATATTTAGTCTGTTCATCATTAGCCAAGGGATAGTCTATGCAGACTGCTCATCATTAGCCAAGGGATAGTCTATGCAGACTGCTCATCATTAGCCAAGGGATAGTCTATGCAGACTGCTCATCATTAGCCAAGGGATAGTCTATGCCAGGTGTCAAACTCAAGGCTCATTCAATCCAGCCTGCGGAACAATGTTGTAGAAATCATAATATACCTATATTTATAGCCTCTTCACTCTGTCCAGCTTGCTAACAGTCACAGAAACGAAAGCTAGACAGTCAGGGAGAATACATTTTTATTTCATGTTTTTGACAGCAAGGAAATCTAACATTTTAAATGCGGTCCACCGGACCTCGGGGAAGAAGGAATGCGCTCCCGTGGAGAAAATTTGTTTGACACCCCTGGTCTATGCAGACAGCTCATCAAGAGAAGGCTTGATTTACTTTGTTGATATGGCAGTATGCACCCCGCTAGAGGCTATACTGATTACTCTGCATATTCATTTGGTCAGTGCATTTATCTAGCCTTTCTCTTTTGTCTATGAGGAGGATGGAGGCTGATGACACTGGGGAAAAGCTGGCAGAGAAAGTACTTTTCTGGAGAAGTATCTTATATCACTTATAACTGCTTCCCTGTGCTCCTAGGTCTGAAGGAAACATGCTTCACAGTGATTGCTAACTGCTTCTCTGTGCTCCTAGGTCTGAAGGAAACATGCTTCACAGTGATTGCTAACTGCTTCCCTGTGCTCCTAGGTCTGAAGGAAACATTCTTCACAGTGATTGCTAACTGCTTCCCTGTGCTCCTAGGTCTGAAGGAAACATGCTTCACAGTGATTGCTAACTGCTTCCCTGTGCTCCTAGGTCTGAAGGAAACATGCTTCACAGTGATTGCTAACTGCTTCTCTGTGCTCCTAGGTCTGAGAGATACATGCTTCACAGTGATTGCTAACTGCTTCCCTGTGCTCCTAGGTCTGAAGGAAACATGCTTCACAGTGATTGCTAACTGCTTCCCTGTGCTCCTAGGTCTGAAGGAAACATGCTTCACAGTGATTGCTAACTGCTTCCCTGTGCTCCTAGGTCTGAAGGAAACATGCTTCAGAGTGATTGCTAACTGCTTCCCTGTGCTCCTAGGTCTGAAGGAAACATGCTTCACAGTGATTGCTAACTGCTTCCCTGTGCTCCTAGGTCTGAAGGAAACATGCTTCACAGTGATTGCTAACTGCTTCGCTGTGCTCCTAGTACTAGAGAAACATGCTTCACAGTGATTGCTAACTGCTTCCCTGTGCTCCTAGATCTGAGAGAAACATGCTTCACAGTGATTGCTAACTGCTTCCCTGTGCTCCTAGATCTGAGAGAAACATGCTTCACAGTGATTGCTAACTGCTTCCCTGTGCTCCTAGATCTGAGAGAAACATGCTTCACAGTGATTGCTAACTGCTTCCCTGTGCTCCTAGATCTGAGAGAAACATGCTTCACAGTGATTGCTAACTGCTTCCCTGTGCTCCTAGATCTGAGAGAAACATGCTTCACAATGATTGCTAACTGCTTCCCTGTGCTCCTAGGTCTGAAGGAAACATGATTGCCAAAGAAAACGTATTTGTTGTATGTTTGTCAGCAAAACCATTATCCTAAAATCATTAATTATTCATATTATTCCTGTGCTTGCTAATTTTGCCAAGTGTGATTAATATTTGGTTTGGTTTAGTTCCATCACAGACTTCAAACTGTCTGATGTGTGTTTTATGTGTGCTGCTGATAATTGCACAGTGAGATAATATTTGGTTGGCTGTATAGCTCAGGACCCTGAGCAGGAAGAAAATGCACACGAATGACAAATGAAAGTCAAAACCAATTAGTTAAGTTCAGTTCTTTGAACACAACTCTTGCAGAGCACAAAACCTGAGGTTACCCCTCCTGTAGGTGATCCACAAAGCACTGAACTGAGGTTACCCCCCCCTGGAGGTGATCCACAAAGTACTGAACTGAGGTGACCCCCTCCTGTAGGTGATCCACAAAGCACTGAACTGAGGTTACCCCCTCCTGTAGGTGATCCACAAAGCACTGAACTGAGGTTACCCCTCCTGTAGGTGATCCACAAAGCACTGAACTGAGGTTAACCCTCCTGTAGGTGACCCACAAAGCACTGAACTGAGGTTACCCCCTCCTGTAGGTGACCCACAAAGCACTGAACTGAGGTTAACCCTCATGTAGGTGACCCACAAAGCACTGAACTGAGGTTAACCCTCCTGTAGGTGATCCACAAAGCACTGAACTGAGGTTACCCCCTCCTGTAGGTGACCCACAAAGCACTGAACTGAGGTTAACCCTCATGTAGGTGACCCACAAAGCACTGAACTGAGGTTAACCCTCCTGTAGGTGATCCACAAAGCACTGAACTGAGGTTAACCCTCCTGTAGGTGACCCACAAAGCACTGGACTGAGGTTACCCCTCCTGTAGGTGTTCCACAAAGCACTGAACTGAGGTTACCCCTCCTGTAGGTGATCCACAAAGCACTGAACTGAGGTTAACCCTCCTGTAGGTGATCCACAAAGCACTGGACTGAGGTTACCCCTCCTGTAGGTGATCCACAAAGCACTGAACTGAGGTTACCCCTCCTGTAGGTGATCCACAAAGCACTGAACTGAGGTTAACCCTCCTGTAGGTGATCCACAAAGCACTGAACTGAGGTTAACCCTCCTGTAGGTGACCCACAATGTATTCAGCTCCTGTAACAAACATGTTCAAAGAGCCCAAGATGGACAAACAATTCAGCCTTTTCCATACTCTAAAAATATACTGTTTCACTCAAACTCAGTTTATGGTCTTTCAAGACGGAGTAGGTCTTGCAGTGGACATGGACATACTGTATAGATATTTAAAAAAAAATACAATTTCTGAATAAAGGATTGCTAACAAATCCATTTGTGTAATACATTGTCAAAACTGGAATTTCTTCACAATTTTCAAGCAGTGACGTGCCCATCACAATCTGTATTTCTAACAGCATTAGCTAAGCAACACAGAGGGGATCTTCTGAATCCAGTGGTATATTTTCAGCACACACAGCAGACAAGACGAGGGAAGTCAGTAGGGCTTATGGAGAAGCATCTTGTAAGAACTCCCCGCTGGTGTGTGATGATGAACAGGGATGAGAGCAGGAGAGTGGCGGCGCCCACAGAGGTGGGATCCACGGGCACCGTCTGTCTGATGTTACTGGAGGCGGCGCGGCACACGCTAGCCAGGGTGGAATTCCATGATGGAAATGAAAGGAAGCAGTGCTGGCAGGAGCGCTGGGACTTCCATTTTGCCACTACACAGGGGAGTGTCCTCAGGAGACGACTGGCTGTGAGGTTGACTGACAGTCAGCCCTATGTGTTGGGCGCGTGTGTAATGTTTCATTTATCACCTGGGAGATCTGGTAGGAGATCAGTTAACGTAGATCAAAACAGTCCTGATCTACACGTTCTGTGGAGCAAACTAAAACTAACTTCTAAAACATATCAGGCTAGTGTTGAAAGTCTAATGCAGAGGAGAAACCAGAGTCTCTCTAGTCTAAATAAATAATGGTTCCAGGCTGGCAAAAGCATATCCTCAGAAGAATATCAAGGCTGTACTTTATCTCATTGTCAATTTAGACACATTCTACATCCCTACTTACTGTAGAACAAAACCTGGTCTGATATACAGCACCAGTCAAAAGTGTGGACACACCTACCCATTCAAGTGTTTTTATTTATTTATACTATTTTATACATTGTATAATGATAGGAGACATCGAAACTATGAAATAACACATGGAATCATGTAGTAACCAAAAAAGTGTTAAACAAATCAAAATATATTTTACATTTGAGATTCTTCAAAGTAGCCACCCTTTGCCTTGATGACAGCATTGCACACTTTTGGCATTCTCTCAACCACCTTCATGAGGTAGTCACCTGGAATGCATTTCAATTAATGTGTTTGAGCCAATCAGTTGTGTTGTGACAAGGTACGGTTGGTATACAGAACATAGCCCTATTTGGAAAAAGACCAAGTCCATATTATGGCAAGAACAGCTCAAATAAACAAAGAGAAACAACAGTCCATCATCGACGTTAAGATATCAAGGTCAGTCAATGGAACATTTCAAGAACTTTGAAAGTTTCTTCAAGTGCACTCGCAAAAACCATCAATCGCTATTATGAAAGTGGCTCTGATGAAGACCGCCACAGGAAAGGAAGACCCAGAGTTACCTCTGCTGCAGAGGATATGTTCATTAGAGTTAACAGCACCTCAGATTGTAGCCTAAATAAATGCTTCACAGAGTTCAAGTAACAGATACATCTCCACATCAACTGTTCAGAGGAGACTGCGTGAATCAGGACATCATGGTGTTGGGGTGCTTTGCTGGTGACACTGTCAGGGATTTATTAGAATTCAAGGCACACTTAACCAGCAAGGCACACTTAACCAGATTTTAAAATAACTACCTCGTCTCTGTACCCCTCACATGCAATTACAAGGTCGCTCAGTGAATTTCAAACACAGATTTAACCACAAAGACCAGGGAGGTTTTCCAATGCCTAGCAAAGATCACCTATTGGTAGATTGGTCAACAACAACAACAACAAAAAACAGACATTGAAAATCCCTTTGAGGATGGTGAAGTTATTAATTACACTTTGGATGGTGTATCAATACACCCACAAAGATACAGGTGTCCTTCCTAACTCAGTTACTGGAGAGGAAGGAAACCGCTCAGGGATTTCACAAAGATGCCAATGGTGACTTTAAAACAGTTACAGAGTTTAATGGCTGTGATAGGAGAACACTGAGGATGGATCAACAACATTGTAGTTACTCCACTATACTAACCTAAATCACAGTGTGACATGAAGGAAGATATAAAAATATTCCAAAACATGCTAAAGTGAAGCTGACAAAACAATTGGCAAAGGAATTATGTCCTGAATACAAAGCATTATGTTTGGAGCAAATCCAACACATCACTGAGTGCCTCTCTTCATATTTTCAAGCATAGTGGTGGCTGCATCATATTATGGGTATGCAAGGACAAGGAGGGTTTTTCATCATCCCCAAGATGACTCAAAGCTGATCCAGACATCCCCAAGACGACTCAAAGCTGATCCAGACATCCCCAAGACGACTCAAAGCTGATCCAGACATCCCCAAGACGACTCAAAGCTGATCCAGACATCCCCAAGACGACTCAAAGCTGATCCAGACATCCCCAAGACGACTCAAAGCTGATCCAGACATCCCCAAGACGACTCAAAGCTGATCCAGACATCCCCAAGACGACTCAAAGCTGATCCAGACATCCCCAAGACGACTCAAAGCTGATCCAGACATCCCCAAGACGACTCAAAGCTGATCCAGACATCTCCAAGACGACTCAAAGCTGATCCAGACATCCCCAAGACGACTCAAAGCTGATCCAGACACCCCCAAGACGACTCAAAGCTGATCCAGACATCCCCAAGACGACTCAAAGCTGATCCAGACAAACCCAAGACAACTGAAAGCTGATCCAGACATACCCTAGACGACTCAAAGCTGATCCAGACAAACCCAAGACGACTCAAAGCTGATCCAGACATCCCCAAGACGACTCAAAGCTGATCCAGACATCCCCAAGACGACTCAAAGCTGATACATACCCAAGACGACTCAAAGCTGATCCAGACAAACCCAAGACGACTCAAAGCTGATCCAGACATACCCTAGACGACTCAAAGCTGTAATAGCCAACAAAGGTGCTTCTACAAAGTATTGACTCAGGGGTGTGAATACTTATTGAAAATGAAACACAGATTTAATTTACATACTGTAAATGTACTAAGATTTCTAAAAACATGTTTTCACTTTGTCGTTATGGAGTATTTTGTGTAGATATATTTAATCCATTCTGAATTCAGGCTGGAACAATAAAAGGTGGAATCAGTCAAGAGGTGTGAATACTCGATGGTACTACATATATTGTTTGTAGGCTTGTTGGGCTTTTATGAATGGTTTATTTCTATGTGTTGGTCTGGAGCTGGGATTATTCTTCACAGAGTCAAGTATATTTGTCCAGGTCTCAATTGTTCCCTGATTTGCACCATGTATTCCTGCTGTCGCTAATTATAATGCAGTAACTTCTAATAGTAACTGTAGCCCTTGGCGAATTGGGAGACAGGTGATTGCCATCGAAGAGTCTAATTGATTCAAGAAGCTATTATCGTTAAGTAACAGATGCAAAGCATTGGAATATTTACATTAATGTACATGAAAATTAATTAATCACTCTGCCCCAATAGCATTTAACTGCAGGGCTGTCCCACATCATATGGAGGAATGTGTCTACCTGATTTAGGGGACACAGTGAACAGTTGGGAGTTCTGGTCAATTTCGTCAAAAACTTTTTCTTGGTGTCAAATACAGTCTGTATAAGTGTATACATTCATGGTTCGGATTATGGGATGCGAAGATCATATTTTTACATATTCTGTTCCAGTTAAAGGGTTGTTCAGATTCAATAAGATCTGATCTACCATACTTTAATGGCTCAGAATAAGAGCTTTCCAAAATGGAGATCTTTTCTTTGGGAGCCCAGATCATTTATTTATAAATCACATCATTGGATGGTTTGCAAATTGTATTTCCCAAGGGACTCTAGGCCAGCATTGCTGACGTACGTTGTGAATATAGAAAAAAATAATAATTTGCCTGGTAATGTGTACAGTATGTCTTTCAAATCCTGGAATGTTCTCAAACCATTACTGTCCATGATTTCGGCAAGGAGTACGGATTCCACATTTGGACTATGGGGGGGGTGCAAAAGGCCACCCTCCAGATCACATGGCATGACATTTTGATTCCCAGTAACAATGTTTTTAAATGTTACATCAAATTTAAATTGTGTGGGCAATAATAGGACCAAAATGTAGTTTACTGTTTAAGGGATATATCAGTGGAGACCACCTCTTCCAGGGCAATAGGAGACACCATATTTCTCACTATACTCAGCCAGGGGGCAGAAGAATCATGTCTAAACCAATTTATGATGGGGTGAAATGCTTGTGCCTGGAAATACAATGTAAAGTTTGATACGGATAATCCTCGCTCTTCCCCTCTTTGTATGTTTGTTCATTTTTATCCGGGCTCACTTACCTTGCTCTCATTCATATATATATATATGAAAGAGCGAGGACTATAATATACATATTATATATATATATATGGGGCTCCCGAGTGGCGCAGCGGTCTAAGGCACTGCATCTCAGTGCAAGAGGCATCACTAGAGTTCCTGGTTCGATTCCATGCTGTATCACACCCAGCCATGAGTCCCACAGGGCGGCGCACAGCGTGGTCCGGGTTTGGCCGTCATTGTAAATAAGAATTTGTTCTTAATTGACTTGCCTAGTTAAATAAAGTTTCAATTAAAAATACACACTTTTAAACCACATTATGGATTTCATCCCAATAGCCAGAAGGGGGAAACAATTGGGATTCCATTGGTAGAGATGGAGTCTTCCCTCAGGGTTGAGAGAAGCAGTAGGGCAGATTTATTTAGTTGAGATGGAGCTGAATTTGTCTATGATCTTCAAAGCTCTTGGGAGGAATTAGGATACACTGTCTAGATAACGTAAGATATCGTTGGCGTATAATGATATGTTATGATCCGTAGATTTGAGATATTGGTGTAATTTTTGGATTGTCGAATTGCCTGGGCCAGGGTCTCCCTAGACAAAAACAGCAGAAGTGAGATGGGATCACCTTGCCTGCTACTTCTAGGGTATGAATACTTTCTGAAGGCACTGTCTAAGACGAATATATGCTTTTCTCCAACAAAAATCAGGGAGGGGGTATCAACACCTCTAATTCGGGTGAACCTAACATTTAACCTGCTATGCTGAACAGTCAAGCAGAGGTTGGTTACCCTCAGTAATCACTCTTAATAAAATCCCAGTACTTAAAACA
The DNA here is from genome assembly GCF_036934945.1 of Oncorhynchus masou masou. NCBI lineage: Eukaryota > Metazoa > Chordata > Actinopteri > Salmoniformes > Salmonidae > Oncorhynchus > Oncorhynchus masou. The sequence goes on along the minus strand of NC_088213.1, from coordinate 11,884,876 downwards.
TATAGAATGCTAGATCTAGACAAACAAGGACACAGCAGTGATCTGAGAATCAGCACCATGGACCACGGCAGAATCAAAATCCTGGGTTTGGAGGTTCTGCACAACATGAACGTGGACAGCGACCATGCAATGACTGGTAGAACCCATTGGATAAAGGAAGGAAGATAAATCCAGGAAGACTAAGGGCTGAATTGGAAGACTCCTGCACCAACCATCTTCTATGCAACTTCCTTTGTCTCAGAGCAAGTATTAACCAATCCCAGCACACATGTACATTTCAAAATACAATAAAAAAAAAAATGTTTGCACACTTCAACATGAATCCTCATCATTATTGATCAGACATGATTCATGTTTTGCTATATTATGTGAAACGTCTGTTCGCCTGTGAACAATCCACATCCGTCAGACTGTTTGATTTACAGTATGCAAGACAATAACCCTAGTTGACTCCCGCTAAATTTGAATTCTATAAGTGCAGACAGGCGTCTGAGTGATATGACACGTGTAATATGTGTAATTCTTTCAGATTACATTGAATGCTCAAGAGAGAGAATAGACACTTAACAATCTTGTAATAGTTCAGATGTTAGTGATACAGACTGTCTGGTCAGAGTAAGACCACAGTCACCTTTAACAGCCCAAATGTTTCTTTGATACCCATTTTAACATGAGACAGGCTCCTCATGTTGCTCTACAACTACACATGTCAATATGAGAGGCCAATACAACTGGCGTTATTGTGGAAAGCAAAGCTTCATCTTTAAAAAGAGATTAACTTATACCACAAAAGAATTTTTAAAAAGGAGCTAGACGTCATTTGTGAGGCCAGCAAATCTGGTCAAATAAAGTCTGTGGCTCAGGCCCTGTCAATTTGACAACAACAGCCAGTCTGTCTTTTAAGGACCAATAAGAGGTTTTGGGGGTAAAATATTGTATAACATCATTCTACTATTACTGTAGATTGACATTTCTATGTATTTTAATATACTCCAATGCTTGTCTGCAGGACATTAAATGTACTTTTTGGTACAAATGCCACCTTGGCAGGAATATTTATTATTTATTTTTTAAATCTACCAGCCACTCAGATTTTTTTTACCAGACAAAATATTTTTTCCACAAATTACACCAACAAAACACATGAGCATGCTTTGTAATGTTTCTAAAACAATAAGTGTATTACTAGTAAGAAGTAAATTGGTATATTGATTAATTACATTTTTCAACCACAATATCAGAGACAAAAATGTTCACCTGCACCTGTAAGGGCGGGAGGGTTACCGTGGCAGCGCAAATCAGTAATGTTTCTGCCTGTGAGATTGAATTAGTAGAAGCGTGGTCTTCTCTTCCCAAGCAGTTGAAACTCAAACATAGAAAAACAACCTCGCTTGTGAACAAAACAATGTAAATAGCCAAGAAACACAAGGACAGGGTTTCACTTCAGTAACTTTCTTTTCAAGTAAATTAGACCAACTTTTATGCCTGTGCACAGCGCTTCTAAAAATGTAATCTTTCACTCAGCTCTTCACGTGCGCACAGTCCCCCAGCCAGGCTGTGTTGCAGAGCGAGGTGGAATAGGCTATATATTACCAGCTATGAAACAAAAACGGCAGAAATATTTTGAAAACAGCTAGTTCAGCATTTATGTCACTAAAAATGTGATCAAACTTGACTTTTTATATTCACAAATGCGAGTGACATACTTGCACTGTGAAGTCCTGACCACCCGGCAACATGGCTGGGGAAAAAAGTCCACATTTAGCAGGTGTTCATTTCAGGCCCTGATTGTTAGCCTCCATTTATTGGGATTGTTGGACATCGTAGTAATGGTTCTCTTCAATGGGTGGTGCTGAAGGATCCATTCCACTCTGCTTCATTTGGACGGCGATGTCAAATAAGTAGTCATAACATTCACACCTGGAACAAGACGCAGATAATCCATTAGCACACAAACCTCTAGAAAGCACCAACGATGCATTTAAAACAGTGACACGTTCTGTCTAAATGACACATTCACAGTAATACTTCTACAAACATGACTTTTAGACTATTTATAATTATTCCCATGATTCTATAAAACATTGTGTTACTTGATAATCATTGATTAACTCACATGGTCTTGGCTTTCTCCCAGGACTCCCCCCACACGTAGACGCCGTGGCGCCGGACGAGGACCGCACAGGAGTCTGGGTACTGCTCCATGGCCAGTGCCATGCGCTCCTTTAGGTCCCGTTCCTCCGGGGTGTTCTCAATGATGGGGACCACCAGGGTTTCATCATATCTATACACACACACACACACACACACACACACACACACACACGCGTCAACGCCAGTGTGTGAGCAGAATGCATAGTCAATAGGGCCACTATCTAAAATCAAGTGTCAAATCCCCTTTCCCATTGAGGACTTATTCGGCCATCATTGGCGCTGGAGGTGTCCTCGCAACCTGCCCGCCCGTCGTCGGCGCTGGAGGTGTCCTCGCAACCTGCCCGCCCGTCGTCGGCGCTGGAGGTGTCCTCGCAACCTGCCCGCCCGTCGTCGGCGCTGGAGGTGTCCTCGCAACCTGCCCGCCCGTCGTCGGCGCTGGAGGTGTCCTCGCAACCTGCCCGCCCGTCGTCGGCGCTGGAGGTGTCCTCGCAACCTGCCCGCCCGTCGTCGGCGCTGGAGGTGTCCTCGCAACCTGCCCGCCCGTCGTCGGCGCTGGAGGTGTCCTCGCAACCTGCCCGCCCGTCGTCGGCGCTGGAGGTGTCCTCGCAACCTGCCCGCCCGTCGTCGGCGCTGGAGGTGTCCTCGCAACCTGCCCGCCCGGAGTCGGCGCTGGAGGTGTCCTCGCAACCTGCCCGCCCGGAGTCGGCGCTGGAGGTGTCCTCGCAACCTGCCCGCCCGGAGTCGGCGCTGGAGGTGTCCTCGCAACCTGCCCGCCCGGAGTCGGCGCTGGAGGTGTCCTCGCAACCTGCCCGCCCGGAGTCGGCGCTGGAGGTGTCCTCGCAACCTGCCCACCCGTCGTCGGCGCTGGTGGTGTCCTCACAACCTGCCCACCCGTCGTCGGCGCTGGTGGTGCCCTCGCAACCTGCCCACCCGGAGTTGGCGCTGGTGGTGCCCTCGCAACCTGCCCACCCGGAGTTGGCGCTGGAGGTGTCCTCGCAACCTGCCCACCCGTCGTCGGCGCTGAAGGTGTCCTCGCAACCTGCCCAGCCGTCGTCGGCGCTGGTGGTGCCCTTGCAAGCCTGCCCACCCGGAGTTGGCGCTGGAGGTGCCCTCGCAACCTGCCCATCCGGAGTTGGCGCTGGAGGTGCCCTCGCAACCTGCCCACCTGGAGTTGGTGCTGGAGGTGTCCTCGCAACCTGCCCGCCCGGAGTTGGTGCTGGAGGTGTCCCTGCCACGTGCCGACCCGTAGTTGGTTCTGGAGGTGTCCTCGCAACCTGACCACCCGTAGTTGGTGCTGGAGGTGTCCGAGCCATGTGCCTACGTGTAGTTGGTTCTGGAGGTGTACTAGCCATGTGCCTACCTGTAGTTGGTTCTGGAGGTGTCCTAGCCATGTGCCTACCTGTAGTTGGTTCTGGAGGTGTCCTGGCCATGTGCCTACCTGTAGTTGGTTCTGGAGGTGTCCTAGCCATGTGCCTACCTGTAGTTGGTTCTGGAGGTGCCCTTGCGGATTCCCTTTATCATCTCCTGGTGAGTTATGCGGAACTCCTTGCCAGGATAAAACAGAGTTGCCATGACGGCAGCCTTGGAGTGGGTGTGGATGACGGCCTGCGCCGCTGAGGAACAGGAGGGAGACAGTTAGCATGTTGGCCTATTCCCAGGTCTGTGAATACAGCTCACCCCTCATAGACTATCATTCATTAACAGAGAGAGAGCTCACCCCTCATAGTGTATCATTCATTAACAGAGAGAGAGCTCACCCTCATAGTGAAGGCATTCATGAACAGAGGGGTGCACTGGCTCTTCTTCAGGTTCTTCCAGGGGGGTGGGGAGCTGATGTCTTTCTCCTCCACATCACAGACAAACATGTCATCTGGCTACAGGGTGTGACACACACATAAAAAACATATCTCCAGAAACTGTCAAACTAAGTAGTCCAAGTTGGCTCTGATGATATGAAGGCAAAACACTAGCCCTGCTCACCTGTAGTCTCTATGACGATATGAAGGCAAAACACCAGCCCTGCTCACCTGTAGTCTCTATGACGATATGAAGGCAAAACACCAGCCCTGCTCACCTGTAGTCTCTATGACGATATGAAGGCAAAACACCAGCCCTGCTCACCTGTAGTCTCTATGATGATATGAAGGCAAAACACCAGCCCAGCTCACCTGTAGTCTATAATGATATGTAGGCAAAACACCAGCCCAGCTCACCTGTAGCCTATAATGATATGAAGGCAAAACACCAGCCCAGCTCACCTGTAGTCTATAATGATATGAAGGCAAAACACCAGCCCAGCTCACCTGTAGTCTATAATGATATGAAGGCAAAACACCAGCCCAGCTCACCTGTAGTCTATAATGATATGAAGGCAAAACACCAGCCCAGCTCACCTGTAGTCTATAATGATATGAAGGCAAAACACCAGCCCAGCTCACCTGTAGTCTATAATGATATGAAGGCTCACCTGTAGTCTATAATGATATGAAGGCAAAACACCAGCCCAGCTCACCTGTAGTCTATAATGATATGAAGGCAAAACACCAGCCCTGCTCACCTGTAGTCTATAATGATATGAAGGCAAAACACCAGCCCTGCTCACCTGTAGTCTATAATGATATGAAGGCAAAACACCAGCCCAGCTCACCTGTAGTCTATAATGATATGAAGGCAAAACACCAGCCCAGCTCACCTGTAGTCTATAATGATATGAAGGCAAAACACCAGCCCTGCTCACATGTAGTCTATAATGATATGAAGGCAAAACACCAGCCCTGCTCATCTGTAGTCTATAATGATATGAAGGCAAAACACCAGCCCTGCTCACCTGTAGTCTATAATGATATGAAGGCAAAACACCAGCCCTGCTCACCTGTAGTCTATAATGATATGAAGGCAAAACACCAGCCCAGCTCACCTGTAGTCTATAATGATATGAAGGCAAAACACCAGCCCTGCTCACCTGTAGTCTATAATGATATGAAGGCAAAACACCAGCCCTGCTCACCTGTAGTCTATAATGATATGAAGGCAAAACACCAGCCCTGCTCACCTGTAGTCTATAATGATATGAAGGCAAAACACCAGCCCTGCTCACCTGTAGTCTATAATGATATGAAGGCAAAACACCAGCCCTGCTCACCTGTAGTCTATAATGATATGAAGGCAAAACACCAGCCCTGCTCACCTGTAGTCTCTATGATGATATGAAGGCAAAACACCAGCCCAGCTCACCTGTAGTCTATAATGATATGAAGGCAAAACACCAGCCCAGCTCACCTGTAGTCTATAATGATATGAAGGCAAAACACCAGCCCAGCTCACCTGTAGTCTATAATGATATGAAGGCAAAACACCAGCCCAGCTCACCTGTAGTCTATAATGATATGAAGGCAAAACACCAGCCCAGCTCACCTGTAGTCTATAATGATATGAAGGCAAAACACCAGCCCTGCTCACCTGTAGTCTCTATGATGATATGAAGGCAAAACACCAGCACTGCTCACCTGTAGTCTATGATGATATGAAGGCAAAACACCAGCACTGCTCACCTGTAGTCTATGATGATATGAAGGCAAAACACCAGCCCAGCTCACCTGTAGTCTATAATGATATGAAGGCAAAACACCAGCCCAGCTCACCTGTAGTCTATAATGATATGAAGGCAAAACACCAGCCCAGCTCACCTGTAGTCTATAATGATATGAAGGCAAAACACCAGCCCAGCTCACCTGTAGTCTATAATGATATGAAGGCAAAACACCAGCCCAGCTCACCTGTAGTCTATAATGATATGAAGGCTCACCTGTAGTCTATAATGATATGAAGGCAAAACACCAGCCCAGCTCATCTGTAGTCTATAATGATATGAAGGCAAAACACCAGCCCTGCTCACCTGTAGTCTATAATGATATGAAGGCAAAACACCAGCCCTGCTCACCTGTAGTCTATAATGATATGAAGGCAAAACACCAGCCCAGCTCACCTGTAGTCTATAATGATATGAAGGCAAAACACCAGCCCAGCTCACCTGTAGTCTATAATGATATGAAGGCAAAACACCAGCCCTGCTCACCTGTAGTCTATAATGATATGAAGGCAAAACACCAGCCCTGCTCACCTGTAGTCTATAATGATATGAAGGCAAAACACCAGCCCTGCTCACCTGTAGTCTATAATGATATGAAGGCAAAACACCAGCCCAGCTCACCTGTAGTCTATAATGATATGAAGGCAAAACACCAGCCCTGCTCACCTGTAGTCTATAATGATATGAAGGCAAAACACCAGCCCTGCTCACCTGTAGTCTATAATGATATGAAGGCAAAACACCAGCCCTGCTCACCTGTAGTCTATAATGATATGAAGGCAAAACACCAGCCCTGCTCACCTGTAGTCTATAATGATATGAAGGCAAAACACCAGCCCTGCTCACCTGTAGTCTATAATGATATGAAGGCAAAACACCAGCCCTGCTCACCTGTAGTCTATAATGATATGAAGGCAAAACACCAGCCCTGCTCACCTGTAGTCTATAATGATATGAAGGCAAAACACCAGCCCTGCTCACCTGTAGTCTATAATGATATGAAGGCAAAACACCAGCCCTGCTCACCTGTAGTCTATAATGATATGAAGGCAAAACACCAGCCCTGCTCACCTGTAGTCTATAATGATATGAAGGCAAAACACCAGCCCAGCTCACCTGTAGTCTCTCCTTCTGCACTCCAGACGGGGCAATGTAGATCTGATCTCTAGGTACAACAAAATGGGGAGATGAATGTTCATTAGCTAGCATGCATGCATATATACTCTCTATCTCTCTCTACGTTTAACTAAAGACCAAGTCACGTATGAGGTTTTGAATTTTTTAAAAATGATTCAACAATATTAATGTCAGAGCACTTACCCACGTCTCAAACTTAGCCCTCCTCCTGTCCCAGTAACCCAGCCGAGCTGGTAGAAAAGACGACATAACTCTGGGATGAGAACCCGTGGATGTTCCTTGTCCTGAAACAAGGTGGTGGGGAAACAGTACATTACCCAGACACCATAATGGCTCATCATTTACCTTCAGGTGCTTGTGCAAATTATGAATGTTGTGAGATGTGGCCACATCCATTTACCTCTCCTCACTCTTTCTGGGTCTTAAACTGGAGCTGTGTGTTCTCTCTCTCTCCCTGTTAAAGTCCCCCCTGTCGTTTCTCTCTAGCTCTCTGGCTTTGGACTCCCCAAAATATCTTCCTCCGACTTCCCTCATCGCTTCTATTGTCCTTAGAATCTTGCTCTACTCACTGTCTAGCCTACAAGTTAAGGTGTGGATCTAGCTAGCTACTTGTTTGCAATTGCAGATTGCAAGACTTGTTTTAAATGTGTTAGCCAGCCTAGCTAGATAACCTACAACTGTTAGCAGTCGTTCTAAAGCACATACCTGAGACTCCGTCGACTCGGAACCATTTTCCTGGTCTTCATTGGTGGCATCACAAACAGATGTCATTTTATTTTGGATAGATGGAGAACGAACTGCTTTTTCACCCGGTGGAACCAGATTCTTCTTGCAAGTTCGCTCTTTTTCACCCGGTGGAACCAGATTCTTCTTGCGACCACGTCCTGGGAGGTTGACTACAACTCCATGGACAGCATGCTTCCTGATAACATTACGAACTGTGGAAACAGCAATGCCAAGGTCTCGGGAGATGGACTTGTAACCTTGCTTAAGTCCATGTTTGGTTATAATCAAATTCCTTACATCCTCAGATAGTTCTTTCCCCTTCGCCATATTCACAGTGGTAACGTTATCATGAAGCAGAATATTCTGTTCTCTTTTCAACACGACTTGAATGGCTGTTTTTACCTTGGAAAAATACCTGCAACTTACCACAGTACACGTGTGAACACGTTTTTTATTTTAATTTATATTTGAAGACGTATTGAATTATTTAAAATAAACATACAAGGGTGCCAAAACACTAGAGCGCAACTGTAACAGGCTGGCCAAAAAGCAAACGAGATAACGTTAGCTCACTAACTAACTGGTGCTGCTTTAACATGCGACGTTATTCCTCCTCAACGAAATCTAAAACAACATATCGTTTAAATACAATATTTCGCCACATGTTTAAATGGAACAATTCAGTTTTATCGCGTTTTAAATACCTTTGTATGTTTGTTTGAAAGCAGAGGGGTCGTCATTAGTGCGACAGGATATAGTAAGGACCTCCAGATCTCTTGCACGTGGCCTTGTATTGTGCCTGAAGACAATTATCGAATAATCGCAGAGGTCTTTGATAATCGGCAAAAATAAGATGAAACAATTCTTAGCAATTCAAAATCAAACGTGTTTTATTATTTGTTCATATTTTTGTCAGAAGTATATCCTATATCAGGGTAACTTCAACCTGGAGAGGGTGTTGCACAAGTATGCCGAACAAGCACCAGGTGGTAGCAGAGCACAAATAAATTAAACCAAATTTATGGTAACGACAGGTACTTTTTTCTTGTCTAGTCATGAAAAGTGGCCCCTCTCTTCCCAACTAGAGTCACCAATTTACATCATGGTGCTTGCAGGCTGCAGTCTAATTACAGTGTAGATGCCTACTAGTACATTATATTATTATATTATATTTTAGTCATTTAGCAGATGCTCTTATCCAGAGCAATTTACAGTTAGTGCATTCAAGAGACCTGAGCTGGCAGAACGGAGTGCTTGGGTTAAGGTGTAGGGTTTGAGCATAGCCCGAAGTGGCAGTTCCTAGTGCTGTTCCGTAGATAAGTACCATGGTCTTGTAGTGGATGTGAGCTTCGACTGGAAGCCAGTGGAGTGTGTGGAGGAGCAGAGTGACATGAGAGAACTTTGGATGGTTGAAAACCAGGCTGCTGCAGTGTTGTATTACTGTATCTATCAGCATTTGAAAGGATAGTGTGGCTAGAAGGATAGAACTCTTCATAACAAACATCTAGTCCTGCAACCTGAAACATGACCATTAGGCCTTTAATATAATGTTGGTTTACAACCTTGTTGTTGGCCTATCCATCCGGGGGGGGGGGGGGGGATGTTTCCTTGGGACAGCTTCACTTCACCAAAGTTGTTATTAGATACGTTGTTTTATAATTGACAGAGGACCATGTTTGTTATCAAGAAACATTTTCCACAAGCCTGCCTTTTACTTAGTGTTTTTTGGACTGACAGTGTGTAGGATATCATGGGGAGGTAGCCTATAGATGGCTGGGGTGAAAAGTGGAGGGGTGAGTCCAGGCCAATAGGGATTTCTAGGTTCTCGTCAGACAGGATAAAATGCCTTGTGTTGACAGAAGTGCCGGGGACACGTGACAGGCATTGGATCGTTGCATGCTGAAGGCTTAGGCCTTCACTTAGGGAGTGGATATTTAAAGGCATGGTAACAGGCACGTTCACCAAAGCTGAGTTTACTGACAAGGAACAGACAAGACTGATTTAGACACAGTCTTAATGTATACTATGGTGATACTATGGTGATACTATGGTGATACTATGGTGATACTATGGTGATACTATGGTGATACTATGGTGATACTACGGTGATACTATGGTGATACTATGGTGATACTACGGTGATACTATGGTGATACTACGGTGATACTACGGTGATACTATGGTGATACTATGGTGATACTAGAGTGATACTATGGTGATACTACGGTGATACTATGGTGATACTACGATGACATTACGGTGATACTATGGTGATACTACGGTGATACTATGGTGATTCTATGGTGGTACTAGGTGTTACTACAGTGATACTACGGTGATACTATGGTGATACTATGGTGATACTACGATGACATTACGGTGATACTATGGTGATACTATGGTGATACTATGGTGATACTACGGTGATACTATGGTGATACTACGGTGATACTATGGTGATACTACGGTGATACTATGGTGATACTATGGTGATACTATGGTGATACTATGGTGATACTATGGTGATACTACGGTGATACTATGGCGATACTATGGCGATACTATGGTGATACTATGGTGATACTACGGTGATACTATGGTGATACTACGGTGATACTATGGTGATACTACGGTGATACTACAGTGATACTATGGCGATACTATGGTGATACTATGGTGATACTACGGTGATAGTATGGTGATACTATGGTGATACTACGGTGATACTATGGCGATACTATGGTGATACTATGGTGATACTACGGTGATACTATGGTGATACTATGGTGATACTACGGTGATAGTATGGTGATACTATGGTGATACTATGGTGATACTAGGTGTAAAAATGGCCAGCTCTTATGTAGTAGTTACATCAACCCTAATCTAGTAGTTAGTTGTACTTGTTCTCATTGGTGGTACCTACAAGACCCCACTTGTATCAGCCAATCACAGTCCACCATTCCCTGTGCACCTCACTGAACCTCGCTCCTGTCTTCAGAGTGAGATCGCGGTCAGAAGAGAATGGATTCAATAATTATTTTAGCAACAATGTTTATCTTTAATGTACAATCTGTAGAAACTATGAGAATAGAAAGGTTCAGAACTTTTGTGAAACATCACAGCACAGTTGAAAAATATATATGGCAAATAGAAATCAACACTGGATGGTGTTAAAGTTAGATGGGAGGGGTTGAATGGAGCTGAAGGGTGGGACTAATAACAACAAGATAACTCATTTTAAATACACTGTGTCCGTAAAAAGTACATAGGTTCAGAACTTTTGTGAAACAGCACAGTTAAAATATATATGGCAAATGGAAATCCAACTGGATGGACATCCGAAATAGACGGGAGATGACCATGTTTGTTATCAAGATGTTGCTAAGGCGATCAAGTTGATATGCACCATATTTATCAGGTGTTTTCCTGTCATGTGTGTCGTGTTACTACTAGCCAGCTAAGCCAGAATATGAGCCACTAACACAAGCTCGTTTGGCTTGGTGATGAAGCTCACATGTCCTGTTTCAAGGGAAATATATTCTGTTTCTGTTGTCTGTTGATGCGTATAGCTGTGTTTATGTACATTTACAGTCTTTATGTAGCCTCGTGCTACCATGTACTGTGTGTAGCCTTACGATGTATGTATGTAGCCTAAATTTGCCTGTGCCTTCACTTGTGGTGCAGTTGCTATTCCACGTTGGTCGTGGTCTTGTGCACATGTGCAGACCTTAGTTACATGGCAGTCATGTTTCAATTGTATATATGCTTACCAGTCACTGGGCCTTTGTCCTGTCAGTGTGTTCTACTAGCTGTGTGTATTTGGCTTTGCCCCGTACATTGTCTGGAAGCCCCTACTTATGCTTATTATTTTCTTGTATCTTTCCATTGAACAACTTTTAGGAGTGTGGCGTGTTGAACCCGATATCTGCAACAAACCTGTTCTGAAGACATCTGATCAGTTCTTGCCAGACAGACCTGTGGTGGCTGAACCTTATCCACTACCACTTGTATCTCTCTATTAGTGCTGCTCTACATGGTCCCGACCCAGCAGCGTTTAGTATTGCTCACTGTGGTGGAAGTGTTTCACTTGTCATCTGGCACGGACACACACAGACGCACAGTGTAGCCACAAGTAACCACATACAGGAAACTTCAGTCAATATGAAGCATGTTTGGAAATTCCCCACAGGATTAACGATCATTTCCACATCCTCCTTCCATGTTACAGACATCTCTTTCATCATCCTCCTTCCATGGTATGGACACCTCTTTCACCATCATCCTTCCATGGTATGGACACCTCTTTCCCTATCATCCTTCCATGGTATGGACATCTCTTTCATCATCATCCTTCCATGGTATGGACACCTCTTTCACCATCATCCTTCCATGTTACAGACATCTCTTTCATCATCCTCCTTCCATGGTATGGACACCTCTTTCATCATCATCCTTCCATGGTATGGACATCTCTTTCACCATCCTCCTTCCATGGTATGGACACCTCTTTCCCTATCATCCTTCCATGTTACAGACATCTCTTTCACCATCCTCCTTCCATGGTATGGACATCTCTTTCACCATCCTCCTTCCATGTTACAGACATCTCTTTCCCTATCATCCTTCCATGGTATGGACACCTCTTTCCCTATCATCCTTCCATGTTATGGACATCTCTTTCCCTATCATCCTTCCATGGTATGGACATCTCTTTCACCATCCTCCTTCCATGTTACAGACATCTCTTTCCCTATCATCCTTCCATGGTATGGACATCTCTTTCACCATCCTCCTTCCATGTTACAGACATCTCTTTCCCTATCATCCTTCCATGGTATGGACACCTCTTTCACCATCATCCTTCCATGTTACAGACATCTCTTTCCCTATCATCCTTCCATGTTACAGACATCTCTTTCCCTATCATCCTTCCATGGTATGGACATCTCTTTCACCATCCTCCTTCCATGTTACAGACATCTCTTTCCCTATCATCCTTCCATGGTATGGACATCTCTTTCCCTATCATCCTTCCATGGTATGGACACCTCTTTCACCATCCTCCTTCCATGTTACAGACATCTCTTTCCCTATCATCCTTCCATGGTATGGACACCTCTTTCCCTATCATCCTTCCATGTTACAGACATCTCTTTCACCATCCTTCCATGTTATGGACATCTCTTTCCCTATCATCCTTCCATGTTACAGACATCTCTTTCCCTATCATCCTTCCATGTTATGGACATCTCTTTCATCATCCTTCCATGGTATGGACATCTCTTTCCCATCATCCTTCCATGTTACAGACATCTCTTTCACTGAAAAAGCAATAAGAACATGTATTGTAGTCAAACATGGTTCGTTCTACTGGAAAACTAGGTCAATTGTGTCTGTCTGTGTATATATGTAAATGTCATGCATCCCACCATCCCCGTGTCTGTGTGTACTCACAGGCATGCATGTGTGTGTGTGTGTGTGCATGCTTACATGTAGGTCTGTGTGTGTGTGTGTGTGTGTGTGTGTGTGTGTGTGTGTGTGAGTGTGTATGTGTGTGTATGTGTGTGGTGTGTGTCTTCAGAATGCATGCATGTGTAACCGGTGTGAAATGGCTTGCTAGTTAGCGGTGCAATCATTGACGTCACTTGCTCTGAGACATTGAAATAGTTGTTTTCCCATGGCTTTTGTGGAGAGAGATAGGTAACAATGCTTTTGTCAATGTGTTCAGAGTCCCTGGTTGAAGCCCAGGTTGGGGGAAGGAGAGTGCCGGAAGCAACACATTATACATGGGAGGTGTGTGTGCGTGCAGGAGCAGGCCCGGTACCTTTTATTTTCTCTCTGTCTAAAGCTTCAAAGGCCTTCGTACCCAGACCAGGAAGTGATGACAATTCTACTTTAAGCCAGAGGGGGGTGTGGTGGACGAGACGGGACAGGTGTCTACTACCCAGCCCACACATGTTTAGTCATCTGAGAAACACACCTCTCTACGTAGGTGCTGTACTGAGTCATCCCGGCTTCCTGTTGGTCCTGACTGGGCCACCAAAGATCCTCTACTGAGTCATTCTAACTTTCTGTTGGTCCTGACTGGGCCACCAAAGACCCTCTACTGAGTCATTCTAACTTTCTGTTGGTCCTGACTGGGCCACCAAAGACCCTCTACTGAGTCATTCTAACCTTCTGTTGGTCCTGACTGGGCCACCAAAGACCCTCTACTGAGTCATTCTAACTTTCTGTTGGTCCTGACTGGGCCACCAAAGACCCTCTACTGAGTGATCCTGACTTTCTGTTGGTCCTGACTGCTTCTGTTGGTCCTGACTGAGTCATCCTGACTTTCTGTTGGTCCTGACTGGGCCACCAAAGATCCTCTACTGAGTTATCCTGACTGGTTGAGTTATCCTGACTTCCTGATGGCCACTGGGCCACCAAAGATCCTCTACTGAGTTATCCTGACTTCCTGTTGGTCCTGACTGGGCCACCAAAGAGCCTCTACTGAGTTATCCTGACTTCCTGTTGGTCCTGACTGGGCCACCAAAGATCCTCTACTGAGTTATCCTGACTTCCTGCCTCTACTGGTTATCCTGACTTCCTTCCTGATGGCCACCAAAGATCCTCTACTGAGTTATCCTGACTTCCTGTTGGTCCTGACTGGGCCACCAAAGATCCTCTACTGAGTTATCCTGACTTCCTGTTGGTCCTGACTGGGCCACCAAAGATCCTCTACTGAGTTATCCTGACTTCCTGTTGGTCCTGACTGGGCCACCAAAGATCCTCTACTGAGTTATCCTGAGACTGGGCCACCAAAGACCCTCTACTGAGTTATCCTGACTTCCTGTTGGTCCTGACTGGGCCACCAAAGATCCTCTACTGAGTTATCCTGACTTCCTGATGGGCCACCAAAGACCCTCTACTGAGTTATCCTGACTTCCTGTTGGTCCTGACTGGGCCACCAAAGATCCTCTACTGAGTTATCCTGACTTCCTGTTGGTCCTGACTTCCTGTTGGTCCTGATGGGCCACCAAAGATCCTCTACTGAGTTATCCTGACTTCCTGATGGCCACCAAAGATCCTCTACTGAGTTATCCTGACTTCCTGATGGCCACCAAAGATCCTCTACTGAGTTATCCTGACTTCCTGATGGCCACCAAAGATCCTCTACTGAGTTATCCTGACTTCCTGTTGGTCCTGACTGGGCCACCAAAGACCCTCTACTGAGTTATCCTGACTTCCTGATGGCCACCAAAGACCCTCTACTGAGTTATCCTGACTTCCTGATGGTCCTGACTGGGCCACCAAAGATCCTCTACTGAGTTATCCTGACTTCCTGTTGGTCCTGACTGGGCCACCAAAGACCCTCTACTGAGTTATCCTGACTTCCTGTTGGTCCTGACTGGGCCACCAAAGATCCTCTACTGAGTTATCCTGACTTCCTGTTGGTCCTGACTGGGCCACCAAAGATCCTCTACTGAGTTATCCTGACTTCCTGTTGGTCCTGACTGGGCCACCAAAGATCCTCTACTGAGTTATCCTGACTTCCTGTTGGTCCTGACTGGGCCACCAAAGATCCTCTACTGAGTTATCCTGACTTCCTGATGGCCACCAAAGACCCTCTATTCCCATCAGGTACTGCAGCTCAATGACTATAGAGAAGAATGGGGCATGTTGAGCCATGTTGTACATTCAACATCACTACGTCAAGTGAAATATTACATTATTTCTAACAAAGATATCTACAGTACATATATTTTAGGATATAGGATATATCCCTGGAAATAATCATCATTTATGTAAACATAACAGTTTTGAAAATATAGCTTGGTCTATTGGCATAACAGCGGGTATGGGGTAGGTTGAGCATAGGGACAGAGTAAGTTGAGCTGCCTTGGGGTAAGAGTAATGGTGTCCTGAAAATGATTGTGACATTGGGGGTGATGGTGCTGGTAGGTCAAAGTTTCATTCATGGAATGGAGTTGTGGTATATTGTATATCTTAAATTTATGCATACATTCAAGATATAGAATATCTCTGTTCAATATCACTTACCCTTCCATTTGTTGACCAGTTGTCTGGGACAGGGATGTTGTTTTGATGACAAATGCACTATCGTGAGTTCATATACATGACATATCGCAAAAACACTATGCATATTATGCATAAAACTGACCAAATGTAATCAACAAAATATAATCATCATTTGTATGGGTTGTGGTGGCTATTGGCTCAACTTACCCCGAAGCAAACATATAGACAAACATAAAGCTGTGTTAATCCACACAGCTACAAGGATGCACTTTCCTGCTAGGTTTAGGACCTCATATTTGAGCCAGTTTTCTACAGCAGGAAAATAATCTTGCAGCAACAGAAAAAGTGATTATAATTAATGGACATTTTTGCAGCTGTTGATACATGTTTTATACGGGGAAATCAAGTCTGAAATGTAAAAGTTTAAATGACAAACTTCAGAAGCCCTTTTAAACCTCAAATACACTCCACTTTTTAAATGTCCTTTCATTGCAGGAAAGTTCTCCTGAAACAGATTGATCAAATTAAGATCTGTAAAACAATCTTAAAACTATCTACTTTGGTTTAGATACGAGCATCATGAAACGTATTAATACATTCATTTGACTTGGTGAAAATCATTTTTTTTTAATCTAACTTGCTTACCATCTTTTCCATGTGGTTTCATCCTTCACAGACTCCATGAAATAACAATCTGTTCCTAAATATTTGGTCATGATTAATATGGTTGGATAAAAAAAGAAAAAAAGTGACCTATTGGTATTGTGAGAAAGAGATATATGGATAGAGAGAGAGAGAGAGAGAGAGTGTGTGTGTGTGTGTGTGTGTGTGTGTGTGTGTGTGTGTGTGTGTGTGTGTGTGTGTGTGTGTGTGTGTGTGTGTGTGTGTGTGTGTGTGTGTGTGTGTGTAAGAAAGAGATAGAGGGAGAAAGCCAGAGAGGGAGAGTTTTTGAAAGAGAGGGTGTGTTCTGTGTTCTAGCCCACCTCCGCCAACCAATCGACTGTCACTAGCTATCGATGATGCACTGATGTGACTCGCATCTCAGTATAAAAAAGTTGAGCTTCACCCTTCAAACCAGTTCAGTCATCCCACAGACACTCCTAGGAAAACAAGCCAGCCTTCCTGGGAACAGAACCACAGAGCACAGCAGTACACATTCTCTCATCTCTCCCTCGATGCCTATCTCTGATCTCAGGATGTGGACTCTACTGCTTGGGGTTATTTTCGGACTTCTGGCACCTGTTCAGTCCGACCCGGTTCCTGGTGAGTAACAATTTATTACTGTCCCAGGAAACAAATTAGTGAAACCCTGCTCTTCGGCTCAGTTGGTAGTGTATGGTGCTTGCAAAGCCAGGGTTGTGGGTTCAATTCCCAGGGCCATCCAAAAGTAAAAATGCATGAGAAATTGTGTTCACATTAAACAAGATCAGATATTATTGTTGGGGTTGCTTGTCACAGCCTGACAACCATCCCCATTGTAACAACATACCCAGTAAGCTAAATGACGTTGAAAAGACACCTAGAAGCCTTATTTTCCAGACATTGAAAAGACATCTATGTTTCACAAGTTTGGACAGCATGGTACAGTCCAATGGAGTTTAATTCAGAACAGTACAGTCCAATGGAGTTTAATTCAGAACAGTACAGTCCAATGGAGTTTAATTCAGAACAGTACAGTACAGTCCAATGGAGTTTAATTTACAGTACAGTCAATTGAGTTTAATTCAGTACAGTACAGTACAGTCCAATGGAGTTTAATTCAGAACAGTACAGTACAGTCCAATGGAGTTTAATTCAGTACAGTCCAATGGAGTTTAATTCAGTACAGTACAGTGGAGTTTAATTCAGTACAGTACAGTCCAATGGAGTTTAATTCAGTACAGTACAGTCCAATGGAGTTTAGTTCAGTACAGTCCAATGGAGTTTAATTCAGTACAGTACAATGGAGTTTAATTCAGCACAGTACAGTACAGTCCAATGGAGTTTAATTCAGTACAGTCCAATGGAGTTTAACAGTACAGTACAGTCCAATGGAGTTTAATTCAGTACAGTACAATGGAGTACAGTACAATGGAGTTTAATTCAGTACAGTCCAGTTTACAGTACAGTACAATGGAGTTTAGTTCAGTACAGTCCAATGGAGTTTAATTCAGTACAGTCCAATGGAGTTTAATTCACAATGGAGTTTAATTCAGAACAGTACAGTACAGTCCAATGGAGTTTAATTCAGTACAGTATAGTACAGTACAATGGAGTTTAATTCAGTACAGTACAGTGGAGTTTAATTCAGTACAGTACAGTACAATGGAGTTTAATTCAGCACAGTATAGTACAGTACAATGGAGTTTAATTCAGTACAGTACA
The DNA here is from genome assembly GCF_036934945.1 of Oncorhynchus masou masou. Classification (NCBI taxonomy): domain Eukaryota; kingdom Metazoa; phylum Chordata; class Actinopteri; order Salmoniformes; family Salmonidae; genus Oncorhynchus; species Oncorhynchus masou. The sequence continues at coordinate 11,866,884 of NC_088213.1, read as the reverse complement.
GTGGAGTTTAATTCAGCACAGTACAGTTCAGTCCAATGGAGTTTAATTCAGCAGAGTACAGTACAGTACAGTCCAATGGAGTTTAATTCAGTACAGTACAGTACAATGGAGTTTAATTCAGTACAGTACAGTACAGTCCAATGGAGTTTAATTCACCACAGTACAGTACAGTCCAATTTAATTCAGTACAGTAAATCTTTTTTTAACTTTCTTGAACAAAATGTATTTCTCTGAGTCATTGTGTTAGTATAAAACAAAATAATTTTAAAATGTTTGGGAGCAAAACATCCTCAGCTGGCCATTGGTTGTGTATTAATCTGAGTTATTAAAGCATCCTCAGCTGGCCATTGGTTGTGTATTAATCTGAGTTATTAAAGCATCCTCAGCTGGCCATTGGTTGTGTATTAATCTGAGTTATTAAGGCATCCTCAGCTGGCCATTGGTTGTGTATTAATCTGAGTTATTAAAGCATCCTCAGCTGGCCATTGATTGTGTATTAATCAGGGTTATTAAAGCATCACAAGCTGGCCATTGATTGTGTATTAATCTGTGTTATTAAAGCATCCTCAGCTGGCCATTGATTGTGCAGCCAAGTAAAATGGGTCACTGTCTAAGACCTCCTGTTGTATCTGAACACAGGCTTATGGAATTCAAGTAATCCTATCCTCGTCTGATGAGTCTGCACTTTTCTACTTCACTGGAGAGCCTCATTGTGTTTCAAACCTACCTGTACTCTAGCTCAGTGAAATCTGGGGGACCTATTCTTTACATGTTTAGTGCCTAAGTCCCCCTTCCCTCCTCCTTCCCCCTCCCCACGTAGACAAACACACAGCAGTCTTTGTAGCAATTGCTGAGCTGTTCCAACAGGTGCATTAATGTGTATATCCTGAATTTCTGTGAAACCAAAGTGCTTTGGTGAGTTTCATACAAGCTTGGGTGAGAAGGGAGAAACCTCATACAGGTAAAACTGTTATTGGACAGGGAGAAACCTCATACAGGTAAAACTGTTATTGGACAGGGAGAAACCTCATACTGGATAATGTATTTGGTGTCACATTTTAAGAACAATGTCAAAGATAAGAGCAGTTACTTCTCCTTTTGTTTGAAAACAGTATTTAATGACAGTCAACATTCCATGAAACAGTTAAGCTTCTTTGGAGGATTCAACAAATACCTAAGGAAAGGGGTCAGAGATACGTTTGGGATTGGTAACAGTACCCCTGGTCAGCTCCCTAGTACCCCCTCTCGCCACAGTACACACTTAGAATTAGTGGTGACTTGAGGAACCCAGGAGATCCTCAAGGATCCCCTGAGTTTCTCAAGGAACCATTGCTAGTCAATGGCTCATATTTGCACCTTTGTTTAGTTGAGGGGTTCTTGGTGGAACCTTTAACGTTTCAATGTAGCAACAGGTTCCAGTAGGAACCCTGGAGTGGAGGCGGAGCTTATTAGGGGTGTGGCTTTAAGATATATCTTGTTGGGTCACTGGTTTGAGTAAATGTCCTTCCTGTTCATCTGTTCTGTTATTCAAGGAAGCTTACAGAGGTGAATGACTTCCTCAGTCAAGAGCCTATGAAAATTGCAAAGTTGGAATAGTTACTACTTTATTATTATATTTAATCAGCAATGTTTATATTATTCATATTATATTAGAATATGCAATATGCATAAATATTGAAGGAACATTGAAATGTGCAGTGTCCAAGCTGAACATGGTGAATAGGAATGACATTTACTATAATGGGAGCCCCCCCAAAATGATCTGAAAGCCACACTTCCAATAATCCACGCCTCCAGTCTCCTCATTGGCTGCCACCTCTACAATATATTATTAAAAAGGTTCAAAATGGAACCCCTCCCATCACAAAAAGGTTCCGGTCGGGTTCTAATAACCTTTTTGAACTGGAAAGGTCCTGCCGGTGTGGCAACCCAAAAGGTTCTTCCAGGCATCTTCACTGCTAAGAGTGCACCCCTGGTTAGCTCCATAGCACGCCCTCTTGCAGGAATAAGATATATGCACACCTTATTCACGTGAAAACCTCTGTTGGGGCATAACATTTTGGCACCTCTTCAAAGCCTATCCTAAACTCTTTTGAAGTAGCACTGTTGACTAATTATGGCAACCGAACAGGGAAAAGAGACAAGCCAAGACATTGTTTATTTAAAGGCTTGGGTGTGTTGATTTTGCGGTTGAATAAAACCAAATGATTTGGTGAAACTGCCTCTGTCAAACACAAAGGCAGATGATTAGTCATCCCAGTTAATAATCATGTTTCCTGTATGGTTAGTCAGAACACGACAGGTTCACACAGGTACTCCAGGGAGGAGCCTGAGAGGCAACGATACTCCCAGGCCTTCCTTTGTCATGCAAAGACTTCAAAGCTCAGTCATTTTCCTCTACTGTAAAGGTCAGGACATGATGTTAGTAGGTAATCATTGAACTGAGGTCTTTTCTTCTCTTTGTCACAGCCTCGACAGAACTTCTGGCTTCTAGGGATTTTCTTGGGGAAACTTTCAAGATCTTCGAGAAGCTTGTAGTGGGTCCCCTGGATGCCACCAATGGAACATCCAGCAGTGATGAAACAGTGGAACTAGATCATATGGTGACCCCTGACCCTGTGACATCTGACCCGGAAGACCAGCTGCCCACCTTTGACCCAGAGGAGGGTAGCACAGATGAGACAGAGGGCAGCACTACAGAGGGCAGTATGAAACACCCCACTTCAGGACAAGACGATGAAGGGGAGCTGTTTGACGCCAACCTTAAACCTAGCTTTAACCTCCGCCCCAGTCCAACTCCTCGCCCCAGTCCAACTCCTCGCCCCAGTCAAAGCGACACAGAGGACAATTATGAAAAGTACAACTATGATTCCAGTCCAAGTGATAGACCTGATTCACCAGAGGAAGATGAAATGATCCTGGATACCGAAAGCCCCACAGTAGAGTTTGTCCCCACAGCAGAGTTTGTCCCCACAGCAGAGTTTGTCCCCACAGCAGAGGTTGTCCCCACAGCAGAGGTTGTCCCCACAGCAGAGGTTGTCCCCACAGCAGAGGTTGTCCCCACAGTAGAGGTTGTCCCCACAGTAGAGTTTGTCCCCACAGCAGAGGTTGTCCCCACAGTAGAGGTTGTCCCCACAGCAGAGTTTGTCCCCACAGCAGAGTTTGTCCCCACAGTAGAGTTTGTCCCCACAGCAGAGTTTGTCCCCACAGCAGAGTTTGTCCCCACAGCAGAGTTTGTACCCACAGCAGATTTTATCCCCACAGCAGAGGTTGTCCCCACAGTAGAGTTTAAACCCACCACTGATTTTCCGATGGATTTGGAAGATGTTAACGCAATCCTTGACGCCAACCCCAACCCCAGCACCAGCCCCAGTCCTTATCCAACTCATGACGCTAACCCCAGCACCAGTCCTTATCCAACTCATGATGCTAGCACCACAACAGAGCTAGAGGAGTTGGTGGACGATATATTCAGACCAAAGTTTGTCGCCAGCCCTAGTCGTGTACCGGATCCCAGCCCCAGCCATAGTCCCATCTCAGAGTTTGAAGAAGAAGACCTGTTACCTCTCAGCCTTGATCCAAGCTTTAGTACCACCTCCAGACCGAGCCAAAGTTCGGGGAGCAGCCATACACCTCGTTCTAACCTAACCAGTATGACAGGCTTGGAGGAAGGCGGGGCTGCAAAGATGAACACAGAGCTGGCCTTCACCTCAACCACCAGTTCTGCCGCACCTACAACAGTCAGGATGAATTCAGACATCGAAGGGTCAGGGTCGGGATTCCTGCCTCAGAGTAGCACCACAGTAGCAGCCCCTGCTGGCGAGGAGGACCAAACATACAACTCCCTAGTCGATAAGCCATTCATTGAAACAAAGACAAGAATTCAAGGCAGCAATAGGTTTGCTCTACCAAGGGAGGAACCGGCAGTGGATACCTCTACAGGTACAGTACTGTTTATCCAGGAGAAGTGTACTAATATTATGTCCCTTCAAAGTTCTTGTGTTCATAATGGGTGGCATTCAGCATTGAGATCCTTGTACTTTACTCATACTTCTGCGTAAATCATTCATTGATGTCAAAGGAAGCTTTGGGTTGTCCAGTCTGAATACATCCCATTGTATCTGTTAGCAGAGTGGGATAGAACATGTCCCATTGTATCTGTTAGCAGAGGGGGATAGGACATGTCCCATTGTATCTGTTAGCAGAGTGGGATAGGACATGTCCCATTGTATCTGATAGCAGAGTGGGATAGGACATGTCCCATTGTATCTGTTAGCAGAGTGGGATATCTGTTAGCAGAGTGGGATAAGACATGTCCCATTGTATCTGTTAGCAGAGTGGGATAGAACATGTCCCATTGTATCTGTTAGCAGAGGGGGATAGGACATGTCCCATTGTATCTGTTAGCAGAGTGGGATAGGACATGTCCCATTGTATCTGATAGCAGAGTGGGATAGGGCATGTCCATTGTATCTGTTAGCAGAGTGGGATAGGACATGTCCCATTGTATCTGTTAGCAGAGTGGGATAGGACATGTCCCATTGTATCTGTTAGCAGAGTGGGATAGGACATGTCCCATTGTATCTGTTAGCAGAGTGGGATAGGACATGTCCATTGTATCTGTTAGCAGAGTGGACATGTCCATTGTATCTGTTAGCAGATGTCCCATTGTATCTGTTAGCAGAGTGGGATGTCCATTGTATCTGAGCATGTCCCATTGTATCTGTTAGCAGAGTGGGATGGGACATGTCCCATTGTATCTGTTAGCAGATGGGATAGGGCATGTCCATTGTATCTGTTAGCAGAGTGGGATAGGGCATGTCCATTGTATCAGTGATAGGGCATGTCCATTGTATCTGTTAGCAGAGTGGGTGGGCATGTCCATTGTATCTGGCATGTAGGGCATGTCCATTGTATCTGTTAGCAGAGTGGCCTAGGGCATGTGGGATAGGGCATGTCCATTGTATCTGTTAGCAGAGTGGGATAGGGCATGTCCATTGTATCTGTTAGCAGAGTGGGATAGGGCATGTCCATTGTATCTGTTAGCAGAGTGGCCTAGGGCATGTCCATTGTATCTGTTAGCAGAGTGGGATAGGACATGTCCAGATCTGTTGGGATAGGACATGTCCCATTGTATCTGTTAGCAGAGTGGGATAGGACATGTCCATTGTATCTGTTAGCAGAGTGGGATAGGGCATGTCCCTGTTAGCAGAGTGGGATAGGATGTCCATTGCATTGTATCTGTTAGCAGAGTGGGATAGGACATGTCCATTGTATCTGTTAGCAGAGTGGGATAGGGCATGTCCATTGTATCTGTTAGCAGAGTGGGATAGGGCATGTCCATTGTATCTGTTAGCAGAGTGGGATAGGGCATGTCCATTGTATCTGTTAGCAGATGTAGGGCATGTCCATTGTATCTGTTAGCAGAGTGGGATAGGGCATGTCCATTGTATCTGTTAGCAGAGTGGGATAGGGCATGTCCATTGTATCTGTTAGCAGAGTGGGATAGGGCATGTCCATTGTATCTGTTAGCAGAGTGGGATAGGGCATGTCCATTGTATCTGTTAGCAGAGTGGGATAGGGCATGTCCATTGTATCTGTTAGCAGAGTGGTCCATTGTATCTGTTAGGGCATGTCCATTGTATCTGTTAGCAGAGTGGGATAGGGCATGTCCATTGTATCTGTTAGCAGAGTGGGATAGGGCATGTCCATTGTATCTGTTAGCAGAGTGGGATAGGGCATGTCCATTGTATCTAGCAGAGTGGGCATGTCCATTGTATCTGTTAGCAGAGTGGCCTAGGGCATGTCCATTGTATCTGTTAGCAGAGGGCATGTCCATTGTATCTGTTAGCAGAGTGGCCTAGGGGGAGTGGGATAGGGCATGTCCATTGTATCTGTTAGCAGAGTGGGATAGGACATGTCCCATTGTATCTGTTAGCAGAGTGGGATATTGGGCATGTCATGTCCATTGTATCTGTTAGCAGAGTGGGATAGGGCATGTCCATTGTATCTGTTATCTGCAGAGTGGGATAGGGCATGTCCATTGTATCTGTTAGCAGAGTGGGATAGGGCATGTCCATTGTATCTGTTAGCAGAGTGGGATAGGGCATGTCTATTGTATCTGTTAGCAGAGTGGGCTAGGGCATGTCCATGGTATCTGTTAGCAGAGTGGGATAGGACATGTCCATTGTATCTGTTAGCAGAGTGGGATAGGGCATGTCCATTGCATCTGTTAGCAGAGTGGGCTAGGGCATGTCCATTGTATCTGTTAGCAGAGTGGGATAGGACATGTCCCATTGTATCTGTTAGCAGAGTGGGATAGGCATGTCCATTGTATCTGTTAGCAGATTGTATCTGGGATAGGGCATGTCCATTGTATCTGTTTGTTAGCATGGTAGGGCATGTCCATTGTATCTGTTAGCAGAGTGGGATAGGGCATGTCCCATTGTATCTGTTAGCAGAGTGGGATAGGATCTGTTAGCATGTCCCATTGTATCTGTTAGCAGATCTGTTAGCAGTGGATAGGACATGGGGATAGGACATGTCCATTGTATCTGTTAGCAGAGTGGGATAGGGCATGTCCATTGGTTAGCATGTCCATTGTATCTGTTAGCAGAGTGGGATAGGGGCATGTCCATTGTATCTGTTAGCAGAGTGGGATAGGGCATGTCCATTGTATCTGTTAGCAGAGTGGGATAGGGCATGTCCATTGTATCTGTTAGCAGAGTGGCCTAGGGCATGTCCATTGTATCTGTTAGCAGAGTGGGCTAGGGCATGTCCATTGTATCTGTTAGCAGAGTGCATGTCCATTGATAGGGCATGTCCATTGTATCTGTTAGCAGAGTAGGGCATGGTATCTGTTAGGGCATGTCCATTGTATCTGTTAGCAGAGTGGGATAGGGCATGTCCATTGTATCTGTTAGCAGAGTGGGATAGGGCATGTCCATTGTATCTGTTAGCAGAGTGGTCCATTGTATCTAGGGCATGTCCATTGTATCTGTTAGCAGAGTGGGATAGGGCATGTCCATTGTATCTGTTAGCAGAGTGGCCTAGGGCATGTCCATTGTATCTGTTAGCAGAGTGGGCTAGGGCATGTCCATTGTATCTGTTAGCAGAGTGGGATAGGGCATGTCCATTGTATCTGTTAGCAGAGTGGCCTAGGGCATGTCCATTGTATCTGTTAGCAGAGTGTGGTAGGGCATGTCCATTGTATAGCAGAGTGGGCTAGGGCATGTCCATTGTATCTGTTAGTGGGCAGATGTCCATTGTATCTGTTAGCAGAGTGGCCTAGGGCATGTCCATTGTATCTGTTAGCAGAGTGGCCTAGGGCATGTCCATTGTATCTGTTAATAGGGCATGTCCATTGTCATCTGCAGAGTGGCCTAGGGCATGTCCAGTAATAGTCAGCTCTCTGGCAGGTCTATATGCCTGCTGTAATGAGATCAGAACTTTTTGTTAGTATTGAACACATCTCTTTGAGTGTAAATTGTAGTTAATCTATCTCTATTTCCACAGTTCTTCATGATGCAGCTGCTGTAAAACCAACCCCATCCAGACAACATGATTCATATACATCGGGTCAGTTCCTGAATCATACACGCCCAGCTAACTATGCTACTGATACACCAGGGAACGTTCTGCTCCTGTGTGCAGTTTAAATTTGAAGACAATGTTTTGTGAACGTACTAGAGGATCCAGTAGACACGGTCACTTCCCCTCACTGTCTGCTTCGTCTTCTTCTCCTCCTCCTCCAGGTTGGTTGATCATCGTTGCCTTCGTCGCGGGCGTGGCGGTCTTGGTCGTAATCTGTGTCGCCATAGGTACCAGAGACAGGTAAAATCCACCACTTTCAAACCCATCCAGGAAAATATGTTCATGAGATTGAAATATGTTGTCACTTAGTTACAAACCATGGAATTAAACCATGTCAAATCATCTTGCAGGTGGAATGCACCGGCCCAGGCTTCTGAGAAGAAGGTGGCCAACGCGAGCTCAGGAGATGAGAAGGCGGAGCGGGAAATGGAGAGGTTTCTGTCTAAAGAGAGACCAAGGGAAAACATCCATGCTGGAGAGTACACTGTCATACTTCTGGAGGACCTCCCTGAGAAAGAGCCGCTGGACTGAGACGGGCCAAGGAGATGCAGAACGGGGACAAAATAACAACAACTGACACTTTAGAAATAGAATGGAACGGGTCTCCCCATTCTAGTCAATGGTGGCATAGTGGGTGGCATAGTGGGTGGCATAGTGGGTGGCATAGTGGGTGGACCCCCCCATTCTTGACACACACAGGAAACTGTTGAGTGTGAAAAACCCAGCAGCATTGTAGTTCTTGACACAAACGGGTGCACCTGGCACCTACCCTGTTCAAAGGCACTCAAATATTTTGTCTTGCCCATTCACCCTCTGAATGGCTCACATACACAATCCATGTCTCAATTCTCTCAAAGCACAATCCAGTCTCCTCCCCTTCTTCTACACTGATTGACGTGAATTTAACAAGTGACATCAATAAGGGATCATGGCTTTCACCTGGATTCACCTGGTCAGTCTATGTCATGGAAAGTTTTCTCACAGCAGGGAAATAGTCCTGCAGCAACTGGAAATGTGAATGATTGTGTGGTTTATAATTATTGGACATTTTAGTAGGGGTTGGTAATGCATTTTTGTAGTTAGGGCAAATCAAGTCTGACATTTTTAAGCGGAAATTACAAACTTTAGAACTATTTTTAAACTTTGAATAACTACAAGTTTGCATTTCCTACCTTGCAGGAAATTTGCTGCAACAACCGGGTGATCAAATTAAGACCCTCCATCTGTAGCTAGTGATTCCTGATTCTATGCCTGTGAATGGAGACATTCTAGAATGTATGTGGGACAGTTTGAACTGTCCCTTTGACCTTTGGTAGCCCAGATAAGTCAGACTGATAAACAGCTGTTCCGAAGGGCTGTGGATGAACACGTCTCTATATCTCTGTTGACATTATGTATATTAGCAAAGTTACAAACACTGTCAGAACCATTGTTAGAAAAAAAGAAAACAAGGTCATACTGAATTTCTAATTCTCACTCACCGACCAGTGTTGTTGTTGTTGTTATTGTTATTGTTATTGTTGTTGTTGTTGTTGTTGTTGTTATTATTGTTGTTGTTATTGTTGGTGTTGTTGTTATTGTTGTTATTGTTGTTGTTATTTTTGTTTTTATATTGCACTATTTTTTTATCAACAAATCTTATTTGTGTACATGTTTTTGATCATCCTGTAAAAGAAAATACAGAATCCATACAGAATATAAATGAATGTCTTTCTAGATGTTTAATAGTGACACATACACTCAGGGACTCACATAAGTACTACACAGCCACAATAAGTCAAGTATAGTAGAAAGACTGAATACCAACCTACTTCGAGCCCTGCTTTTCACTACATTTCCCCTGGGTGTAAAATCCTGCTGACTGTGGCATTACGCATTGTTCAGATGAATGCCGGTATGTGAGTCATAGTAAGTATAATATACTTTATACTTCATATGTATTCGTTTTAAACACTCAGTGTTCTTCTAGTGTTAGACAGTTGTATGATGCTCAGTGCATAGCTACTGCTGCAGTATAATGGATGCATTTTTAAACCATTACAACACTTCATTAGTCAGCTACACTAAATGGTTACCAAATGTAGTTTCTCCCTTCTATTTCCACGTCTGTTCATATAAAGTGTACTGCAGATCATTTTAAACTATGAACTAACTACAACTACTGGGGTTTAAATACAACAACTACTACCATGCTTTGGTACTCTGGGACCATACGTCATGAAAGAAACAATCCGTTTTTCATTTTTCATTTCAACATTTATTGGTTTCCATAATTATATGTACACAAGAAGTAGTAAAACACTTTACCACACTTTTAGTCCATTTGTCTGACAGAGAATATTACATTTTTACATTTCAGACAAATTAAATTCATACTTTCTTTAGTTCACTCACACACATTCAACATTAGACACATTCTAGAACCACACATTCACACAGTCAACATCAGACATATTCTAGAACCACACATTCACACAGTCAACATCAGACAGATTCTAGAACCACAAATTCACACAGTCAACATCAGACAGATTCTAGAACCACACATTCACACAGTCAACATCAGACAGATTCTAGAATCACACATTCACACATCAACATCAGACAGATTCTAGAATCACACATTCACACAGTCAACATCAGACAGATTCTAGAACCACACATTCACACAGTCAACATCAGACAGATTCTAGAACCACACATTCACACAGTCAACATCAGACAGATTCTAGAACCACACATTCACACAGTCAACATCAGACAGATTCTAGAATCACACATTCACACAGTCAACATCAGACAGATTCTAGAAGTCAACACACATTCTAGAACCACACATTCACACAGTCAACATCAGACAGATTCTAGAACCACACATTCACACAGTCAACATCAGACAGATTCTAGAACCACACATTCACACAGTCAACATCAACATCAGACAGATTCACACAGTCAGAACCACACATTCACACAGTCAACATCAGACAGATTCTAGAACCACACATTCACACAGTCAACATCAGACAGATTCTAGAACCACACATTCACACAGTCAACATCAGACAGATTCTAGAACCACACATTCACACAGTCAACATCAGACAGATTCTAGAACCACACATTCACACAGTCAACATCAGACAGATTCTAGAACCACACATTCACACAGTCAACATCAGACAGATTCTAGAACCACACATTCACACAGTCAACATCAGACAGATTCTAGAACACATCAACATCACATTCACACATTCACACAGTCAACATCAGACAGATTCTAGAACCACACATTCACACAGTCAACATCAGACAGATTCTAGAACCACACATTCACACAGTCAACATCAGACAGATTCTAGAACCACACATTCACACAGTCAACATCAGACAGATTCTAGAACCACACATTCACACATTCACTAGTCAATATCAGACAGATTCTAGAACCACACATTCACACAGTCAACATCAGACAGATTCTAGAATCACACATTCAACATCAGACAGATTCTAGAATCACACATTAGAACCACACATTCACACAGTCAACATCAGACAGATTCTAGAACCACACATTCACACAGTCAACATCAGACAGATTCTAGAATCACACATTCACACAGTCAACATCAGACAGATTCTAGAATCACACATTCACACAGTCAACATCAGACAGATTCTAGAATCACACATTCTAGAACCACAGTCAACATCAGACAGATTCTAGAATCACACATTCACACAGTCAACATCAGACAGATTCTAGAACCACACATTCACACAGTCAACATCAGACAGATTCTAGAACCACACATTCACACAGTCAACATCAGACAGATTCTAGAACCACACATTCACACAGTCAACATCAGACAGATCTAGAACCACACATTCACACAGTCAACATCAGACCGATTCTAGAACCACACATTCACACAGTCAACATCAGACAGATTCTAGAACCACACATTCACACAGTCAACATCAGACAGATTCTAGAACCACACATTCACACAGTCAACATCAGACAGATTCTAGAATCACACATTCACACAGTCAACATCAGACAGATTCTAGAATCACACATTCACACAGTCAACATCAGACAGATCACACATTCACACAGTCAACATCAGACAGATTCTAGAATCACACATTCACACAGTCAACATCAGACAGATTCTAGAACCACACATTCACACAGTCAACATCAGACAGATTCTAGAATCACACATTCACACAGTCAACATCAGACAGATTCTAGAACCACACATTCACACAGTCAACATCAGACAGATTCTAGAACCACACAGTCAACATCAGACAGATTCTAGAACCACACACACACAGTCAACATCAGACAGATTCTAGAACCACACATTCACACAGTCAACATCAGACAGATTCTAGAACCACACATTCACACAGTCAACATCAGACAGATTCTAGAATCCCACATTCACACAGTCAACATCAGACAGATTCTAGAACCACACATTCACACAGTCAACATCAGACAGAACCACACATTCTAGAGAACCACACATTCACACAGTCAACATCAGACAGATTCTAGAACCACACATTCACACAGTCAACATCAGACAGATTCTAGAACCACACATTCACACAGTCAACATCAGACAGATTCTCAACATCACACATTCACACACAGTCAACATCAGACAGATTCTAGAACCACACATTCACACAGTCAACATCAGACAACATTCTAGAACCACACATTCACACAGTCAACATCAGACAGATTCTAGAACCACACAGTCAACATCAGACAGATTCTAGAACCCACATTCATACAGTCAACATCAGACAGATTCTAGAACCACACATTCACACAGTCAACATCAGACAGATTCTAGAACCACACATTCACAGTCAACATCAGACAGATTCTAGAACCACACATTCACACAGTCAACATCAGACAGATTCTAGAACCACACAGTCAACATCAGACATATTCTAGAACCACACATTCACACAGTCAACATCAGACAGATTACACAACAATGAGGAAGAATGTTCCAACATGTTCTTGGACACATATGTGCATTGAATCAAAATCCAGGATAGAAAATCGACAGCAGAAGACTGGTCTACATGTACATTTCAACAGGTATTCATAGAAAAATAAAAAGAGGAAAAAGCCAAACTGAGAAAGAAAACATTTAAAGTGAATTTATGAAGCACTGATGTTTAACAGTGTTAAGCTATGTCTGGACAAGACTCAAGAGCATTTTGCATAGGTGCATAGGCTGCCTGAACCTGATATTCAGCTAACGTACATACATACAGTAGCTGCCAGCACCAAAGCTCTGTTGATGCCTGCCCCTGTCATCTTGATTCCACTCTGAGAAAGCTACACCTTTAATTGGACTTTTCCCTCTTATCTTGTCAACCTAAGAACAAAAGTAACAACGATACTGTAAAACAAACAATAAAATAACACCACCCAGTCCATATTGGTGAAAAATACAGCACTTTTTTCTCATTTTTCCTCTCTTTCCAGTCCCATTTTCTGGATCATTCTGTGTATGCATTAAGAGTATTAACAACATCTGACTCCCTGAAAAAGACCAAACAATTCCATATGTATATTGGTGTTGGATTCGACATTTTGAACATTGAGATATTAAATAAATGATAGAGAAGAAGCATAGAATCAAAGGAGAAAGTTAAGGGTTCTCTGTGGAATGTGTTTGATGGAGGAGAGGAGAGCGAAGTGTTGATATAGGGAAGACAGATGGACATCTGTGGATTAGGTGAAGGAGGGGTTGAGGTCAGCAAATGAGAGGTGAGGTCAGTAATCAGGGTTTCTTATCTGGTTACCTTCTTCCTGTTGGACATATACTGTAAGGATTGGAGAGAGGGAGTGTCTTCAGTGGGATATAAATATCTGGATGGGACAAATGTTGGGTTGTCTGATTACAGCTGTACAGAACCTTTGGGAAGAATTCAACTTGGTTAAAGCTTCTCTAGTGTCCGTGGGTTATTTACTCTGAAAAATAAGAACCTAACATTGGAAGGTTAATATCTCTGTGAGACTAGTAGACTACTACCCAAAGTAAAAGGACAAACAACGTAGTTCTACATTTGCATATGGTTTTCCTGTCGTTATAGAAACCCTGAGCAGAACCCTCTGGGAGATCACATTTGTTTAGGATTCACTACAAAACGTTTCACCTAAATATCTACCTGGATCTAGTATATGTTATAACCACAAAGTGCAAGGAGGCACTTTGAACATGGAGATGTAAGATAACGCTGCTCTTCAACAGGTTCCGTCCAGAGTGTTTCTGAGACCCAGTACTGCTGTAAAGATCAGTTCCCTATTGAGATACTACCCAGCACCCACTGCAAGGTTATGGTCGTGTTGTTATATAACCTTACTGGTCCAGGTACAGAGGTTTGTACAGGGCAGTGCTGGACACACACACACCTAGCTCCAAATAGTCCTATCTGTAATTGCAGGCTACTTTTTCGGTCTTTGTATTTAGCATGTTGATACGACATACGTTAGAGGAAGTGTCTGAAACAGAACTTTATAAAGGGAGGACCGGCCTTCCTTTCTTTCAGAGTCACAAATGAGCATGCTGGAGATGGAGCTGAACTATTCAAATCCAAATTGAAGGGCAAATTTTCTGTTGAGATGGATTATTTGACTGTAATTAACATTGTCGTAATCATCACGCTGACTGACTGAACAGATTGTGGTTGACAAGGCAAGGTTGTCGTTTAGCATAGAAATACAAACACACAAAGTACTGACTTTCAGGGCCGACCGGCTTACAAGACTATATTCCTTCTACCATCTGCTACTCTCTTCCATCTTTCTACCATCTCCTACTCTCCCTCTACCATCTCTCTACCATCTCTTACTCTCCCTCTACCATCTCTTACTCTCTCTCTACCATCTCTTACTCTCCCTCTACCATCTCTCTACCATCTCTTACTCTCCCTCTACCATCTCTCTACCATCTCTTACTCCCTCTCTCTACCATCTCTTACTCTCTCATCTCTACCATCTCTTACTCTCATCTCTCTACCATCTCTTACTCTCTACCACCATCTCTCTACCATCTCTTACTCTCATCTCTACCATCTCTACCATCTCTACCATCTCTACTCTCTCTCTACCATCTCTTACTCTCTCTCTCTACCATCTCTTACTCTCTCTCTACCATCTCTTACTCTCTCTCTACCATCTCTTACTCTCTCTCTACCATCTCTTACTCTCTCTCTACCATCTCTTACTCTCTCTCTACCATCTCTTACTCTCTCTCTACCATCTCTTACTCTCTCTCTACCATCTCTTACTCTCTCTCTCTACCATCTCTTACTCTCTCTCTACCATCTCTTACTCATCTCTCTCTCTACCATCTCTTACTCTCTCTCTACCATACTCTCTCTTACCATCTCTTACTCTCTCTCTACCATCTCTTACTCTCTCTCTCTACCATCTCTTACTCTCTCTCTACCATCTCTTACTCTCTCTCTCTACCATCTCTTACTCTCTCTCTACCATCTCTTACTCTCTCTCTACCATCTCTTACTCTCTCTCTACCATCTCTTACTCCTCTCTCTACCATCTCTTACTCTCTCTCTACCATCTCTTACCATCTCTCTCTCTACCATCTCTTACTCTCTCTCTACCATCTCTTACTCTCTCTACCATCTCTTACTCTCTCTCTACCATCTCTTACTCTCTCTCTCTACCATCTCTTACTCTCTCTCTACCATCTCTTACTCTCTCTCTACCATCTCTTACTCTCTCTCTGCCATCTCTTACTCTCTCTCTCTACCATCTCTTACTCTCTCTCTCTACCATCTCTTACTCTCACTCTCTACCATCTCTTACTCTCTCTCTACCATCTCTTACTCTATCTCTACCATCTCTTACTCTCTCTCTACCATCTCTTACTCTCTCTACCATCTCTTACCATCTCTTACCATCTCTTACTCTCTACCATCTCTTACTCTCTCTCTACCATCTCTTACTCTCTCTCTACCATCTCTTACTCTCTCTCTACCATCTCTTACTCTCTCTCTACCATCTCTTACTCTCTCTCTCTCTCTTACTCTCTCTACCATCTCTTATCTCTCTACCATCTCTTCTCTCTACCATCTCTTACTCTCTCTACCATCTCTTACTCTCTCTACCATCTCTCTACCACTCTCTCTCTACCATCTCTTACTCTCTCTCTACCATCTCTTTCTCTCTACCATCTCTTACTCTCTCTCTACCATCTTACTACTCTCTACCATCTCTTACTCTCTCTCTACCATCTATTACTCTCTCTCTACCATCTCTTACTCTCTCTCTACCATCTCTTACTCTCTCTCTACCTGACATCTCTTACTCTCTCTCTACCAACTCTCTCTCACTACCATCTCTTACTCTCTCTCTACCATCTCTTACTCTCTACCATCTCTTACTCTCTCTCTACCATCTCTCTCTCTCTCTCTACCATCTCCTACTCTCTCTCTCTACCATCTCCTACTCTGTCTTTTGTTCTCTCTCTCTTTCACTCTTTCTTTGACACACACATTCACACACACTCGAATGCACGTATACGTTATATACAGACACACAAAAACATATAGAATATATTGATTGTTGGTGTGTTTGTCCTCCTACAGCCAGGGGAGGGAACACATTAAATTCTCTTCCTGCCTCTGCACATGTCTTGTTAATGCTGTCCATATGCACCTTGCGTCGTTGGCTGTCTATAAATACGCAGCAGCCGCATTTGGAGGCATTTAGTGATGTTAAGTCCAGAGGTAAGCTCCAGTGCTTAGAGGCTGATCATGTGTGCCGATGCCAGAGTTTAATCCTCTAAGTCAAAGGTATTGTAGCTCCTTCAACACACCCAACACTTGTTTTTATTCTGTCACTAGGGGGAGCCACATGGTCAACATTCTGCTTCCCTTTGCTGCGGGGTGTTGTTACGTTAACGATTTCATTACCTGTTTGCTGCTTTTGGTTGACTGCAACAAGAGGCAGTAGTAAAGTCGAGGGCTTTTTGAGATAGTTCAGTGTTTGCCTTGACGTTTTTGCAATTTTTTATATTTGTAAGAAAATGTGCATTACCAAGGCTCTTTAATTTATTCTTAGTGCTATTAGAAGGCAGCAGGTTTTAGAAAGCGTCAAAGCCACTCTGGAAAACAAAGAAAAGTGAATTGACCACCACTGAATATCTAGCAACCCCTGGAACATCAAGCGTTTCTGGAACATATTGTTATAAGGTTGTGCAGGGTCAGGAACAGGAATAGTAGTGACTGACAGGAGGGTTCTCCACAGAGGGGCTTGGTCCTTGTATACAACTGGCAAGGCCACATCCCATAAGCACACATTCTCTGAACTGCCTCTGGCGCTAACAAAACCCCTACATTTTTTATACATAAAACAGACAGAAGGATTGCTTTTCCCCCAAAAGGTTGAGCAGCAACGAAAGTGCGGCATTGCGTATATCAGAGAACATGCACTGTAGAGTAAGGTTCAGAATACAACCACCTGAATGGGACCATTATACTAAACAATGCCTTAAAAATCACCAGCACAGCTTAAGCAATGTCATTTGGAAGTCCTAATCTAATTGTTTAAGATAGGTACAAGTGGATGCGTACCTACGTTGTCTTTGTGCGAGGGGAGCTTCATCCCATAGTCAATGAACTGACCATAGTCAGACCACAGGAAGTAGGACTGATGCACCAAAGCTTGTGATTACAGGGCTAAGTGTGGTTACGTTCTTTATTTTGGTCAGGAAGGGAAGCTTGTGGAAGTCAGGATGAGGTCGGAGCAGGGTGCTGCTTTACTCTCGTTTCCATGGTTCCTCCTCAACAAGAGAGAAATCTGCAGTGTTGGGGTGGCCGTTGGGGTGGCCATTTCCATTGCCCATGGATACCTGCAAGCAATTACCAGGGACATCTAACTGTAAGACCAAGGCACAGTCATAATGAAGCTGTCAGAGGGTTGGAGCAGAGAATCCAAGGGGGTAATACTTGCAGGCCGTCCTTTTGGTTGAATTTGGTTGGTCGGTTGAATTTTGGTTGAATTGGTTGAATTTACTGGGATGCCCGCAAATTTGGTCCCAATAGAAAGAAAAGAAAAGAAAGAATAGCGACAAGATACAGAAAATAGATTGAATCCTCTCTGAGAATACTGAAGCGACAGCAGATAAGAAAGATAGATTGAATCCTCTCTGAATACTGAAGCGACAGCAGATACAGAAAGATAGATTGAATCCTCTCTGAATACTGATCCTCTCTGAATACTGAGCGAGCGACAGCAGATACAGAAAGATAGATTGAATCCTCTCTGAATACTGAAGCGACAGCAGATACAGAAAGATAGATTGAATCCTCTCTGAATACTGAAGCGACAGCAGATACAGAAAGATAGATTGAATCCTCTCTGAATACTGAAGCGACAGCAGATACAGAAAGATAGATTGAATCCTCTCTGAATACTGAAGCGACAGCAGATACAGAAAGATAGATTGAATCCTCTCTGAATACTGAAGCGACAGCAGATACAGAAAGATAGATTGAATCCTCTCTGAATACTGAAGCGACAGCAGATACAGAAGATAAACTGAATCCTCTCTGAATACTGAAGCGACAGCAGATACAGAAAGATGGATTGAAATGTGTTTTCTCACTGACAGGAGAACGTAAAACATTGATGAGTCAGTTTTGTTTTCTATCTTGGCCATGTATTTTATGGATTCTCTGCTCAACAGAATTACCGGGACAATAATGTTGAATAAATCCATTGTAAGAAAACAACTAAATTACAGTATAAAACAGGGATTAGTAATTGTCCCATGCAAGCAAAGCAATAGAACAATGATCCATGACAAATGGATCAGTAAAATGCTCTGAAAATAAGAGCATGGACTTTTCATTGAGTTTTTGGTCTAAAGAAATAGCTACAGTAGAAAGAAGGATGTTGACAGGTCCATAATATGTCTGCCGCTGTTTGGATAAACATGATGAAATAGCAGTCTTCATGTGTACCACTAGCCATACAGTGTTGATTTAAAAGGTGCCTTAAAACTGAAGCGAATCATGTAAGCAGGGCTGCCACAAATACATGTCCAATGAAGAAAAAGACTCCCACTCATGTCACAGATTAATACAAGACATAGGAAGAAAAGTAAAGTGCGGAAAAATGTTTTCAAAACAAAAACTGTGTCAAAAACACAACATCAGATTGATAGTAAACTGTCCAGCAAAAGTACACAGGTATCACAAAAACTGCTTTTCCATATAGTTAGTGAGTGAGTAAATAAATATAAGAGCATATTTATTTAGTTTCTCCACCTTGTAATGTTGTTTTCTCCAAAATAACTGTATAAGGTGACATGGATGTATGTGGACATGCCAAATGACAAGAGAAGGAAAAGCAGCCGTTACGGGGAAGTCTACATGCACGTCTCTATATCCTTAAAGATGAAATGTACCTTGCAATCATCTATCATGATTGTGCTGTGGGCTGCAGCGTAAACACACTGGTTGGTGTTGTTCTCCAAGAAGGATTGGGATTTTGTCAACTCAAATTCATCAACTTTTTGCGCGGCGTCAAACGCATCGAGCTCGTCTTTGGATAGGTGGTAAACGATACCGGCCCCGTAGGAGTCCCCAACCACGTTGACGGAGGTTCGGAACCGATCCCTGTATTTGTTTTTAGGGTGGGGAGGTAGACACAGAGACAGACAAGTGCAGAAGGTAATCTCTCAGGGGAACAAAGCTGAGGACAATATTTTGAGGAAGACCAGAGTTTTATCCTGAGGTAACAAGAAGCTATTGTGTGTGTGTGGAAACATTCTCTGTACGTGTGAATGCAGGTACAAGTGCAAGATTGAGTACTCACAGCAGCCAGTCAACAGCCACCAACAGACTGATGTCTTGGGTGGGTAACCCAACGGCTGTTAGGATCAGTAGCATGGTCACCAATCCAGCACTGGGGATACTGGCTGCTCCCACACTGGCCAAGGTTGCTGTCAGGCTACAGTCAGGATGAGAGATCTCAGTCAATTACACACTGGCCAAGGTTGCTGTCAGACTACAGTCAGGATGAGAGATCTCAGTCAATTACACACTGGCCAAGGTTGCTGTCAGCTACAGTCAGGATGATCTCAGTCAGGCTGAGGTCAGACTACAGTCAGGATGAGAGATCTCAGTCAATTACACACTGGCCAAGGTTGAGGTCAGACTACAGTCAGGATGAGAGATCTCAGTCAATTACACACTGGCCAAGGTTGAGGTCAGACTACAGTCAGGATGAGAGATCTCAGTCAATTACACACTGGCCAAGGTTGAGGTCAGCTACAGTCAGGATGAGAGATCTCAGTCAATTACACACTGGCCAAGGTTGAGGTCAGGCTACAGTCAGGATGAGAGATCTCAGTCAATTACACACTGGCCAAGGTTGAGGTCAGACTACAGTCAGGATGAGAGATCTCAGTCAATTACACACTGGCCAAGGTTGCTGTCAGACTACAGTCAGGATGAGAGATCTCAGTCAATTACACACTGGCCAAGGTTGCTGTCAGGCTACAGTCAGGATGAGAGATCTCAGTCAATTACACACTGGCCAAGGTTGAGGTCAGACTACAGTCAGGATGAGAGATCTCAGTCAATTACACACTGGCCAGGTCAGACTACAGTCAGGATGAGAGATCTCAGTCAATTACACACTGGCCAAGGTTGAGGTCAGACTACAGTCAGGATGAGAGATCTCAGTCAATTACACACTGGCCAAGGTTGAGGTCAGGCTACAGTCAGGATGAGAGATCTCAGTCAATTACACACTGGCCAAGGTTGATGTCAGACTACAGTCAGGATGAGAGATCTCAGTCAATTACACATACATTAATTTCAACCTTATATTGTAGGTACATGAATAAATGTTTTTTGTCAAGGTCAATACTTCAGATATAGGGCACCTTGTTTTGAACGATCATGTCACATGACCTGAATTTGAACCTTTATTTAAAGGGTTTTCAACAAACGGTCCCTTTTCTTATTATGTCAGATGGGCCAGCACCATCCTCCAGCACCATTCTCCAGCACTGTGCTCCAGCACCATTCTCCAGCACTGTGCTCCAGCACCATCCTCCAGCACCATCCTCCAGCACCATTCTCCAGCACTGTGCTCCAGCACCGTCCTCCAGAACCATCCTCCAGCACCATCCTCCTTCACCATCCTCCAGCACCATTCTCCAGCACTGTGCTCCAGCACCATGTTCCAGCACCATGCTCAGATAATTGCTTTTATTTTTGGTGTAAATCTAATGTCTGGAAAAGGCTTAAAATAAAGATGAAATCCTAGATCATGTGACATGATAGTCCAAAACACAGGGCCCTAGTCATGTAGGATTGGAAGTGTCCTACCTGACAGTGACGATCTGGCCGTAGTCGAGGTCGATGTTATTCATCTGGGCGATGAAGATGGCTGCCACGGCCTCGTAAAGCGCAGTGCCGTCCATGTTGATAGTGGCGCCCACGGGGAGCACGAATCGCGTCACTCGCTTATCGATGCCCAAGTTCTCCTCCAGACAGCGGAATGTGACTGGCAGGGTACCAGCACTGAGAGACGGGTACAGAACTCATACTTAATACATATCACAATACTTGGAATTGTATTAAACACTGAATTTACATAATATCTATATTATGCATTGAGCATTATGTTCTCTCAAAGGGTGACTTTTAAAGGGTCTTACTTTAAGCAGTAAGATTAGTCGACAAGAGTCTAACTACATTGTGGTAGCTAAGCTCTACAAATCTGGTGTCATGCATGAAGGTATCAGACAACCCGTGAAATGTGGACACCCCTCTAGGGCATGAACCACATCTCTGTTGCTGTTATCATCTCAGTGTGAGCTTCGGCTGTGGCTCAAAACCTGCTCTGTCATACAATCTATCAAATAGGTTGGGTAATGCAGAGCCCTTAATATAAATGAACTATTTATCCTAACCTAAGCTAAGGTTTTTAATTTTTGAAAGCAACTTTGCGCTGTGTGCACCACGAATAACATTACTCTTGTTTTTAGTTTATCTGTAGAGTGGAGACAAAACAAGAAAGGTCAAGGCATCTTGTTTTGTCTGTCTTATCGTAAACAAGCAGAATGGGTTCTAGAATGGGTTCTCGAATGGGTTCTGGGAAAGGCAATATTAAGGGAGGGTGACAGAGAAGAAGTGAATAGGTTAGAGAATAGGTTAGAGAATAGGTTAGAGAATAGGTTAGAGAATGGGTTAGAGAATAGGTTAGAGAATAGGTTAGAGAATAGGTTAGAGAATAGGTTAGAGAATAGGTTAGAGAATAGGTTAGAGAATGGGTTAGAGAATGGGTTAGAGAATAAGTTAGAGAATAGGTCAGAGAATAGGTCAGAGAATGGGTTAGATAATAGGTTAGAGAATAGGTTAGAGAATAGGTTAGAGAATAGGTCAGAGAATAGGTTAGAGAATAGGTCAGAGAATAGGTCAGAGAATGGGTTAGAGGGTTAGAGAATAGGTTAGAGAATAGGTTAGAGAATGGGTCAGAGAATAGGTTAGAGAATAGGTTAGAGAATAGGTTAGAGAATAGGTTAGAGAATAGGTTAGAGAATGTGTTAGAGAATAGGTTAGAGAATGGGTTAGAGAATAGGTTAGAGAATAGGTTAGAGAATAGGTTAGAGAATAGGTTAGAGAATGGGTTTGGGTCTTGTACCTAGATGCTGTCCCAATAGCGGTGACCCAGGCCTGGAAGATTCCCATGAAGAAGACATAGGGATTTTTCTTCACGATGACTAAGTATATTAGCGGTAGAAATATGGCACCGTGGATGACAAGGCCCACGATCACGGTCACCATGTACATTCCCAGTTGCCTGGCAACCATTTCCAGATCATCGATTGAGATGATCTTCCCACAGATGAGACAGGCGATACCGAACGGGGAATACCTGGGAGAGACCTTGGTGAGATTAGTTTTGCAGTTTGGTAAAACTAATGAAAGGTCAATAGTGGTATGTAATTGGGAATATTGGGGCAAACATGTACATTGGGGGCTAATTTCCTGTAATAAATAACACTTTTCTCCTTTGGCTACAGTGACTCGAGTGGACTTCCTAGAATGCCTGTTATTTTAGAGGGGGGGGGTAGAGGTATATAACTCTAGAGAGGATAAGACTTACCACATAATCATGCCAACAATCCTCATGACGATCTCGTTGAGAACGTTAAAAAACTCCAGCATGAGCTTGGCCTTTTCTCCCATCTTCCCCATGATTATCCCGAAAGCCACAAAGAACCCAATCAAACCTACAGTTTGAAAAGGAGGCAGAAAGTGGCAAATCAATTATTTGGACTCTGCTAAGACAACCATTCATTCCAGTTAAAAGCATGTTTTCTATAAGTGTACCAACCTAGCACATTCATCCCACTCTTGTACTGAAGACCCCTTTTGATGGTAAACTGTGGTGGACCCCTGGTCCTGTTGGTAGGTACGGGGACTTTTGTGGTGACTGTCTGGATCTGTTGGAAGCAGGCCTGAACCAGGTTTTCTGGGAAAAGGTTTCGAATTAGATCGAAGAAGGCGTCCAGACTGGAGACGTCGTCGTTCTTCTTGCCAGGCCCGAGGTTGGACTTCAGCTTGGGGTTACCTGGGTGGATGAGCAGCACCAGAATGACACCCAGAGCGGCAGCGATGACTGTGGTAGACATGTAGTACACCATGGCTCGGGTGCCCAGGCGGCCACTGGACTTGGCATCCAACCCTGCCAGTCCTGGAGTGGGAGAGAGGTGAGAGAGGCCCGCAGTTCAACAACCGGTTACATAAACTACAGAAGATATGCATTCCAGATACTCTAGTGATAAATGCAGTGGCGGCTGCTGAGGGGGAGGAAAGCTCATAATAATGTCATGGAACAGAGGAAATGGAACGGCACCAAACAGGTGTTTGATGTGTTTGATACCATTCCACTGATTCCGCTCCAGTCATTACCACGAGCCCGTCCTCCCTGATTAAGGTGCCACCAACCTCCTGTGGATAAATGCTATAATAACACTCTAACGTACAATGCCTCTCGTGCTAGTACAGACAAACGCTAGCAAACGCACTCTACACACACGTATACTGTAGTACGTTGTCATATTGTTGTATGGTGATATTATACATTTTGTATTGTAGATATGTAGTGGTGTAATAATGTTATATGATGTACTGTTTATCTGCCTTGGCAGGAACCAATGGGGATCCATAATAAACCCCAGGAAGAGTAGCTGCTGCCTTGGCAGGAACTAATGGGGATCCATAATAAACCCCAGGAAGAGTAGCTGCTGCCTTGGCAGGAACTAATGGGGATCCATAATAAACCCCAGGAAGAGTAGCTGCTGCCTTGGCAGGAACTAATGGGGATCCATAATAAACCCCAGTAAGAGTAGCTGCTGCCTTGGCAGGAACTAATGGGGATCCATAATAAACCCCAGTAAGAGTAGCTGCTGCCTTGGCAGGAACTAATGGGGATCCATAATAAACCCCAGTAAGAGTAGCTGCTGCCTTGGCAGGAACTAATGGGGATCCATAATAAACCCCAGGAAGAGTAGCTGCTGCCTTGGCAGGAACTAATGGGGATCCATAATAAACCCCAGGAAGAGTAGCTGCTGCCTTGGCAGGAACTAATGGGGATCCATAATAAACCCCAGTAAGAGTAGCTGCTGCCTTGGCAGGAACTAATGGGGATCCATAATAAACCCCAGTAAGAGTAGCTGCTGCCTTGGCAGGAACTAATGGGGATCCATAATAAACCCCAGGAAGAGTAGCTGCTGCCTTGGCAGGAACTAATGGGGATCCATAATAAACCCCAGGAAGAGTAGCTGCTGCCTTGGCAGGAACTAATGGGGATCCATAATAAACCCCAGTAAGAGTAGCTGCTGCCTTGGCAGGAACTAATGGGGATCCATAATAAACCCCAGGAAGAGTAGCTGCTGCCTTGGCAGGAACTAATGGGGATCCATAATAAACCCCAGTAAGAGTCGCTGCTGCCTTGGCAGGAACTAATGGGGATCCATAATAAATACATATGATGGCAGGGTTCTGGTCTCCCACCTGTGATGAGACTGGAGATGATCAGGGGAAGGATGAGCATCTTCAACATCCTCATCAGGATGTCTCCTGGGAACGAGATGATCATGACCACATCAGGGGGAGGCGACATGGGACGCAGTAGTATTCCAGAAACAGAGCCTGTGATCACACCTGGAACACAGGAGAGAACCCACAGTCATATCAACTGGATCTCTCATTGGAACCACACACACCGGGCTATTTGTATTCATACACATCAGCTAGTGTTTATACCCTGAACACAACAAGCTCTACCTCGGCTCTCGCTACACTTTCACCCACAAGTTTTGGGCAACCTTATGCACTGTGAGGGATGGGAGGTGACTAAGTGCAGAAAAACTAAATTATATCAAAACTAAATTATATCAAACCCCACACTTTTCATTGTTAAAGATGCAATCCGGGATCTTAAGAACTTACTAATTTGTAACATATTGTACGAATTTGAATTTGTAACATAAAATATGAGTTGCAAAAAACAAAAATAGAAATAAAACTTGATTTTTGTAACTTAACATACAAAATAGATGACACAATTTTCAGGGACCCATTTTGACTCATGAGCATTAGTTTCAAATCTACTGACTGAAAGTATACACATCTATATGACAGGCTAACTTACCAAGACAGTAACAACCAGACACATCTAAACAACAGGCTAACTTACCAAGACAGTAACAACCAGACACATCTAAACAACAGGCTAACTTACCAAGACAGTAACAACCAGACACATCTAAACAACAGGCTAACTTACCAAGACAGTAATATCTATATGACAGGCTAACTTACCAAGACAGTAATATCTATATGACAGGCTAACTTACCAAGACAGTGACAACCAGACACATCTATACGACAGGCTAACTTCCCAAGACAGTAATACCAGACACATCTAACTTACAACAGTAATATCTATATGACAGGCTAACTTCCCAAGACAGTAATATCTATATGACAGGCTAACTTACCAAGACAGTGACAACCAGACACATCTAAACAACAGGCTAACTTACCAAGACAGTAACAACCAGACACATCTAAACAACAGGCTAACTTACCAAGACAGTAACAACCAGACACATCTATATGACAGGCTAACTTACCAAGACAGTAACAACCAGACACATCTAAACAACAGGCTAACTTACCAAGACAGTAACAACCAGACACATCTAAACAACAGGCTAACTTACCAAGACAGTGACATCTATACAACAGGCTAACTTACCAAGACAGTAACAACCAGACACATCTATACGACAGGCTAACTTACCAAGACAGTAACAACCAGACACATCTAAACAACAGGCTAACTTACCAAGACAGTAACAACCAGACACATCTAAACAACAGGCTAACTTACCAAGACAGTAACAACCAGACACATCTAAACAACAGGCTAACTTACCAAGACAGTGACATCTATACAACAGGCTAACTTACCAAGACAGTAACAACCAGACACATCTATACGACAGGCTAACTTACCAAGACAGTAACAACCAGACACATCTAAACAACAGGCTAACTTACCAAGACAGTAACAACCAGACACATCTAAACAACAGGCTAACTTACCAAGACAGTGACATCTATACAACAGGCTAACTTACCAAGACGGTAACATCTATATGACAGGCTAACTTACCAAGACAGTCACCTCTATAGAACAGGCTAACTTACCAAGACAGTAACAACCAGACACATCTAAACAACAGGCTAACTTACCAAGACAGTAACATCTATACAACAGGCTAACTTACCAAGACAGTAACATCTATACGACAGGCTAACTTACCAAGACAGTAACAACCTGACACATCTAAACAACAGGCTAACTTACCAAGACAGTAACAACCAGACACATCTAAACAACAGGCTAACTTACCAAGACAGTAACATCTATATGACAGGCTAACTTACCAAGACAGTAACAACCAGACACATCTAAACAACAGGCTAACTTACCAAGACAGTAACATCTATACAACAGGCTAACTTACCAAGACAGTAATATCTATACGACAGGCTAACTTTCCAAGACAGTAACATCTATACAACAGGCTAACTTACCAAGACAGTAACATCTATATGACAGGCTAACTTACCAAGACAGTAACATCTATATGACAGATTAACTTACCAAGACAGTAACATCTACTCGACAGGTTAACTTACCAAGACAGTAACATCTATATGACAGGCTAACTTACCAAGACAGTAACATCTATACAACAGGCTAACTTACCAAGACAGTAACATCTATACGACAGGCTACCTTACCAAGACAGTAACATCTATATGACAGACTAACTTACCAAGACAGTAACATCTACACGACAGGTTAACTTACCAAGACAGTAACATCTATACAACAGGCTAACTTACCAAGACAGTAACATCTATACGACAGGCTACCTTACCAAGACAGTAACATCTATATGACAGACTAACTTACCAAGACAGTAACATCTACTCGACAGGTTAACTTACCAAGACAGTAACATCTATATGACAGGCTAACTTACCAAGACAGTAACATCTATACAACAGGCTAACTTACCAAGACAGTAACATCTATACGACAGGCTACCTTACCAAGACAGTAACATCTATATGACAGACTAACTTACCAAGACAGTAACATCTACACGACAGGTTAACTTACCAAGACAGTAACATCTATATGACAGACTAACTTACCAAGACAGTAATATCTATATGACAGACTAACTTACCAATACAGTAACAACCAGTCACCTCTAAACGACAGGCTAACTTACCAAGACAGTAACATCTATACAACAGGCTAACTTACCAAGACAGTAACATCTATGCAACAGGCTAACTTACCAAGACAGTAATAAGCAGACACATCTATAGGACAGACTAACTTACCAAGGATGGTGAGGAAAAGGACCAAGTTATTCATGATTTTGCTGCATATTCCCCAACACATAGGCTGAGGAGGCTCCACGATGGGCTCCAAATGGCTTTCATGCATTCTGACCTCCACTTGCCTCTGCATTGTGTTGGCACTAGAGAGAGAGAGAGAGATAGATAGGAAGTTTCTTCATTTACTCCTCCTTGACTCATAATGCCTAGCTGTATGGACAGGTATTACCATATTTGCTCCAGTGAAAAGGTGACTGATGCAGCACACCATAAGGGTTTGATGTGGCTTCTTGTCCATTCATAATAATGGCTTGGGAACTGAAGGCAAACAGAATGATAATGTATTCATACTATCACAAAGATGTATGAGGGAGAGGAGACTGAACGAGTGGGTAGAGAGAGAGAGACATGGGAGATGTGAGTAGATGTATGAGGGAGAGGAGACTGAACGAGTGGGTAGAGAGAGAGAGACATGGGAGATGTGAGTAGATGTATGAGGGAGAGGAGACTGAACGAGTGGGTAGAGAGAGAGAGACATGGGATATGTGAGTAGATGTATGAGGGAGAGGAGACTGAACGAGTGGGTAGAGAGAGAGACATGGGAGATGTGAGTAGATGTATGAGGGAGAGAGGACGAGTGGGTAGAGAGAGAGAGATGGGAGATGTGAGTAGATGTATGAGGGAGAGGAGACTGAACGAGTGGGTAGAGAGAGAGAGACATGGGAGATGTGAGTAGATGTATGAGGGAGAGGAGACTGAACGAGTGGGTAGAGAGAGAGAGGCATGGGAGATGTGAGTAGATGTATGAGGGAGAGGAGACTGAACGAGTGGGTAGAGAGAGAGACATGGGAGATGTGAGTAGATGTATGAGGGACAGGAGACTGAACGAGTGGGTAGAGAGAGAGAGACATGGGAGATGTGAGTAGATGTATGAGGGAGAGGAGACTGACGAGTGGGTAGAGAGAGAGAGACATGGTAGATGTGAGTAGATGTATGAGGGAGAGGAGACTGAACGAGTGGGTAGAGAGAGAGACATGGTAGATGTGGTAGATGTATGAGGGAGAGGAGACTAGAGTGGGTAGAGAGAGAGAGACATGGGAGATGTGAGTAGATGTATGAGGGAGAGGAGACTGAACGAGTGGGTAGAGAGAGAGACATGGTAGATGTGAGTAGATGTATGAGGGAGAGGAGACTGAACGAGTGGGTAGAGAGAGAGACATGGTAGATGTGAGTAGATGTATGAGGGAGAGGAGACTGAACGAGTGGGTAGAGAGAGAGAGACATGGGAGATGTGAGTAGATGTATGAGGGAGAGGAGACTGAACGAGTGGGTAGAGAGAGAGACATGGGAGATGTGAGTAGATGTATGAGGGAGAGGAGACTGAACGAGTGGGTAGAGAGAGACATGGGAGTTGTGAGTAGATGTATGAGGGACAGGAGACTGAACGAGTGGGTAGAGAGAGAGACATGGGAGATGTGAGTATGTAAATCATTCTAATTACATTTTTCCAAATAATTGGTATATTGTCAAAACCAATTATCTGTACTCTTATTTGTTGTATTATTTTGGGAGGGTGACCCCATTTCCCCGGTGACCCCATTTCCCCGACTTTGAATACTACTGACGTAGCCCCTCGTATTAGTGAAAAGGTTCCACTTGAAACAAAGAGTTATTTTTAGAGGATTCACCTATTGGGACAATTCAAGGTGTGACACCTTCTTTTCTAAGAGTGTACCTTGGGGCTTGATACCTGATATCTTGGTTTCAAAGCACACCAGTTCTTTATTTACATTTTTTACTTAACTAGGCAATCATTTCTTATTTACAATGACGGCCTACCCCGGCCAAACTCGGACGATGCAGGGCCAATTGGGCGCCGCCCTATGGGACTCCACCTCGTATTAGTGAAAGGGTTCACGGCCGGATATGATGTAGCCTGGATTCAAACCGGGCACTGTAGTGACGCCTCTTGCACTGAGATGCAGTGCCTTAGACCATTGCAACACTCAGGAGCCCACCACGACGTGTGTGTTAGTACAGTATGTGTGTGTGTCCAGTGTCTGTCGACAGCAACTGACTTAAACTTAGCGTCTGTTATCTCTGCCCTCTGATCTGGGTCAGTCTGAGGATGCAGTGATTTTCCACTGAATGGAGCTTCTTCGTAATCTTATTCCTCTGAGATGGAAGTCTTCACTTTCAGGTCATGCCCCCATCTCACACTCCTCACGCTCCTCCCTCCATCTCTCTACCTAATCGCCTCATCACGTCACCACAGCAACAAGTCTCCCAGCTATGTTGTGGTCTGGCTTATTAAAAGCTCTTCAACTTAAAGGTCCTCCACCGTCCCTACTCCTAGCATCATTTAAATCACATCTCTTGGGGTGTATAACCTTGTGTGCTGTTGCGTAACTTTGTCCCCCCCGCCATTCTGGAACATCCGTGTGTTGTCACCGTGTCCCGTATTGTTTCATATTTACACTAACACACACTGTCAATACCGTCCATTTCCTGAGATGGAGCTTTCTGCTGGGTCCCCCTGCTACACTGTTACACTACCCTGAAAATGAACAGCCCTGTACTCACTGGCAAAATATCTCTCGGATTCTAAAACCATATTGAGTGAATTTGTAACTGGAGTAACTGCTTGTATTGCATACTGTTTACATCCACAGAACCAAAGACGTGACGGCGAGGCAGTTAATAGGTTGTGACTGGCAAATCAATCAGAGGCTGTCTGACACACAGTGCCCGGATATAAGCCTGTTAAGGCCGACAAAATTAGCCTGTCAAGCACACCAGTGGTTTAGTTACATAACCTCTCAGGGTGACCCAGGAACTGTCAAGGTGTGCCAAGCTGCGATTAGACCGTCTTGAGCAAGGGATTACTGTTTGATTCACAGATTCAGAAATACACATTCACAATACATACAAATTAAATCACATATTTAAAAAACACAATTATTCACACAGCTCTTTGGCAAGAAATGGTCCCCTCACCAAGAGTCATCCATACTGCCTATCTGCTCTACGGTGCATCAGTACCAAAAGCTTTTCAAAGCCTAAACAATATATCGCTACAGTCAACTGAAGCCTGACTGTAGCAATTGTGAAGCACTTGAATCAGGATCCAGGGCACATACGATTTGCTAATGTCATTATGTGTCTCATTAGATAGGGTACATCTCATTGAGCTGGATGGTTCTCAAGGCCACCTGGCTGGGTTGGTGCAGATGAGGTCAAAGGGGAGAGTGTCTCAGCTCTCTCACCAGAAAGGGATGACCTCTGATTACCAAAGGTCAAATGACAATACATGAAGAATGATCAGACAAGTCACACACGCATTTTCCCTTTTGGAGACAACAACATTTTCATTCCTCAACAATTTGAGGACATTCTACTCAACAATACTGTAGCATACTGTGATGAGGACATTCTACTCAACAAATACTGTGATGAGGACATTCTACTCAACATAACACTGTGATACTGTGATGAGGACATTCATCAACAAACACTGTGATGAGGACATTCTACTCAACAATACTGTAGCATAACACTGTGATGAGGAAATTCTACTCAACAATACTGATAGCATAACAATACTGTAGCATAATACTGTGATGAGGACATTCTACTCAACAATACTGTGATGAGGACATTCTACTCAACAATACTGTAGCATAACACTGTGATGAGGAAATTCTACTCAACAATACTGTGACTGTGATGAAATTCTACTCAACAATACTGTAGCATAATACTGTGATGAGGACATTCTACTCAACAATACTGTAGCACAATACTGTGAGATGCAAACTTTCAATCATGCCTTCAAAAATCCATGACAGCAACTGCCTCTATAATAAATACAGCACGGAAAAAGTAGAATGTAGAAGGTTTGAAGAGAAACATGAAAATGTTTCAAACCTTTCATATTCAATTAAAACCTCTACATTTAGCTTACCTGTAGTTGTTGTCTGGAATTTGGAATGGAAGGTGACGTACTAAAGAGTCACTACTCAGTCAGCCATGGGCTGCAAGGATAGAGTCAAAGAAAGGAAGGCAAATTCACGGTCTATCCATCTTGGAGATTCAGTGAAGATCCACAAATGTATGAAGGTCCCCCTTTGCCCCTTAAATAAGGGAAATCTGGAGGATATGCGGGAGTTGATCTCAAGACGAAAGCCAGCAGCACCTTCTCAGCATCCAATCGAAATACAATGAATTAATCAGCAATGCCCATGGAAGACTAAGAATGGTATCCGCAGTCAGTGAAGTCGACTCATCCAAGCATGTGTGTAGACCTGAAGTGACCAACCTGCAGGCTGGACTGTGGGCTCCACATTCAGCCTAATTGTAAGCAGCGAGTGAAATCCTTGGTGCCCTCCTCTTTCTCCTTCTCTACCTGTCTAATCCGCCCTTAAAGCATGCGCTGTAATGCTTTTCCCTCGGATGTGAGGCGGGATAAAGACGCACGAGATTCTCAAACAATCAAAGCAGGCCTGCAAGCCAAGTGCTCAAGAAAAGGAACACTTGGCTGTTGCATTGAAGAGACATGTGCGTTGTATAGCCAACCCAGATGTAAACAAAGAGGAGAGGGAAGTTTGAGTAGTAATGAATCAGACAAGATGGGCTCTTTCAACTCACACTTTTAGAAAAAAGGATCTAGAACAATAAAGGGTTCCTCATCTTGTCCTTGCAGTTTAGAAGAACCCTCATTCCAGGTAGAATATTTTCTCCATAAAAAGAAGCCTTTTAGAACCTTTTCTTAGAGAAGGATGAAAAAGGTTCCAAATAGAATCCTTGTCCTTGTCCAAGGCTCATGTCCTCACCCCGGTGAAAGGTGACAGAGCTAGATCCATGTTTGTCAGACCATGAGACATCCTGAAAATCAGTCTTGTCACAAAATTGTCTGTGCCGTCAGAACAGTTTGGCATAGAAAACTAATATTACTATTTGATGAGACTCACAACACGCGGTGGTGTTCTCCGTTTTGCTCTACTGTCCTCACAGGTGTCTTGGGATTCGTCTGCAGCTGGTACAGCTTGTAACACGTTGTTACATTACATCCTTATTCTAAAATGGATTGAATAATCTACACATAATACCCCATAATGACAAAGCAAAAACAGGTTATTAGAATGTATTTTGTCCCAAAGCCACCACTGGGTTGTCTTGGCTGTGTGCTTAGGGTCGTTGTCCTATTGAAAGATGAACCTTCGCCCTCGTCTGGGGTCCTGAGCAGGTTTTTATCAAGGATCTCTCTGTACTTTTCTCAGTTCATTTTTCCCTTGATCCTGACTAGTCTCCCAGTCCCTGCCACTGAAAAACATCCCCACAGCATGCTGCCACCATCATGGTTCACTGTAGGGATGGTGCCAGGTTTCCTCCAGACATGAAGCTTCGCAATCTGGCCAAAGAGTTGAATTTTGGTTTCATCAGACCAGAAAATCTTGATTCTCATGGTATGAGGGTCCTTTAGGTGCCTTTTGGCAAACTCCAGGCGGGCTGTCATGTGCCTTTTACTGAGGAATGTCTTCCGTCTGGCCACTCTACCATAAAGGCCTTATTGGTAGAGTCCTGCAGAGATGCTTGTCCCATCGGGTTCTTGGTCAACTCCCTGACCAAAGCTCTTTTCCTCCGATAGCTCAGCTTGGCTGGGCGTCCAGCTCTAGGAAGAGTCTTGGTGGTTCCAAACTTCTTCCATTTCAGAATGGAGGCCACTGTGGTCTTGGGGACCTTCAATGCTGCAGAAATGTTTTGGTCCCCTTCCCCAGGTCTGTGCCTCGACACAATCCTGTTTCTCAATTTCAAGTCTTAGAGCAAAGTCTTATACTTATGTAAATAAGGTATTTCTGTTTTTTTCTTTTTAATACATGTGCAACATTTTCTAAAAACCAGTCTTTGCTTTGTCATTATGAGGTATTGTGTGCAGATGTTTAAAAAATGACTGCATTTTAGAATACGGCTGTACCTTTTGGTCCCTGAGGTGGAGACGAACAACAGGTAGAAAAACGTGGAAAAACATGGGTTATTTTGCTCTAGGACCCCCACAGGCCTCACAACACTTGCCTGAAGGTCCCCCGGTACCAGTTGAACAATGAATGGAGGTATATACATACGGAGAGTGTTTAGTGACAAAAATAATGCGTTAAGTAACCATGAGGATCTCTGAAAAAGATCTATATGTTTCCTGATCTTTCTTATACAGTGCCTTGATACTGTTGTGAAGAAGTTTATTCGATTTCCCAAGCTTTAAACATCCCAAGGAGCACCCGATAATATTGAAATGGAAGGAGTATTGAACTTTGTGACCTTTTGCCACATTTCAGGCTTCAAACATAAAGATATAAAACTGTATTTTTTTGTGAAGAATAAAGATATACTGCAGCCTTGTGAGGGTTAACACGTTTAAATGTTTTACTCACCTCGGCTGCAGTGAAGGAGAGACCGCATGTTTTCGTTGCAGGCCGTGTCAGTGGCACTGTATTGTCCTCAAAGCGGGCAAAAAAGTGATTTTGTCTGCCTGGGAGCAAGACATCCTGGTCCGTGACTGGGCTGGTTTTCAAATCAAATCATCAAATCTAATTTTATTTGTCACATACATATGGTTTGCGAGTGTAGCGAAATGCTTGTGCTTCCTTGTAGTCCGTGATTCACTGTAGACCCTGCCACATGCCTCTTGTGTCTGAGCCGTTGAATTGAGATTCTACTTTGTCTCTATACTGACGCTAACTTGTTTGATAGCCTTGCGGAGGGAATAGCTGCACTGTTTGTATTCGGTCATGTTACCAGTCACCAGTTTCACGCGAATGCTGCCATCAATCCACGGTTTCTGGTTAGGGAATGTTTTAATCGTTGCTATGGGAACGACATCTTCAACGCACGTTCTAATGAACTCGGACACCGAATCAGCGTATTCGTCAATGTTGTTGTCTGACGCAATACGAACCATGCCCCAGTCCACGTGATTTGATATCCTGAGATTTTAGAGTATTCTGAAAATATTTTTTAGCTAAGGGGACATTGAGTGTTCAATATTGGTCAGGTATATAAGTAGATAATATACAAATAAGTTTAGTTTATATTCATGTTTACCAATACTGATTGATACCTGTTACATTTGGGTACTGTCTAATTCTTTCTACAAGTGGTTCAATTGCCTGTGCTAACAGAAGGGTGAGACGGGACATCCCTGTTTTGTGCCCCTTTCTAAAACATTCAGATAATGTATTATTTGTGTATACTTTTGCTTTAGGACATTTATAAAATGGTTTTATTAAATGTATTATTTCTGCTCAAAAGTTGAGGGCTTCCAAGCGTTTTCAATAGAAAAAGCCATTCAAGATGGTTAAAAGCCTTTCGGCATCAACAGCCATTATTGATGAATCTAAGTGTCTGTTTTTAATAAGACCTGTTTGATGGACATGTATCACGTCTGATAAGACTTTTGCCATTCTATTGCTTGTAAGTGTTGTTGTTATTTTATTGTCACAATGTATTACATGTATGGGTCTGTAATCAGCAGGGGACTCTCCAGATTTTCCTGGTTTTAATATAACTGAAATAACTGTTTGATACATGGAACTAGGAAGTTCTGAATTGAGTGACATGTGTGTTGTCATTTGTGTAAATAGTGGGGCTACTTTGTCCCAAAATGTAGAATATAATTCCATTGTAAAGCCATCCATTCCTGGTGCCTTTCTCCTTTTGAATGGTTTAACAGTATCTAATATTTATTATTGGGTAATCTCTGTTTTTAGTGATTATTTATTTGTGTTTTGGTAATTGCTTCAGACTTGATGAGTCTAAGAAGGATATGCGATCCGTCCAATTGTTGTTTGATTCTGATATATAAAAATGTTCATAGAAGCTTTTAATATTGTCATTAATCACATTATTTATTTCTAATTACCACTTTTGTATCTGTATCTTTTCCAAGTATAACTGATTTAGCATATATTTGTTTTGTGAGATGTTTACCAGATTTATTTGCCATTTAGTAGTTTACTTGATTTAAATTGTACCTGTAGTTTTGGGCTCTCTTCAAAAGTTGAAGATTCTATTTGTGCTTAAGTTTTGAAACTGTATTATCTTCTTTACCTTGTAAAGATTTATTTATGTTTTTTTTCCTAAAATAGTGCAGAGTATGAGATTATCATTCCCCTAATGTACGCCTTGAAAGGCACCCCAAATTATATCAGGGGTCAGCTCTTCTCTGTCACCAACATCCAATGTATCACATTTTACAATGTATCACATCTACATTAGCCATATTGGATTGGAACACACATCACGAAAAGAAGTCTCACTGATATCGATCTTTGGGTCGTCCAATGAGGGGATAAAAGATTTCCAAAGGAAACGTGTCATCGTGGTAGTTCATGACTTGAGGTGTGAGCAACACTCATGCAGTTGTTCCAGAGAGCATCATACAGATGTGGGATCTTAATTTGAATTTGAAAATAATCCTGCAGCAAAAAGAAATGTGAATTATTATGTGGATTGTAATTAATGGACATTTTTATATTTTTTAAATATTTTTATATTCTCACTTGATTCACAAGTGAGAATCAAGTCAGAGATTTTTAAGTGCAAATGACAAACGTTTTAAGCCTCAAATACACTAGAAGTTTAACTTTACCTGCATTACAGGAAAATTCTCATGCAACAGGGTGATCAAATTAAAATCCTACAGCTGTACTTTAGTGCATATTATTACAAATCGTCTCTAGAATTAAGCTACGTATGACTACTTCCTGTGTGTGTTACATTTTCCTTGGTGGTGGTCTGGTTTGTTGCAATAAGTGATCTCTGATCTTCATTGGTATGGAGTTAACCATCTCTGAGCCATGTTCCCACTGGGCACAGACGTCACATCGACGACTAGTTTTGATTTACATTTGATTAAATTGTCACATTACGTGAATTCAACGTGAATTCCCCAAAACATTTTACCATGTAATTTGGATTTTGCTTAAAATTTGTGTTGAAAAAAAAGGCTAACATTCCAACATCCCTTTACATTGATGAATTTTTGCAAATCTGATCAGTTTTCCACATTAATTCAACATCATCACCTCAATTGTTATTGTTGGAATGACGTTGATTCAACCAGTTTGTGTTCAGTAGGTTAGTCCACATGAAGGGAGGGAGAAGATGGCAACGCGTCTGTTTCTAGCTCATGCATCCCAACGCGGGACTCCAACCCCTTAGGTACACATTCCTCATGCAACTACATCTGACCACACGAACCATGATGAGAGGACATGGTGTCTATAAATAACTAATCTGTCCTGATCTCTCCTAATCTACCACACATACACACACAGGGACATACACACATGCGCAAATGTACACACTCATGACACAACAGATATACCATGATATGAGTTAACTTACCACTTCCTAAGAATATATCTGTCTCGTCTTCTCTTTTCTTAAAACTCACTAAGAATAGACAATCTTACAATCCAATAATTAAATCATGTCAATACCATGCTAGTAGAAATACAATTCCCAGCATGCATCTGTTTTTCTAATATCATGTACATTGATAATTTCATGCACACGGTGTCCTGGACACCTTATGGTGGTGAATTGGCTAAAATTGAAACCACAATCTTTGCAACTCCTTTTCCTGAATGTTAATCTGTGCCGGGTTCCTGCATCCAGGTGTTATGGTATTTCCCTGCATCTTCTTTTCCCTACCATTGATATCTTAGCAGAGTTGAAAATTACATAGCAATTAGTTGGACATATCAGTTCAGCTATCTTTACACAACAAGTGTCTTTGTTGTTCTATCTTAATAAAATAATTGTATTAATTTCAGTGTAATCTTGGAACCCTGAACCAAATCTCATGTGCGCTAGCTAGCTAGTTAACTTTATTTGCTACTTCTAGGGGCGCAAGTGGCTAAACAGCAGATTCAGCCTCTCTTCACTACAAACCACCCATCTGTCTAGAGAGACGAGACATTCATGCACACAATTATGATTTATCAAAATAACTACAAATAATTATAATCACATAAATCTTCCCATATCTCTGCTTCAGCAAGGTATGCTGGCATAATGTAAAAATGTATGTTTATGTCTGTCGCTATTAGGGCTCCTTCCCAACTGGACTCATTTACAACTCATGTGAGACTTCCTGAATAATTTGGACACCAGCTGAATAAGGCAAATGGCCTACTGAATTATTATTTCATCATCTTTGAACATCTGGTTAATTGAAACAGACTACCTTAAAAATGGCAGAATGTACTGACAATCAAGAATTCCCTACCATATCAATAATGTTATAACAAAGGGGAAGCCTTTTTTCCTGTATCATTGCTAATTTATGCTCAAAGATGAGTGTGCATTTCTGAGCAATCACAGCCATACCATGGGAAACCACGGGAAACAAGCACAAGCATTTCACTACACCCACAAAACATCTGCTAAACACGTGTATGTGACCGATACATTTTGAGTTGGAAACTGTACGTTAGCATCACCACTAGCATATGCTACCGCTGGTTGGCATTGGAGCTAGTCTGAGCAAGCTGCGAAGCTGAGGTTTAAAAAGGCTTCTGGAGTTTGTCATTTCCACTTACAAATGTCAGTCTTGATTTACCCAGACAAAAAATGCCTCAACGCCTACATAAATGCCCATTCATTATAATCATCATAATAATTTCCTGTTGCTGCAGGATTATTTTCCTGCTGTAACACACTGGCTCAAGTTAAGATCCTGCATCTGTACTAACTAGCCTCTGTTACAGGGAGACTATAGTAGCTACTAGCCTAATAGATTGCTCCACTAGTTAGCTACTTTGGTGTGAGGCTTAGTGTGAAGTGTGGTTGGTAATCAGTATTTGAACTAGTTTTCAAAATGTTGTTTTTTTGTTTCAAGAATAAAACTACTTCAAGAGCAAAACCTTGTCTCACAGTAATTCCAAAATGAATTGATGAATCATCTTAATTGTATCCATGTTCTTCTGCACTAATGTCTCCTTTACTGTAGGAGCCAGACTAAAGTGTTCCCTAAACCAGAGCCCCTTCCTCCCAACCTGCTCAACCCACCTCCCACTTCACTCCTTCTATGTCAATGCAACAATAAAACACATAGCCATCAAGAGTTCTGTAACGGCAATGACAAACAAATGAGTTGCAATTATCACAATTGTATGTTATTATTGTTGTTACTACTTTTAGCTACTATTATCATTATCATAAGTCACAGCTGTAGTAATAGTAGTAGTAGTAGTAGTAGTAGTATTAGTAGTAGTAGTAGTAGTGGTGGTAGTGGTAGTAGTAGTAGTAGTAGTAGTGGTAGTGGTGGTAGTGGTAGTAGTAGTAGAAGTAGTAGTAGAAGTATTATTATTACTATTAGTAGTACTAGTGGTAGTAGTGGTAGTAGTAGCAAAAGTATTATTATTATTATTATTATTATTAGTAGTAGTAGTAGTAGTAGTAGTGGTAGTAGTAGTAGTGGTAGTATTAGTAGTGGTAGTAGTAGCACAAGTATTATTATTATTATTATTATTAGTAGTAGTAGTAGTAGTAGTGGTAGTAGTAGTAGTGGTAGTAGTAGCACAAGTATTATTATTATTATTATTATTATTAGTAGTAGTAGTAGTGGTAGTAGTAGTAGTGGTAGTAGTAGCACAAGTATTATTATTATTATTATTAGTAGTAGTAGTAGTAGTAGTAGTGGTAGTAGTAGCAGTAGTGGTAGAATAAGTATTAGTAGTAGTAGTAGTAGCATTAGTAGTAGTAGTGGTAGTAGTGGTAGTAGTAGTAGTAGTAGTAGTAGTAGTAGTAGTAGTAGTAGTGGTAGTAGTAGCATAAGTATTATTATTATTATTATTATTATTATAGTAGTAGTAGTAGTAGTAGTAGTGGTAGTAGTAGTAGTAGTGGTAGAATAAGTATTAGTAGTAGAAGTAGTAGCATTAGTAGTGGTAGTAGTAGTAGTGGTAGTAGTAGCATAAGTATTATTATTATTATTATTAGTAGTAGTAGTAGTAGTAGTAGTAGTAGTAGTAGTGGTAGTAGTAACAGTAGTAGTAGTATATTATTATTATTAGTTAGTAGTAGTAGTATTAGTAGTGGTAGTAGTAGTAGTGGTAGTAGTAGCATAAGTATTATTATTATTATTATTATTATTATTATTAGTAGTAGTAGTAGCATTAGTAGTAGTAGTAGTAGTAGTATTAGTAGTAGCATAAGTATTATTATTAGTAGTGGTAGTAGTAGTAGTAGTAGTAGTAGCATAAGTATTATTATTAGTATTATTATTATTATTAGTAGCAGTAGTAGTAGTGGTAGTAGTAGTGGTAGTAGTAGCATAAGTATTATTAGTTATTATTAGTAGTGGTAGTAGTAGTAGTGGTAGTAGTAGTATTAGTAGTAGAAGTAGTAGCATTAGTAGTGGTAGTAGTAGTAGTGGTAGTAGTAGCATAAGTATTATTATTATTATTATTATTAGTAGTGGTAGTAGTAGTAGTAGTGGTAGTAAGTAGTAGTAGTAGTAGTAGTAGTGGTAGTAGTAGTAGTGGTAGTAGTAGCATAAGTATTATTATTATTAGTAGTAGTAGTAGTAGTAGTAGTAGTAGTATTAGTATTATTATTATTAGTAGTAGTAGTAGTAGTGGTAGTAGTAGCAGTAGTATTAGTATTATTATTATTATTAGTAGTAGTAGTAGTAGTAGTGGTAGTAGTAGTAGTGGTAGTAGTAGTGGTAGTAGGGTTTTGGTAGTAGTAGTAGTAGTAGTAGTAGTGGTAGTAGTAGCAGTGCCTAGTATTATTATTATTATTATTATTAGTAGTAGTAGTAGTAGTTATTAGTAGTGTGGTAGTAGTAGCTTAGTAGTAGAAGTAGTTTTGTTATTAGTAGTAGTAGTAGTAGTAGTGGTAGTAGTAGTATTAGTAGTACTTTAGTAGTACAGCATTAGTAGTGGTAGTAGTAGTAGTGGTAGTAGTAGTTGGTTAGTGACTGTTTCATTTTAATTATTATTATTAGTAGTAGTAGTAGTAGTAGTAGTGGTAGTAGTAGTGGTAGTAGTAGCATAAGTATTATTATTATTATTAGTAGTAGTAGTAGTAGTGGTAGTAGTAGCAGTAGTGGTAGAATAAGTATTAGTAGTAGAAGTAGTAGTATTAGTAGTGGTAGTAGTAGTAGTGGTAGTAGTAGCATAAGTATTATTATTATTAGTAGTAGTAGTAGTAGTAGTAGTGGTAGAAGTAGTATAGTATTATTATTATAGTAGTAGTAGTAGTAGTAGTAGTAGTAGTAGTGGTAGTAGTAGTGGTAGTAGTAGTAGTAGTAGTAGTAGTGGTAGTAGTAGTAGTAGTAGTGGTAGTAGTAGTAGTAGTATTATTAGTAGTAGTAGTAGTAGTAGTAGTAGTAGTAGTAGTATTAGTAGTAGTAGTAGTAAGTAGTAGTAGTAGTAGTGGTAGTAGTATTAGTATTATTATTATTAGTAGTAGTAGTAGTAGTAGTAGTAGTAGTAGTAGTAGTAGTAGTAGTAGTAGTAGTAGTAGTAGTAGTAGTGGTAGTAGTAGTAGTAGTAGTAGTAGTATTAGTAGTAGTAGTAGTAGTATTAGTAGTGGTAGTAGTAGTAGTAGTAGTAGTATTAGTATTATTATTAGTAGTAGTAGTAGTAGTAGTAGTAGTGGTAGTAGTAGTAGTGGTAGTAGTAGTAGTATTATTATTAGTAGTAGTA
Organism: Oncorhynchus masou masou; assembly: GCF_036934945.1. Classification (NCBI taxonomy): domain Eukaryota; kingdom Metazoa; phylum Chordata; class Actinopteri; order Salmoniformes; family Salmonidae; genus Oncorhynchus; species Oncorhynchus masou. The sequence continues at coordinate 11,825,536 of NC_088213.1, read as the reverse complement.
TTAGTAGTAGTAGTGGTAGTAGTAGTAGTAGTAGTAAGTAGTAGCATTAGTATTATTATTATAGTATTAGTAGTAGTAGTAGTAGTAGCATAGAATTATTATTATTAGTAGTAGTAGTAGTAGTAGTAGTAGCAGCAGTAAAGTAGAAGTATTATTATTATTATTATTATTAGTAGTAGTAGTAGTAGTAGTGGTAGTAGTAGCAGTAGTGGTAGAATAAGTATTAGTAGTAGAAGTAGTAGTATTAGTAGTGGTAGTAGTAGTAGTGGTAGTAGTAGCATAAGTATTATTATTATTATTATTATTATAGTAGTAGTAGTAGTAGTAGTAGTAGTAGTAGTAGTAGTGGTAGAAGTAGTATTAGTAGTAGTAGTAGTATTAGTAATATTAGTAGTAGTAGTAGTATTAGTAGTAGTAGTAGTAGAAGTAGTATAGTATTATTATTATTATTATTAGTAGTAGTAGTAGTGGTAGAAGTAGTATTAGAAGTAGTAGTAGTAGTAGTATTGGAAGTAGTAGTAGAAGTAGTGGTAGTTATTAGTATTAGCATAAGTATTATTATTTATTACTATTAGTGGTAGTAGTGGTAGAAGTAGTATTAGAAGTAGTAGTAGTAGTAGTGGTAGAAGTAGTAGTAGAAGTAGTGGTAGTAGTAGTAGTAGTAGTAGTAGTAGTAGTAGTAGTAGTAGCATAAGTACTATTATTATTACTATTAGTAGTAGTAGTGGTAGAATAAGTATTAGTAGAAGTAGTGGTAGTAGTATTAGCAGTAGAAGTAGTAGTATTAGTAGTGGTAGTAGTAGTAGTAGCAATAGTAGTGGTGGAAGTATTAGTAGTAGTGGTAGAAGTAGTAGTAGCGGTGGTGGTAGTAGTAGTAGTTTTAGTTGTAGTAGTGGAAGTAGTATTACTAGTAGTAGTAGTAGAAGTAGTATTAGTAGAAGTATTATTATTATTAGTAGTAGTGGTAGTAGTAGCAGAAGTAGTATGATTAGAAGTAGTAGTAGTAGTATTAGTATAAGTAGTATAAGAAGTAGTAGTAGTAGTATTAGTGGTAGTAGTAGAAATAGTATTAGTAGTAGTGGTTGTAGTATTATTATTACTATTGTTATTATTAGTAGTATCAATAGTAGTAGAAGTAGTAATATTTTGTATTTATCCGTTATGTTACCAGGAAAGTTGACTGAGAACACGTTCTCATTTGCAGCAACAACCTGGGGAATAGTTACAGGGGAGAGGAGGGGGATGAATGAGCCACTTGTAAACTGGGGATTATTAGGTGACCGTGATGGTTTGAGGGCCAGAATAGGAATTTAGCCAAGACACCGGGTTTAACACCCCTACTCATACGATAAGTGCCATGGGGTTTTAATGACCTCAGAGAGTCAGGACACCCGTTTAACATCCCATCCGAAAGACGGCACCCTACACAGGGCACTGCCCTGGGAAATTGGGATATTTTTAGACCAGAGGAAAGAGTGCCTCCTACTAGCCCTCCAACACCACTTCCAGTAGCATCTGGTCTCCCATCCAGGGACTGAAAAGGACAAACCCTGCTTGTGGAAGTATTAGTGGTAGTGATGGTGGTAGTAGTAGTGGTAGTGGTAGTATTTGTAGCAGTGGTAGTAGTAGTAGTGGTAGTAGTTGTAGTGGTAGTAGTAGCAGAAGTATTATTATTATTATTGTTATTAGTAGTATTAGTAGTAGAAGTAGTAGTATTAGTAGTGGTAGTAGTATAAGTATTATTATTATTATTATTGTTAGTAGTAGTAGTAGTAGTCATAGAAGTAGTATTAGTAGTAGTAGTAGTAGTGGTAGAAGTAGTATTAGTAGTAGTAGTAGTAGTAGTGGTGGCAGTAGTAGTAGTGGTAGTATTAGTAGTATTAGTAGTATTATTATTAGTAGTAGTAGTATTGTTGTTATTATTATTGTAGTAGTAGTAGAAGTATTATTATTATTATTATTGTTAGTAGTAGTAGTGGTAGTAGTAGTAGTGGTAGAAGTAGTATTAGTAGTAGTAGTAGTAGTAGTATTAGAAGTAGTATTAGTATTATTATTATTATTATTAGTAGTAGTGGTAGTAGTAGCAGTAGAAGTAGTAGTAGTAGTAGTAGTAGTAGTAGTGGTAGTGGTAGTAAAGTAGTAGTATTATTATTAGTAACAGTAGTAGTGGTGGTAGTAGTATTAGAAGTAATAGTGGTAGTGGTAGAAGTAGTAGTAGTAGTAGTAATAGTAGTAATAGTAGTGATGGTAGTAGTAGTAGTGGTAGTAGTAGTAGAAATAGTATTACTAATAGTAGTAGTAGTAGTAGTGGTGGTGGTGGTGGTAGTGGTAGAAGTAGTATTTGCGGAAGAAGTAGTATTAGTATTAGTAGAGGTGGTAGTAGTAGTAGTAGAAGTAGTAATTGTATTACTAGTAGTAGTAGTAGTAATGGTGGTAGTAATGGTGGTAGTAGTGGTAGTAGTAGTACTAGTATAAGTAGTATTACTACTAGTAGTAGTAGAAGTAGTATTAGTAGAAGTAGTGGTGGTAGTAGTAATGGTAGTGGTGGTGGTGGTAGTGGTGGTGGTAGCAGTAGAGGTGGTGGTAGATTTAGTAGTTGTGGTGTTGGTAATAGTAGTAGTGGTAGTATTAGTGGTAGTGGTAGTATTATTATTAGTGGTGGTGGTAGTTGTAGTGGTAATGGTAGTATTGGCAGTGGTAGTAATGGTATTGGCAGTGGTAGTAGTAGTTGGGGTGGTAGTGGTTGTATTAGTAGTAGTGGTTGTAGTAGTGGTAGTTGTACTGGTAGTGGTGGTAGTAGTTGGGGTGGTAGTGGTAGTATTAGTAGTAGTGGTAGTGGTAGTAGTAGTGGTGGTGGTGGTGGTAGTATTTGTAGCGGTTGTGGTAGTGGTAGTAGTAGTGGTAAAAATAAAAGCTATGCATGAAGTCTCTTTAGTCATAAGAGTCCCACCTAGTCGACAGCTATTTAGTACACCTCATGAGCTGTCCTAATCACTTAAGAGTTACCAGCAAGTGTCTTGATCATAGAAAAATGCAGCAAGTCAGTGGTTCCTGCCCCACATGCAACTGCTCTGGAGTTGTTAAAATAATGTTTTGATATTTCTATATGATCAACCCATAAATGATCTGGACCTACATGAAACACTATCTATAAATGATCTAGACCTACATGCAACAGTATCTATAAATAATCTAGACCAACATGCAACAGTATCTATAAATAATCTAGAACTACATGCAACAGTATCTATAAATAATCTAGCATCTATAAATAATCTAGAACTACATGTAACAGTATCTATAAATAATCTAGACCTACATGTAACAGTATCTATAAATAATCTAGACCAACATGCAACAGTATCTATAAATAATCTAGAACTACATGTAACAGCATCTATAAATAATCTAGAACTACATGCAACAGTATCTATAAATAATCTAGACCTACATGTAACAGTATCTATAAATAATCTAGACCTACATGTAACAGTATCTATAAATAATCTATAAATAAGACCAACATGCAACAGTATCTATAAATAATCTAGAACTACATGTAACAGCATCTATAAATAATCTAGAACTACATGCAACAGTATCTATAAATAATCTAGACCTACATGTAACAGTATCTATAAATAATCTAGACCTACATGTAACAGCATCTATAAATAATCTGGACCTACATGAAACAGTATCTATAAATAATCTAGACCTACATGCAACAGTATCTATAAATAATCTAGACCAACATGCAACAGTATCTATAAATAATCTAGAACTACATGTAACAGCATCTATAAATAATCTAGAACTACATGTAACAGTATCTATAAATAATCTAGACCTACATGTAACAGTATCTATAAATAATATAGACCTACATGAAACAGTATCTATAAATAATCTAGACCTACATGTAACATGATCTATCAATAATCTAGACCTACATGAAACAGTATCTATAAAAAATCTAGACCTACATGTAACAGCATCTATCAATAATCTAGAACTACATGCAACAGCATCTATAAATAATCTAGACCTTGATGTAACACTATCTATTTTAACATAATCCTAAAACCTACTCTGAGTTGGGAGTTTTATAGTCTTAAAAAGGGTTTAACAGGATTCCTAGGACCTTTTGTGAGATGCTTTGTGGATACTGTTCCAGGTATTGAAACTTTCACTCAGACATTGGCCACGAATTCTCTGAAATTGAAATCCTCTCAAATCTGTGTTCAATGATGCAAGTGAGTAGTTTCATTCAAGTGCAGCATCAGGTCTTTCCCGACAGTTTCTACTCTTACTATTCTGTTAGTACAGGAAAGCCTTGCACCTCCCTCTATCCTGCTCAGACAAACACACAGACAAACCCGTCAGGTGTTAGTATGCAGGTGTGTATGTGTGATAGAATGGGGGGAGGGAGGTTGTACTCCAAGCTAAGAAGCAACGGATTACCAGGCTTCCATCCCCATCACATTTACAGTGTCATGACAACCTGGATCCTCCAAGTGAAAGTCTAGATTCGATCACCTGACATCCCATTATTCTCCGTTAAAGATACACTTAGTTGTCATTATAAGGAGAGCGTTACTTAACCGCGAGGCCACTAAACTGGTATGGTGTCTTCTTTAGTATCACAATTCAATCACAATGACTCTTTTTGTTCATTAGTTTAACTGCCTTCTCCACTTAAACACGATGTTGCGCCGTTACTCTGCGAGTCATTGATTTAGAGAACAGTAACAGAAGCTTCAGTATGCCATTCCAACCACTTCTCAAATACATTCCATTTTATGGCCAACCATCATTTGGGTTACGCATTGATATCCACACTAACCATGGTAGTGACTGTTGCTATGGTAGCATGCATGGGAAGAATCTCAATTGCATTTCCTTGACTCCTCGCGTCCTCTCTCTTCGCCTCCTTCTCAAAACGCCTTTGACCTTCTCCTCCAACGGTTCTTGAGAAGGAGGCGAGGAAATAGGACGCGAGGAGTCAAGGAAATCCAACTGAGAATCTCCCATTGTGTAATTCCTTTGGCTCTAAGGGTGTCGTCTTGTTCTGAGGAGCTGGGGGAAAGCTGAGGTGTCTGTCTGTCTGACAAACAGAGGATAAGGACGACAAATCCTCTAAGTGATTCTCAATGACTGACAGCACATGTTTGACTGTCTACAGTGAGGCTCACACACGCCAACACAGACACGCAGGTACACACAACACACAATAACCTTCACAGTCATTTTAATGTACACAGTACATACAGCATAGTATAGTACAGTATAGTACAGTCCAATACAGTACAGTACAGTACAGCACAGCATAGTATAGTACAGTCCAATACAGTACAGTACAGTACAGTACAGCACAGCACAGCATAGTATAGTGCGTAGACCTACTCTACTGTACATAGGGAGTGACATACGGACAGACACAACAGAACAGTACAGTACATGCATACAACTATACATACACACATACGTTCAACAAAAAAGTATTTATTATTATATTATTTAAATTATCCAAAATGTACAAAAAACTTGTACTTATTAACCCCGGATGAAACAAGGCTATGATATGGTTATGATATGGTTATGATATGATTATGATATGATTATGATATGATTATAATATGGTTATGATATGATTATGATATGGATATGATATGATTATGATATGATATGATTATGATATGGTTATGATATGATTATGATGTGGTTATGATATGATTATGATATGATGTGGTTATGATATGATTACGATGTGGTTATGATATGATATGGTTATGATATGATTATGATATGATATGATTATGATATGGTTATGATATGATGTGGTTATGATATGGTTATGATGTGGTTATGATATGATATGATTATGATATGATTATGATATGGTTATGATATGATTATGATATGGTTATGATATGATTATGATATGGTTATGATATGATTATGATATGGATATGATTATGATATGGTTATGATATGATTATGATATGGTTATGATATGATTATGATATGGTTATGATATGATTATGATATGATTATGTTATGATATGATTATGATATGGTTATGATGTGGATATGATATGATTATGATATGGTTATGATGTGGTTATGATATGATTATGATATGATTATGATATGTGGTTATGATATGATTATGATATGGTTATGATGTGGTTATGATATGGTTATGATATGATTATGATATGGTTATGATGTGGTTATAATATGGTTATGATATGATGATTATGATATGATTATGACATGATTATGATATTTTATGATATGATTATGATGTGGTTATTTTATGATTATGATATGGATATGATATGATTATGATATGGTTACGATATGCTTATGTTATGGTTATTATATGGTGATTTTATGGAAGAACTGGGACATTTTCAGATTGCAGAAATTGTGTACATATCCTTGCGACATGGGGCTGTGCTTTATCATGCTGAAACATGAGGTGATGGAAGCGGATGAATGGCACGACAATGGGCCTCAGGATCTCGTCACGGTATATTTTGTTAATATGTTGTGAATGTATTATAATGTTTTAAAAAATGTATAACTGCCTTAATTTTGCTGGACCCCAGGAAGAGTAGCTGCTGTCTTGTTGGTATCTAATGGGGATCCATAATAAATACAAATACGGAATCTCTATGTTCTCAAATTGCCATCGATACAATGCAATTATGTTCATTGTCCGTAGTTTATGCCTGACCATACCATAACCCCACTGCCACCATGGGGCACTTTGTTCACAATGTTGACATCAGCAAACCATTCACACGACACCAGACATGTGGTCTGCGGTTGGGAGGCCGGTTGGATGTACTACCAAATTCCCGTCCTAGGCAGTTTATGGTAGAGAAATTAAATTATCTGGCAACAGCTATTGAGGACATTCCTGCAGTCACCATACCAATTGCACTCTCCCTCAAAACTTGAGACATTTGTGGCACTGTAACCAAACGGCACATTTTAAAGTTACCTTTTATTGTCCCCAGCACAAGGTGCACATGTGTAATAATCATGCTGTTTAATCAGCTTCTTCATATTCCACACCTGTCAGGTGGATGGATTATCTTGGCAAAGGAGAAATGCTCACTAACAGAGATGTAAACACATTTGTGTACAACATTTTGAGAGAAATAAGCTTTTGTGCATATGAAACGTTTAATGGGATCTTTTATTTCAGCTCATGAAACATGGAACCAACACTTTACATGTTGCGTTTATATTTTTGTTCAGTGTACATAATTGTAATTAGTGGTAAATATACATCATAGTAAATAATGCCAGGGATGACTGTCCTCCCCACATCTCGTCTTAGGAAGTTTCCAATTGGCTCAGCCGAATACACTGCCAAGCACTTAGCCCTGTTATCTGTTTCAGGGAACTGGCAACAGTGAGTAAGTGAGTTGTTAGAAAATAACACAGACTGTCAATGATGGTGACAGAGTGGCTGAGACTGGAGTCAAATCAGAGATCTACTTCATGTTTTTCTGTATCCAGTCTTTGAAGTTGTTTATCCGGGTATGGACTGTGTAAAGCCCTGGGCCACAGTTCCATTTCTCATAACCAAAACTTTCTAAAGCCAGAAGCTCCCAGACAACACTATCATCCCCCTGTCCCCCCGAAGGACCCGATGATGGCTTAGTGGCAGGAGATGGTATGATTGTAATGCCTGCACTGACAGTGGGACAAGGCTTGGTGGGATTGAGAGGGTGGCGCATTGCACACAGCATATTGTCAGTGATGGTGACAGGGGCCCCGCTCTGAGCAAACTGCCTCTCGCACTGAACGACATCTCCCAGCTCGACTACTCCAGTCTGGGCTGTCTCTGCGTCTCGGCTGGGTTTGGAACTGGACCTTGAGTCAGATGCAAGGAGCCAGCCTGTGGCATAACCCTGTGTGGCGGTCACCTCCCCGCCTTGCATTTTGGGGAGACACACGGGCAGCACACGTTCACTGATCTTGGCCTTGTCCCGTAGCTTCAGAACGGCCAGATCCGAGTCCAGTGTCACAGGATCAAAGCTGGGATGGACCAGGACAGAGGAAACCTGTTGGATCAGAGGAGACATGAGACAGATGGACCAAAATGAATGCCGTGCGGAGAGTTAGAGCAGTGGCAGCTTGCTTGGCTCAGTCTAAACACATAAGTGTCCCAGCATGCAACTTGGCCGGACCTAAGCACAGCTTACTGACTTGCCATGTGCATTGAGATTTGGTCTGTGAGGTTGGCAACAATAGTCTTACAATCTGCATAACGCAAGGAGGTCTAATTGTTTAGGACAACATGTAGTTTCCTACATCTCCCATTGACATGACAATATATGATTTATACCAGTGTGTCATACAGATGTAGGATCGTAATTTGATCACCCTGTTGCAGAGGAACAGTGCTGGAAATGTAAAACTTGTAGTGTATTTTAGGTTTAGAAAGGCTTCTAAAGTTTGTAATTTACACTTTGAAACGACAGACTTGATTTCCCTTATGCAAAATGTATCAACCCCAACAAACATGTCCATTAATTATAATCCATATAATAATTCACATTTCCTGGTGCTGCAAGATTATTTTCCTGCTGTAGCAAACTGGCTCAAATTAAGATCCTACACCTGTAGGTGTTTCTCAGTTCAGGATTTGAAGTGACTATATTGCCCAACATTTAACACCTAATTGGTCTACTTGAGGCTCCATTTACCTAATGATTTTACAATGCTGACAGAAATGTGTTTCAGTGAAATCTGATGATATCCAAATATTACAGCATTTGTTGGAAATGATGATGTGGAGGATACAGGATCTTTTAATGTTTTTTTTAACAGTTATACCACAACAAGTACTAGAGGAATAACAAGTTGGTTTATAATCTGATATGATGTGGAAATCAAGACCATTGGACTGCACCTTTAAAATGGGCCTATCATAAATCACCTTGGCATGTTTTGGTAGGCATTAAAGGAGCAATCTACAGTTCCTTCATCCACTTATTAATTAATGATAAATACCCATTGGTACCCATTCCTATATACGTACTTTTAGAATATAACTTAGTTCAATTGTCGAACCCCATCTGAACTCAACATACAAGCTTCTTTTGCTCCAATGTTAGTAAACAACGTAAATGCAAACAAACACTGTATAGCCTCAAAATACAGTTACAATATAATTTTCTATATCATTATGTACAGTCAGTCCTTGCAATCCGTAGCTCTGTCTAAGAATTTGAGAGTGGAGGCATTTCTCCAGCCACATTCCACAGCTTTTTACCAAAAACAGTGGTGGTGTGTCTCCTTTGTTATTGTTTCAGCTGCAGATTGGACCTTGTAGACGTTGTCAAGACAGTATTATAACGGCTTCACAACTGTATTCACAGACTTCAAGAGAGACTTTTACCCCCTGTGTAGATAGAGCATCCCCCTAGCTTAGCATCACTCACACCCACCTGCAGTTGTTTCAGTGTCCTCATCTGGCCCGGGCTGTGTATTCCCATCACCACTTTAATGTTGGCTGGATCGACCCACTGCGGCTTGCCCACTCCTGCCACCACCAGGCAGTGAGCTGCCACCAGCACACTGAGCTGGGTGACTAGTGCTCCACTGCACGCCAGCTGCCAGGGAGAGGAGGCCTCCTCTGGTGCCGTCTGTAGGCCCGAGCCAGCTCTGCGGATGATGTGGGAGCGGAGGTAGATGGCTGCATGCCAGGGCCATCCAATCTCAGTGAGGTTCTGAGGGCTGAAGGCTGCTGGGAGTTGACCACACACTGTTACAGAAAGAGAGAGGAGTTGGTGTCAGAGATGGGATAGGAAATAGGTTGTTTCTGACTATGTTTCTAACTACCATGAACACCTATGGAGGCAGGTAGCCTAGCGGTTAAGAGTATTTGGTCAGTAACCGAAAGGTCGCTGGTTCGAATCCCCGAGCCAACTAGCTAAAAAATCTATCAAATGTGCCCTTGAGCAAAGCACTTAACCGGAGCATCTGCTAACTGATGTAAGGGACACTTGTACAGTGATCTGAGATGTTTCATTAATGTGTACTGAATTGTATAAATTGATCAAATAAAGTGGGACCATATTTGTCAAACCAAATCTGTTCATTCCCTCAAGACATTGGCTGACGAAGTTTGAGTACATCTCCCTTTCTTTGCATCTGTTCTTTAAGTCAGCGCTGCCCTCACCTGGCGAGCAGGAGACATGATGTCCGCTCCACCTGCCCGTCTTCAGACAGGTGCGCCGGGGGCTACCGTAGTGTTGGTAGAGAGAGGAGGCACACTCATACTCTATGCTAGTGGACAGGTGGTGGAAACCACGGGGTAATTCCCTCAGGACAGGGTCTTGGGTGCTGGGGAGGTTCCCTGAGGAGGGTGGGTCCATGCCAGGGGGGTGACTGTCATAGACCGTATGCCTGGATGAGGTGTGAAGCCTGTGGACTGGACTTTTCCTGTAGTAGGGGACAGAGAAGGTGTCTGTGTACAAGGAGAAAAGCTTAACAATGGGCATGTTTAAAAGAGATGTAGAATAAATGTTTACTGGGAAGTTATTGTCTGTAAAACACGTGTCAAACTCATTCCAAGGAGGGCAGAGTGTCTGTGGGTTTTCGCTCCACCCTTGTACTTGATTGATGAATTAATGTCACTAATTAATAAGGATATCCCCTCACCAGGTTTTCTACATCTTAATTGAAAGGAAAAAAAACAAAAACCTGTAGACATTTAGCCCTCTGGACTGAGTTTGACACCACTGCTGTAAAATAAAACCTAAGCTACTCAAAAACTAGAAGCAGTGTATAAATTCAATCAATGTGCTGGCTTTGTACAGATTGACAGTCAGAATGAGACATATAGTAGTGTTAGTAAGGCTCATACCTGGGTGTACGGGTCATACCTGGGTGTACGGGTCATACCTGGATGTATGGGGTCATACCTGGATGTATGGGGTCATACCTGGATGTGTGGGGTCATACCTGGGTATGGGGTCATACCTGGATGTATGGGGTCATACCTGGATGTTCGGGGTCATACCTGGATGTACGGGGTCATACCTGGATGTACGGGGTCATACCTGGATGTATGGGGTCATACCTGGGTGTATGGGGTCATACCTGGATGTATGGGGTCATACCTGGGTGTACCTGGGGTCATACCTGGTGTGGTCATACCTGGGTGTACGGGTCATACCTGGGTGGGGTCATACCTGGATGGGTGTTCGGGTCATACCTGGGGATGTACGGGTCATACCTGGATGTATGGGGGGTCATACCTGGGTATGGGGTCATACCTGGGTGTCAGGGTCATACCTGGGTGTACGGGTCATACCTGGGTGTACGGGTCATACCTGGGTGTACGGGTCATACCCTGGGTGTACGGGTCATACATGGATGTATGCGGACATACCTGGATGTTCGGGTCATACTTGGGTGGTCATACCTGGGTGTACGGGTCATACCTGGGTGTACGGGTCTGGATGTACCTGGGTGTACGGGTCATACCTGGGTGTACGGGTCATACCTGTGGGGTCATACCTGGGTGTACGGGGGTCATACCTGGGTGTACGGGTCATACCTGGGTGTACGGGTCATACCTGGGGTCATACCTGGGTGTACGGGTCATACCTGGGTGATGGGGTCATACCTGGGTCATACCTGGGTGGGGACATACCTGGGTGTACGGGTCATACCTGGGTCACGGGTCATACCTGGGTGTACGGGTCATACCTGGATGGGGCCTTTGGCTTCCAAGATTTGTGTCTCACCAGCTCAGATACCTAGGCTCGACAGGCTGTGGACACAGAGGAAGAGCCCTTAACCACGTAATCAACAGTATTGTGCAGTAACCTAAACAGCAGCACTAAAGCACTATACAGTCTGATGTTATTTAAGCAATAAGGCCCAAGGGGGTATGATATATCGCCAATATACCATGCTTAAGGGCTGTTCTTATGCACAACGCAACAAAGAGTGCCTGGACACAGCCCTTAGCTGTGATATATTGGCTATATATCACAAACCCCAGAGGTGCCTTATTGCTATTATAAACTGGTTACCAACGTAATGAGAGCAGTAAAAATGTATGTTTTGTTATACCCGTGGTACACTGTCTGATATACCATGGCTTTCAGACAATTAGCATTCAGGGCTGGAACCACGACTGTCAGCCAATCAGCATTCAGGGCTGGAACAAGTCAGTTTATAAATGTGGATAAACATGTGCAGGTGTTTTATCTAAATGGCTGTTTGCTGTCAGTATACCTCTCACACACAGTGGTTGCCGGCCACTCCACGAGCCATCTGGGAGACAGGTGCTCCGGGAGCCTCCACTCAGGATGTAGGAGGAGTTACAGAAGTAGTCCACTGTGTCAGGACCTCCTCCAGAGCCCCGGACCAGCTGGAGGTAGCCATGGTGCAGCCTGGCAGGAGGAGGACACACCCCGAGCCCTCTGACTGGGTCTGCACCCCTCTGACTGGGTCGAATGGGCTCTGAGAGACACGAAGAGATGGAGGAGAGTCATGTTTTGAGAAATGGGCTGGTTATTCAATGGTCTACAAAGAGTATAATCTGAGACGACATTATGAAACGAAACACGCGGACAAAAACAAGAATATGGACATGGAACAAAGGCTACAAAAGGCAGAGGAATTAAAACGAGGCCTCAAATCTCGACAGGCTCTGTTCAAAAAAGCCAAATCACAAGGCCAGGCTGCTGTCAAGGCCAGTTTTATTTTGGCAGAAGAGATCGCTAAATCAGCCCGGCCATTTACGGAGGGGATTTCATCAAAAACTGCATGATTAAAGTTTGTGACGAAGTTTGCCCAGAAAAAGGCAACTCTTTTTAAATGTGAGTCTGAGCAGAAACACCATTGCCGAGAGAGTAGACCAGTTGTCCATCAATCTAAAAGAGCAGCTTGTGAAAAAGGGAAAAGATTTCATTGCATATTCCTTGGCTGTGGATGAGAGCACCGACATTTCTGACATTGCCCAGTTGTCAATTTTCATCCGCGGAGTGGACTCCAGCCTAAGCGTGACAGAGGAGTTTTTGGCTTTACGTCCTATGCATGGCACAACTACGGGGCATGATTTGTATGAAGAGGTGTCAAGATGTGTAAATGAGATGGAGCTGCCTTGGGAAAAACTCGTGGGTTTGACAACCGACGGAGCACCTGCGATGTGTGGACACAGGAGCGGACTGGTGGCGAAGATACGGGAAAAGATGCAAGAGGAAAACGCGACAGGTGAGCTGACAGCTTATCATTGTATCATACACCAGGAAGCGTTGTGCGTAAAGCCTTGAAAATGGAGCATGTAATGAGCATCATCACGCGCACAGTTAACTTTATCAGAGCCAAAGGTTTGAATCACCGCCAGTTCAAGGCATTTCTGACGGAGTTAGAAACGGAGCATGGTGATTTGCCTTATCACACAGAGGTGCGATGGCTAAGCCAGGGAAAGGTGCTTCAAAGATGTTTTGAGCTTCGTGAGGAGATTTGTCTGTTCTTGGACAGCAAAGGGAAAGACACAACAGAACTCCGAGACGAAATGTTTCTGTGTGAAATGGCTTTTCTGTGTGACATTACGAGTCATCTGAATGCAATGAACTTGCAGCTGCAGGGTCGGGATCATGTCATCTCTGATATGTACAGTACAGTGAAGGCATTTAAAACCAAACTGACTCTGTGGGAGACGCAGATGCGGAAAGAAAATTTGAGCCACTTTCCCAGCTGCCAGACCATGAAAGAGAAGCTCTCTACCAGTGCGTTCCCGAGCGCACAGTTGGCTGATAAAATAGGTATGCTTGCCGCTGACTTTCGACGCCGATTTGCTGACTTTGAAGCACAAAAAGCAGGTTGGAACTGCTCTGTAACCCATTTGCTGTTGACGTGGAAAGCTCACCACCAAACCTCCAAATGGAGTTGATTGACCTCCAATGCAATGATGCACTGAGGGCAAAATATGCGGCAGTGGGTGCTGCGGAGTTCGCCCGTTTCCTCCCCGACACAATGCCCCAGCTGCGCATCCAGGCTGCTCAAACGTTGTCTATGTTTGGCAGCACATACCTGTGTGAACAACTTTTTCTTTGATGAACCTGAACAAAACATCACACAGAAGTCGACTTACTGCTGAACACCTCCACTCAATTCTGAGGATTTCCTCAGCTCAGAGCCTTACCCCGAACATTGATGAACTTGTGGAAAAGATGGGACACCACCAAGTATCACCCTCAACCTCAAACAAGTGAACATTACTGTGCAATCACATATTTAGAGTTTTTACTCAGTTCAAGTTTAAAAGTTAAAGTTTAATATTTGTTTTCACTGCATGTTACTTCTCCTTAAACAAAGTGTTGTTTTTGATTAATAGATTTTTGCACTTTATTTTATTGTATTTCAATCCAATTATATTTTAAAAATATTTCAGTTGAGTGGATGATAGAAAATTGCTATTATTGTTTTTTTCTTTGAAGTAAATTTAGCCCACTTTTGCTAAAATAGAAAATATAGGCTACTGATGGTGCCTTGAATACCGGTTTCTTTCATTTAATGTTCATGTTATGGGGATTTTTATATAAAGGAAATTTGTCTTTTGTGTCTGTTGAAAATTAAAGATTACTGACAGAGCCATAAGAAAATATTGCTTTATTTATCTGATCATATTGAATATATTTGTTAGGTTTTCAGTAGGTTCAATTAGGTTCACTAGACTATATGCGTCATTTAAAAAATTTTCAATGAACATTCGAACAGTCCTCGGCTTGTAGCTAAATTTTTTATTTGGCCCTCCGTCCATTTGACTTTGACACCCCTGGTCTACCATGACTATGTTGTGTATGTTCATTCCTTGTGTACTCTCTTCTCGTTTTCCTTGTGTTCTCTATTCTCGTTTTCCTTGTGTACTCTCTTCTCGTTTTCCTTGTGTTCTCTCTTCTCGTTTTCCTTGTGTACTCTCTTCTCGTTTTCCTTGTGTACTCTCTTCTCGTTTTCCTTGTGTTCTCTCTTCTCGTTTTCCTTGTGTACTCTCTTCTCGTTTTTCCTTGTGTACTCTCTTCTCGTTTTCCTTGTGTACTCTCTTCTCGTTTTCCTTGTGTACTCTCTTCTCGTTTTCCTTGTGTACTCTCTTCTCGTTTTCCTTGTGTACTCTCTTCTCGTTTTCCTTGTGTACTCTCTTATTTTTTCCTTGTGTACTCTCTTCTCGTTTTCCTTGTGTACTCTCAGTTCTCAGTTTTCTTGTGTACTCTCTTCTCGTTTTCATTGTGGAGGTTTTCCTTGTGTACTCTCTTCTCGTTTTCCTTGTGTACTCTCTTTCGTTTTCCTTGTGTACTCTCTTCTCGTTTTCCTTGTGTACTCTCTTCTCGTTTTCCTTGTGTACTCTCTTCTCGTTTTCCTTGTGTACTCTCTTCTCGTTTTCCTTGTGTACTCTCTTCTCGTTTTCCTTGTGTACTCTCTTCTCGTTTTCCTTGTGTTCTCTCTTCTCGTTTTCCTTGTGTACTCTCTTCTCGTTTTCCTTGTGTACTCTCTCCTCGTTTTCCTTGTGTACTCTCTTCTCGTTTTCCTTGTGTACTCTCTTCGTTTTCCTTGTGTACTCTCTCGTTTTCCTTGTGTACTCTCTTCTCGTTTTCCTTGTGTACTCTCTTCTCGTTTTCCTTGTGTACTCTCTTCTCGTTTTCCTTGTGTACTCTCTTCTCGTTTTCCTTGTGTACTCTCTTCTCGTTTTCCTTGTGTACTCTCTTCTCGTTTTCCTTGTGTACTCTCTTCTCGTTTTCCTTGTGTACTCTCTTCTCGTTTTCCTTGTGTACTCTCTTCTCGTTTTCCTTGTGTTCTCTCTTCTCGTTTTCCTTGTGTACTCTCTTCTCGTTTTCCTTGTGTACTCTCTTCTCGTTTTTCCTTGTGTACTCTCTTCTCGTTTTCCTTGTGTACTCTCTTCTCGTTTTCCTTGTGTACTCTCTTCTCGTTTTCCTTGTGTACTCTCTTCTCGTTTTCCTTGTGTACTCTCTTCTCGTTTTCCTTGTGTACTCTCTTCTCGTTTTCCTTGTGTACTCTCTTCTCGTTTTCCTTGTGTACTCTCTTCTCGTTTTCCTTGTGTAGTTTATTTTATTGACACATCATCTAATGTAATGCACCTGTTCCATCAGTACTCAGGTCTGCAACATTCCTGTCTGTGGAGGGGATCAATAACGTTGATCCATTCATTTACATGATCTTTAACTTTACCTTTATCTACCTTCCCACAGATGGGCACCGTGCCACTCCAGGTGGCGTTGGGCAGGCAGGTCCTCTGGGGGCTGCCAGTCAGTGTGTAGGGTGGGTGGCACAGGTACTGAACAGCCAGGAGCTCATCCTCCGGGCCATACACAGAGAGGAGCTCCCCGTTCACGGGCCTCTCTGGCAACACACACCTGACTCCTAGCAACTGGAAGGCAGAGAGAGTGTTGTCTGTGTAGAAATATCAACCCTCCCTAGTTTGGTCTGACCCTGAAATGACCCGTAGCCTTTTCCTGCAGTCAGTGACCAATAGCGTTTGGACTCATGGGTGGAATGCTATATTTTAAATAAAAGATTTACAAAAAATGTAACTGATGAAACTCGGGTGTTTCTATGTCAAACAGTTTTGTTATATGTCAGTCTCCTGTGCACATAAAGTGTGATATTGTGATGCAAACTCAACATTGAAGACATTTCAACTCCATATTTGACATTGTCTTCTTTTTCTATGCCCATAACCATGTGTGTGAGGTGAATACTTCTGTTTCAATGTAGATTTGTTTAAGACTACCAAGAAACACTCTGTATGAACCTGATATAACCGAACGCAGTAAAAGGTTCTGTATGACCCTGATATAACCCACCGCAGTAAAAGGTTCTGTATGACCCTGATATAACCGACCACAGTAAAAGGTTCTGTATGACCCTGATATAACCCACCGCAGTAAAAGGTTCTGTATGACCCTGATATAACCCACCGCAGTAAAAGGTTCTGTATGACCCTGATATAACCCACCGCAGTAAAAAGTTCTGTATGACCCTGATATAACCCACCACAGTAAAAGGTTCTGTATGACCCTGATATAACCCACCGCAGTAAAAAGTTCTGTATGACCCTGATATAACCCACCGCAGTAAAAGGTTCTGTATGACCCTGATATAACCCACCGCAGTAAAAGGTTCTGTATGACCCTGATATAACCCACCGCAGTAAAAGGTTCTGTATGACCCTGATATAACCCACCGCAGTAAAAGGTTCTGTATGACCCTGATATAACCCACTGCAGTAAAAGGTTCTGTATGAGCCTGATATAACCCACCGCAGTAAAAGGTTCTGTATGACCCTGATATAACCCACCGCAGTAAAAGGTTCTGTATGACCCTGATATAACCCACCGCAGTAAAAGGTTCTGTATGACCCTGATATAACCCACCGCAGTAAAAAGGTTCTGTATGACCCTGATATAACCCACCGCAGTAAAAGGTTCTGTATGACCCTGATGTAACCCACCGCAGTAAAAGGTTCTGTATGACCCTGATATAACCCACCGCAGTAAAAAGTTCTGTATGACCCTGATATAACCCACCGCAGTAAAAGGTTCTGTATGATCCTGATATAACCCACCGCAGTAAAAGGTTCTGTATGACCCTGATATAACCCACCGCAGTAAAAGGTTCTGTATGAACCTGATATAACCCACCGCAGTAAAAAGTTCTGTATGACCCTGATATAACCCACCGCAGTAAAAGGTTCTGTATGACCCTGATATAACCCACCGCAGTAAAAGGTTCTGTATGACCCTGATATAACCCACCGCAGTAAAAGGTTCTGTATGACCCGGATATAACCCACCGCAGTAAAAGGTTCTGTATGACCCTGATATAACCGACCGCAGTAAAAGGTTCTGTATGACCCTGATATAACCCACCGCAGTAAAAGGTTCTGTATGACCCTGATATAACCCACCGCAGTAAAAGGTTCTGTATGACCCTGATATAACCCACCGCAGTAAAAGGTTCTGTATGACCCTGATATAACCCACCGCAGTAAAAGGTTCTGTATGACCCTGATATAACCCACCGCAGTAAAAGGTTCTGTATGACCCTGATATAACCCACCACAGTAAAAGGTTCTGTATGACCCTGATATAACCCACCGCAGTAAAAGGTTCTGTATGACCCTGATATAACCGACCACAGGAAAAGGTTCTGTATGATCCTGATATAACCCACCGCAGTAAAAGGTTTTCCTCCCAGGAAGCAGTAGAGTGAGGTTTTATAATACCTGAACGATAATGAATAACTCACTTTGTTTGGGGAGGACATGAGGTTCTGGCTACCAGACGGATCACTAACCGTTCTCACACAGTTGTCCTGTGTAGCCTGGCAGACATGCACAGCGAAAAGACTGTACTGGGTTCAGCAAACAGGTTCCATGGTGCTGACAAGGGGAGGGGCTGCACGCTGCAAGGGAGCCGCAAATACAAACAGACAATTAGACAAATTATTCATGAATAATGAATAACGGGCTGAGCAACAGACAGGCTGACTGACAGACCGAACCGGCTGATAGATTGAAATATAGTAAATCATCTTGGCCAAAATGTAACCATATAAGGACATGCAACATCTATGCCAAAGTCTTGTTGATAATGGCAATAAAACCTGCCTGTAGCTACCTGAGCTCTGCTGAAAAGCTGCAAAGAAGCCATCAAAGTTGTTGTAGCCATCGGAGACAAACAGGACGTGCAGCCTGCTTCCAGAGGTTCTGATTGGTGGAGGCAGCTCATTCCCACAAAACCGGCCAATGATGGGGGAGCTCAGGCTGTCACCATCTCGCAGTTCCACGTAGTCATAATGACAGTTGTGGTCAGGCTCTAGACTAAGCATGGAGAACCTGGGCGGATCCAAACAAGGTCTTTGTTATCATCATGTTTGGCTGTTAAGTAGGATAAGGTATTAATCTATATAGTGTCCATATTAGGACATCATCTTACTACCCTTTAAAAAAAAAAAAAAAAAAATTCAGTACGGATCCATGAAAGCTGGGACTGGATTGTGACAGACAACTTCCTCATAGAATACCGTTCAACTTCATGAAAGCCAATGAGAGATTCAATGAATTTGACAGTATAGTACAGTATAATCAATTCAGGGACCCACCTGAGCTCCACGTTCTCCCCTCTCTCTACCTGCACCCTCCACTCACAGTGCGCATTGATGGGGTAACTCTCCAGCATGATGTGGCCCTGGGCTCGACGAATCACCCCTCCACATGCTAGGGACAAGAACACATACTCTGAGCTCCCATAATGCAACGCAAAATAACTAGAGATTAGAACATAGATGTTTGTAGCAAGTCATTCACGTCGATGTATAATGAACAGTGTTGGGGAAGCTCCTCTGAAAATATAGTTTACCAAGCTACCAATTACATCACATCGTCAGAAGTTGAGCTACACTGAAGTTATAAACACAGCTTTCTTAACTGAAGTTACTTTTGATTTGATTTGATATATAAATGTAAAATGTCATAGAAAACAAATTGCAAGAACAGATCACACTAGAGTCAGAAGATAACATAGTGTTTAATTTAGCCTATTAAAAATACAAACTATGTTTCAAGTGAGAATTAGACAGGTCTGATGAGTTAGACAGGTCTGATGGATTAGACAGGTCTGATGGATTAGACAGGTGTGATGAGTTAGACAGGTCTGATGGATTAGACAGGTCTGATGGATTAGACAGGTCTGTTGAATTTGACAGGTCTGATGGATTAGACAAGTCTGATGAATTGGACAGGTCTGATGAATTAGACAGGTCTGATGAATTAGACAAGTAGGATGAATTAGACAAGTAGGATGAATTAGACAGAGCTGATGAATTAGACAGAGCTGATGAATTAGACAGGTAGGATGAATTAGACAGAGCTGATGAATTAGACAGGTAGGATGAATTAGACAGGTAGGATGGATTAGACAGGTCTGATGAATTAGACAGGTCTGATGAATTAGACAAGTAGGATGAATTAGACAGGTAGGATGAATTAGACAGAGCTGATGAATTAGACAGGTAGGATGAATTAGACAGGTCTGATGAATTAGACAGGTAGGATGAATTAGACAGAGCTGATGAATTAGACAGGTAGGATGAATTAGACAGAGCTGATGAATTAGACAGAGCTGATGAATTAGACAGGTCTGATGAATTAGAGCTGATGAATTAGACAGAGCTGATGAATTAGACAGGTCTGATGAATTAGACAGAGCTGATGAATTAGACAGGTCTGATGAATTAGACAGGTAGGATGAATTAGACAGGTCTGATGAATTAGACAGGTAGGATGAATTAGACAGGTCTGATGAATTAGACAGATAGGATGAATTAGACAGGTAGGATGAATTAGACAGAGCTGATGAATTAGACAGGTAGG
Source organism: Oncorhynchus masou masou (assembly GCF_036934945.1). Classification (NCBI taxonomy): domain Eukaryota; kingdom Metazoa; phylum Chordata; class Actinopteri; order Salmoniformes; family Salmonidae; genus Oncorhynchus; species Oncorhynchus masou. The sequence continues at coordinate 11,805,099 of NC_088213.1, read as the reverse complement.
ATGAATTAGACAGAGCTGATGAATTAGACAGGTGATGACTAAAAAGTAGTGTGTAGTTCCAGTAGTTAGATACAGCACTATATGACTAAAAAGTTGCGTGCAGTTCCAGTAGTTAGATACACCACTATATGACTAAAAAGTAGTGTCGTTCCAGTAGTTAGATACACCACTAACGTTAAATGGCTAAAAAGTAATTAACTACTGAAATGTTACCAATGTAGTTCACTACTCCCCAACACTGGCAATGAAACAAGTGAAAAACTCCCAAGGACTGTAATTTAGAAAATGCTCTACCCCTGAAACAGCTGACTCACTCTTGCAGTCTCCACCTGCCCAGCCCTGACGACAGTCCGTACAGAATCTCCCTCGGATGAAGAAATCATCCTTGGCCTCCCACGTCCCATTGTGACAGGTTTTACAGTTCTCAAACAGACTGCAGCCTGAGGGAAGAGGAGAAACAAGGGAGCAAGGAGATCAGGTCAGCAGCTAAATGACATGCAATTTCAACCAATGTTTAATCACGTTCAATGTTTTGGTTAATTTAAACGTTTATAAATCTGTGAGAAAAAGTGAATCCTTGTAATTACATCTTAACGTTAAAGCATTATCAACATGTGAAGAATAAGAAGACAAATGTCAGTGTACAAACAATTGTATTGGGTAAGAAATCTGGAAGTGAGTAACAGAGAAGCAGTAGAGGCACAGATTAAATAGAAGGAGACAGATGTCTCACAGGATGTAGAAATCTGAAGCGTCCGTTTAGAGCTTCTTCTCACCACCAAAGTTGGTGATGGGAGGAAGTCCAGGGGCGGAATGTGGGAGAAAATGGAGCTAAATGAAACTTGGTGTCAATACAGTCCTCTTCCCAAATTCCAATCTGTTATGAACAGAGTGGACTAAGTTTTGTGTACTTGACCCTTTACCAAAGCTCCCAAAAATGGTTTTGTTTACAAGGAATGCAACGGCAAATTTAATTATTGCACATGAACACTTCACAAAGGAGGTGTTACCCAGCAGAAATATGCAAATATATTCTAAAACATGACAACAGGATCTCGCTAGGTCGTGCTTGGTTCTGCCCACCTCCATGCCTGTTCTGCCCAATATGCTTCATTTGCTCCCACTGGAAATGACAACGATGAGATATTTTGGGGTTAGTTACCAGTATCTTTGGTAGAGGTCTGATAGGTTGTTTACCAGGGTGGATGATGCAGGGGTCACACTGGTCCAGTTGGTTGCGGCAGCAGGGAACGGAGTAGCCCACCCGTGCCCCCTGGGAAGGACATCTACACTGGATCAGCTGGTACTCACAACAGTCCCTACACATGTGGTTCCACTCTGAGCTGGGACACTTGTCATCCACCACACCTCTGGAATCTAAAATCAATCAATCAGTCAATCAAATGTATTTCCTAAAGGCACTGAACCCTAATTGCTCCAGGGTCACTGTTGACAATGGCTGACCCTGGTCGTGACCCCATTCCCTGAGGGTGTCTCAGGGTGTCAGGGCTTTGCGCTGCTGGTGGAGAAGTCAGGAGCATTGAACAAGTGCACACTTTATTATGGCAGTAGAGAAAATAACAGAAGAACGCAGCTTCTTGAAAACCTCCAGCCCACAAGGCAAAAGTGTAAGGCGCGATAAATGCAAGACACTGTAATACAAAATAAACAAACCGTGTGCAAAAAACACGGAAACCCAGTTTGGCGCGTAACGATAACCACGTAACACGGAACAATTACACACCAAGACATGGAGGAGAACAGAGAACTAAATACATGCAGTGTGATTATGGAATGAAAACCAGGTGTGTATGGAACAAGACAAAACAAATAGACACATGAGAAATTTATCGGCGATAGCTAGAAAGCCGGTGACGTCGATCTCCGAACGCCGCCCGAACAAGGAGAGGAGCCGACTTCGGTAGAAGTCGTGACACGGGGTGAGTTGGGATATACAAAAAGAAACACATTTCCAATTCACACATGTATCAACACATAACTGCACAGCACATGATACCAGCCTAAACTCACAACAACAAGCAATGTCGTATCAAGGGAGTTGCACGTAAAGAGACTGGCATGTTGTGAGTCAAGGTATCCTAGTGGTCAGAGCGTTGGACTTATAACGGAAAGGTTGCAAGATCGAATCCCCGAGCTGACAAGGTAAAAATTTGTCGTTCTGCCCCTGAACAAGGCAGTTACCCCACTGTTCTCCGGTAGGCCGTCATTGAAAATAAGAATTTGTTATTAACTGACTTGCCAAGTTAAATAAAAAAAAACGTCATGAGGCATGGCATTCATTTGTCTATGATTACTGCTCCTGTAAAATAACATGCTCTATAGTCTACATGAATGCACATCTGGTTTCATGACATGTACTTGCCAAAATAATAGTTAGCTACAGTTTGAAAGCGACACAAAACAAGGACGCCTCGTCTGTACACACATTTGAATGTTTCCTCTCTGTACTGGAAGAATGTTTTTTGGGGATGAAGTTATTTGTATGAAGCTTACTTCTGCTATCTCAGAGATCTGGTTATCATATTCGTTTGACTAGGGCTCTATAACGCTACGTTTAACCTGGCTTACCAATTCTAATATATATTTTTTCACTAATTGGTCTTTTGACCAATCAGATCAGCTCTTTTGCCAATGATTAGGGCAAAATATCAGAATTATGGTCCCTGTGTAAACGGAGCCATAGCTACATTAGTAGTTTGGGTCCTGGATGCTGAAACAGCCTTCTAGCAGTGTGTATATCAGACAATATGCCAGGTGTAAGATGCAAAACTAATTTGCAGTCATATTTATGTTGGTAAACAGTTTATAATGGCAATATGGCACCTCAGGGGTTTGTGGTATATAGCCAATGTATCACTGCCAAGGGCTGTGTCCTAAGAACAGACTTTAGGTGTGGTATATTGGCCAAGATATAACAACTCCTCGGGCCTTATTGCTTAAGTATAGCATGTGTACACTGGAGGAGGGTTTAGGGTAGAAATCCTCTGTGAGACTATAATTGGTTAGATACCTCTCATCAACTTCCAGGTGTCTTGTGGCAAGTTCTATGTGATTCTATGCTGTGATTCTACAGTTCTCTGGTGACTAACTCTGCTGAGTGGGTTAATCCTATTGAAACAGGGCTAATGTGCTTGAATCGTAAAATCATGGGTCACAGTTCATATCGTGCTCCCCCAGGGGTCATTACAATAGCAAGAAACCCCCCAAACCCAATCTGACACTATCTCGTGATGGTTCCAAAGGCATGTCTTTAACCCTCTACAGACTAAACCCTGTCTAATCTGGGGTTCTACTATCTATATGGAATTGTTTTAAGAAGGTCACACCAAGGGTCATTTATCTATTTGATTTGACATTTTAAGACCCCTTGAAGTATAAAATACAATATAAAAACAAATAGTTGATGAAAAAATGTATTTGGCCAAACTGCTAATACAAACACATTGAATAACAGATTCACTACATGGAATAACAGATGACCCCCCCCCAAAAAAAAAATCTAAAGGAAGTTTGTTCTGAAGTGTCTGTCCTATATCTGAGAGAAACATTTGTTGTTGTTTTAGCATTAAGTCTCCATATATACTTCCATTCATTGTTCAACTGTTACCGGGGACCTTCAGGTACGTCTTGTGAAGCCTGTGGGGTCTTAGAGCATAACAACCACATGTACGTGTTCATGAGAGTCTCACATCCTATCAGTGTGAGGCCCAAACTGTTGGGACGCTACAGACAGAAGTGGGCAGATCGGCTGCACCGACTTCAGACGAGTTCTAATACGTTTGTGGGGGTTGCAGATCAAAACGGAGAACACCACTGTGTTCGTTAGAGACTCATCTTTCCATAGAGGGGTCAGGCCAAACTCTTCGGATGCTACAGACAATTTTGTGAGAAGACCAATTTTCGGGATGTCTCATGGTCTGACAAATATCTAGCCCTGTCACCTTTCACCTTTCACCACAGATTCGGAAGTGCAACATTGGCGGATTGAAATATATCTAGGAGAACAGATATCTCTAGTTTAAACTGACGTCTTTTTACAGGGATTATTTTGTTACGCTAATTCGATTTCTAGGGGGTTTAATAGAGTCCTACAGTCATACATATTATCATTACAGTCTGGTCAAAATGAGTGTGGCAATTCATAGAAAATGTCCCCAGCTTTCTAACAGCAGGAAACTTAGAATCCAGACTTGACAGTGACTAGAGAAGTTAACTCAGACTTGACTAGGTCAGTGACTATAGAAGTTAAAACCCAGACATGACTAGGTATGTGACTAGAGAAGTTAAAACCCAGACATGACTAGGTATGTGACTAGAGAAGTTAAAACCCAGACATGACTAGGTATGTGCCTAGAGAAGTTAAAACCCAGACATGACTAGGTATGTGCCTAGAGAAGTTAAAACCCAGACATGACTAGGTATGTGACTATAGAAGTTAACTCAGACATGACTAGGTATGTGACTAGAGAAGTTAACTCAGACATGACTAGGTATATGACTATAAAGTTAACTCAGACTTGACTAGGTATGTGCCTAGAGAAGTTAACTCAGACATGACTAGGTATGTGACTACAGAAGTTAACTCAGACATGACTAGGTATGTGACTATAGAAGTTAACTCAGACATGACTAGGTATTCCCATATGACTCAGAGAGGAAATAAATTACTCAGCGAGTACAAAAGAAAAACTCTAACAATGGAAGTTGTGTGAACAGTTCAGAATAGGGAGGCTAATACAAGTCACAGCAGGCTTTGTAGAGTCATACATCTGAATGAAATGTGTTATCATCAGTATATGATGAAATCATCGCTCTAGCTCTTACCGTGGGGCCAGGCAGTTGCATGAAGGCAGAGTAGAATGACATGGAGAAGAAGAGGCAGGAGGTGTCTGGGTTGCAGATGAGGGAGCATTGTCGTCCTCCCAGTGGGCTGCACCCTCTGGCACACAAGGACCATAGAGCTAGGAACCAGAACACACATGATGTCACTGAGGAGTCCGGAATCTAAAGTGTTCCCGTTCAGAACGCTCCACATCAATCCCACCATCCTCTCTTTCTCTGGGCTCCAGATGCAAAGCAGCTGTTGAGGAGAACACTCACTCACCACACTAAAGGAGAGATTTAACCCTTTCTTTTCACCAGGAGTCACACTGGCATTCTGCACTCTCTCTCTCTCTCTGTGATGACGGACAAGCTCCATGCATACTCACCATGCATCTGAACTCTCTCTCTCTCTCTCTGTGATGACGGACAAGCTCCATACATACTCACCATGCATCTGAACTCTCCAGCTTCTGTTTTTACAGACATGCCATGTGGAATTCTGGAAGTCCAAAGGAAAAGGGGAGTGGCTGCATATTGGCATGTCGAGAGTGTTGCAGGGAAAAACACTGTCACTTTTAATGGAGAAAACAGAGATGGCGAGTTGATGATACTCCAGGGAAAGATGTTTTCCGTCTGTGTATGGCGGGGGAATTCAGTGAAGCCTGAATCAGGACGTCATTGTACTGTAAAACCCCCTCAGGCTCTGGCCTGTGAGATCTGCGGGGAGGCCATGCCAACAAACAGTGACAAGCAGAAATAATGTCATTCCTGTCCATAGTTGTCTATAGGAGCGAACCTGGGCAAAGCTTCTATACAGGATGACAGTGTATTCTCTACAAAAGGGCTCCAGGCAATGGGGCGGACAGGCACTGCACAGCTCATTGTAAATCACTGTTTGTTTTTCATTACCTGGCTTGAATACAGTTTTCCATGTAAAAAGAAAAACTATTTTTCCAGGCATTGCATCCAGATGGGACTCGGAGTTAAGATTTTAACTGACCATAGGGACCAGAACCATTAGGTTTAATGGGACATTTGCCTCCTAGTTCCAGTGAAGGTTGAAAAGAAACCAAAGAAACCCCCCCCCCTATACATTATGTACTATAAATTACAAACCCCAGCCAGTAACCCTTCCACCCTTGTGTACATCTGAGGAATACAGACTTTTCAAATGCCTTATCCAAAACCAGTCTTCGGGAATCGACCGCAGCCAAGGTAAATGGAAAAATCACGTAGATTTTATTTTGAGTGGACCATCCCTTTAAGCAATATGGTAACAACTTAACATCCCCTTTCTGAAGACAAGAGACACCTGGTGGTTACGTATAGAAACAGCATCTAATTAGGAAAAACATATTTTACACTTTTACAAATGGAGTCAAAGCATAAATTGATTTAGAATACATCCATTAAAGAAAGATAAAATGAGTAGCCATGAGGGGTAGGAGAAGAAAGGTCAATGTATGACAGAGTGACTTGGGGTTACATCGGACGACAACACATTGACGGGTCCAGCACAGACTGCTGAAACAGACTCATGATTAGTTTTGACTCATTTGTCATGCAAACACAGTAACTCTTTAGCATTGAACCAATGATGGAACCAGAACAGAAAACTCTGTGCTGAGTCAGCACAGATACTCAGCCACAGATACTCACACCCTGCCACAGATACTCACACCCTGCCACAGATACTCACACCCTGCCACAGATACTCACACCCTGCCACAGATACTCACACCCTGCTACAGATACTCACACCCTGCCACAGATACTCACACCCTGCCACAGATACTCACACCCTGCCACAGATACTCACACCCTGCCACAGATACTCACACCCTGCCACAGATACTCACACCCTGCCACAGATACTCACACCCTGCCACATATACTCACACCCTGCCACAGATACCACTGCTACAAATACTCACACCCTGCCACAAATACTCACACCCTGCCACAGATACTCACACCCTGCTACAAATACTCACACCCTGCTACAAATACTCACACCCTGCCACAGATACTCACACCCTGCTACAAATACTCACACCCTGCCACAAATACTCACACCCTGCCACAGATACTAACACCCTGCTACAAATACTCACACCCTTTCAGATACACACCCTGCTACAGATACTCACACCCTGCTACAGATACTCACACCCTGCTACAGATACTCACACCCTGCTACAGATTACACCCTCACACTCAGATACACCCTGCTACAGATACTCACAAGTGACAGATACTCACCCAGCCACAAATACTCACACCAACAAGTCTGTTTTCAACAAGTAGTGGTGATGGAACATGTTATAAAGTGCTTTATGCAGACATAAAGTGACAGTTCACCACCAAAATATAACTTTGTGAGATGTTATTATATCTAAGTGCAAACTGAGGCACGCAACAGGGGTGTCACATATTACCCATATTACCCATACCCATATTACCACACATATTACACCGCTGCAGGGTGAGGCTTCCCCTAGCCCCAAAGTACACCAGTACAGAATATAACCACACACACACACACACACACACACACACACACACACACACACACACACACACACACACACACACACACACACACACACACACACACACACACACACACACACACACACACACACACACACACACACACACACACACACAGAGATCACTGATCACACTTATCAATATAAAGACGGTTACTTATTGTCTAAATAAAACATAGCAGGAACATGTCAGCAGTACTGAGAGGAACAGCTTGATCAACAGCCTATATAGCACTGAAGCCTTGGTGACAGGTTCATATGGTATGGTGGGCATCGTTCTACCTTTACTGCAGATCTAACTACCAACTGAGGTTTGTTTCGCTGCCTGGGTTGTTTCTGCAGGTTTTGATGGCGGCTACTGACAGTCGATGGACCCGCGGATGAGGTGAAACGGGGAATGACGCAGGGCTGTGTGTGGAGGGCTCTCCCTCCAATCAGCGTTGAGTCCAGGTGCGTCAACAGTCTGGGGAAAAAAGATGTGTAGGTGAATACAAAACAGGTTTCCTGATGCAATTCACGGTCAACACTCCAATCGTATGCCTCCCATTTTCTAAACTGCATCAACAGAGTATCTGGTAAATCTCTGGTTTCTACCAACCTGCAATCACCTTAGCACTAGATCAAATGAGCCCCCTTGGAATCGTAACATTAAGTGCTAATGGGCATTCTGTCAGACGTCGATGACGTTGCACACAACCATTGGTTGATGTAATGCACTGCCTGGGCATGTAGTCGGACAGGAAGTAGTCGAACAGTGTTTTGCAGCGACACTACGATGTCACGTGATGACATCACAGGACGGCGAGACTAAACATGCTCAGGTGACTTACCGCTGACGTTGTGAGTCTGTGAGCTGTCAGTCATTACTGTCGACTCCACTTCCTCCTGGTTTGTTTAGACGGAGCCAAGTCAACCTGAGCGAGAGAAGGGTACATTAACATAATCAACTCACAAATAGAAACTGCCCAAATATACAAGAAAGGAGTAATGTTCAGTCCTTCCTAAAAACCTGGCCTACAGTGTTCCTGGCGTCTGGCACCTTGGCTACCATACAACCCTCACCCGTATCTCGGACTGAGTGTGTGAGTGAACTCACTGAGGCCCTTGTAGTTGGACAGCGTGTTGTACATTTACATTTAAGTCATTTAGCCTGTTTTATCCTCTAGACCTGTTTTATGTCGAGGCAGCTCCTCTGTGCATGGTTGAGCATGGGTCTGTGGTAGTCCACCCCCACCACACAGTTAGTGGCCTTCTGCACCGAGTCTGGGGCCGTCCACGACTCGTGGATGTACCGGTTAGGGTTGTCCTTCAGCTTGGGTATATACCTCCTGAAATTACATCATGGGCAGTTCTAGTTCCACCCACAAAACACCCAACATCATCATTGGTGCAGCTTTGACCCTGTTAACACAGTCACAAGCAGGGATGATGGGAAATAATGTTACTGACAGAGTTACTTCTAGGATAGATCCTTGGTAATAACATAAAATAATGTTACTGACAGGGTTACTTCTAGAATAGATCCTTGGTAATAATATAAACAATGTTACTTCTAGAATAGACTCTTGGTAATAACATAAAATAATGTTACTGCCAGAGTTACTTCTAGAATAGATCCTTGGTAATAACATAAAATAATGTTACTGACAGAGTTACTTCTAGAATAGATCCTTGGTAATAACATAAAATAATGTTACTGCCAGAGTTACTTCTAGAATAGATCCTTGGTAATAACATAAAACTTGGCTGAATCAGAGAAGCGTGAGTGGGTCTTGACACACACACATTGATTTTAGATGTTGCATGAGGGATAAGGCTGACTGTTACGCTATCAGCCATGTAATTACATGACGTTACACAACCATAAACTAGCTCAAGGGAGAGCAATGCAATACAGAGCAATTCATATCACCGCCTGTCAGTCGCCCGATAGAAAAACATCTAGCCGTCAAAGAGTTTCCCAACCAGGTGAATCTGACTGACGTCCTGGCAGCTCTGCTCGGGTGTTCAACGAGAGAATCTGTCAAGTACACTACTGTAGAGGGGCATGTAGAGGGGCATGTGGGGATTGTGACAGCCTGTGTGTGCGCTCTGTGTGTACCTAATGTAGTCTCCGCTGGGGTCAGTCCTCCTTCCGAATCCTACAGGACAGTAGCAGTGGAAGAACTGCTGGGAGAAGGAGCTGCAGGAGAGCCACATCCAGCTGCCTGTGTTCACACTCCAGTCTGCATCCAGGAGCAGCTCCTCAAACACCTGCAATACATCACATATAGAAATATAACGCTAATAAACCAGTCACCTGCTTGTCCAGAAGGGATACAGCTTTTGTCAAAATTGACTCTTCCTAGCAGGTAAGGAGAATTAGGTTAAGGTTAGGATAATTAGGTTAAGGTTAGGAAAAGGGTAAGGGTTAGCTAAAATGCAAAACATTTAAACTTTTGACGTCAATTTGACAAAAGCTGTATCCCATCTAGATATGACCCAGTCACCTAGGACTAAACCAATGCTCAAAACACACACACACACACACACACACACACACACACACACACACACACACACACACACACACACACACACACACACACACACACACACACACACACACACACACACACACACACACACACACACACACACAGACAAACACACCCCTCCTCAACACATGTAACAAATAGAGATACAACATTATTAAAGTTAGAGTACTTAACTGAAACAATAACAAAGCGGTCACCAATCCTCTTTTTTGGTAAAAAATAATAGAAAATGAGAATGAGTTTGTATTGGACAAAATTAGGTAAGTTCCTTCCCTTTTGGTTCTGTTTGATTCCTACTGAAGATACCCCAGTAATGAGCAGATAGAGAGAGATAGACCCTCATCTGAGAGTCTGGTTAGATGGTGAAAACTAACCCTCCTCTGGGAGTCTTTGGGTGTGCAGGTCTTTGCTGCATCCCTGCTCTAACACACAGCTAATCATCATCATCAAGGTCACCATGAGAAGCTGATTAGTAGAACCAGGTGTTAGATTGGACCAAGAGCAGAAAACACACCTCTCCAGGAGAAGGTTTCTACCTTGTCTCTATGTGTGTCTACAGAAACATACTGTAGGTTGATCACAAGGAAAGGCACATGAAGAAGCATCCACACCAACTTTATCTTCAGTGTTTATGATCGAGGTGGCCAGGGAGCCTTGGCCGCCTGGTCACTATGCCAGGCCTGGATACACCCAGATCAGGTGACTCACCTTTTTGTCCATATGATTGTTCAGTCTCTCCTGTGATACACAACACACACACACACACACACACACACACACACACACACACACACACACACACACACACACACACACACACACACACACACACACACACACACACACACACAAACACACACACACAAATAGAGATACAACACACACAATAACAAGCGGTCACCATCCTCAGTCTCCCCGCCCCTCCACGCAGCAGGACCAAAGCAGTGAGTCTTAAAACCTGCCCGATAATTTTTTGTTGTTGTCAAATTCCATTAAAAATCAAACCGATTTATCATCACTAGCAGACGATGATGAGAGATACCAACACACACACACACACACACACCTCACCTAGTTCATCGAGGGAGGGGACTCCGTAACGCTCATCATGATTGGCCGCGATACCTGTCTGGCAGCAGTCCATCTGTTGTCGGGTGACACTGGGGAGGGACTTCTTGGGCAGCTTCAGCTGGTGGACGATGGCCTGGAAGCGCTTGAAGGTCAGCGGGGGCATGTCGTTGTTCATCTCAATGATCCTAGAACAGAGAAACCACAGGTGTTCACTAACCAGGTCGTATTCATTAGTTACTGTACCAAATGAAAGAAAATGGACTGAAACAGGGAGTTTTACTACAGTGTGCTATAATGAATATTAATGGGAGGTACTGTTCATTGCTCTGAACTGCTGATAGAACTTTTCAAAGCAAAGCCCTCTGTTCTGAATTAGACTGTTTTTCCTAAGATAGGGGGACAGAAGAGTCTGTTTTTGCATCTAAGACTGTTTTTAACAGAAGAGTCTGTTCCACATCCTGGATTCATAAGGAGGGGGACAGACCAGAGTCTGTTCCTGTAAGGAGGGGGACAGACCAGGAGGGGGACAGACCAGAGTCTGTTCCTGTTCCTGTAAGGAGGGGACAGACAGACCAGAGTCTGTTCCTGTAAGGAGGGGGACAGACCAGAGACTGTTCCTGTAAGGAGGGGGACAGACCAGAGTCTGTTCCTGTAAGGAGGGGGACAGACCAGGAGGGGACAGACTGTTCCTGTAAGGAGGGGGGGGACAGACCAGAGACTGTTCCTGTAAGGAGGGGGACAGACCAGAGACTGTTCCTGTAAGGAGGGGACAGACCAGAGACTGTTCCTGTAAGGAGGGGGACAGACCAGAGTCTGTTCCTGACCAGAGTCTGTTCCTGTAAGGAGGGGACAGACCAGAGACTGTTCCTGTAAGGAGGGGACAGACCAGAGTCTGTTCCTGTAAGGAGGGGACAGACCAGAGACTGTTCCTGTAAGGAGGGGGACAGACCAGACTGTTCCTGTAAGGAGGGGGACAGACCAGAGTCTGTTCCTGTAAGGGGGGACAGACCAGAGTCTGTTCCTGTAAGGAGGGGGACAGACCAGAGACTGTTCCTGTAAGGAGGGGGACAGACCAGAGTCTGTTCCTGTAAGGAGGGGGACAGACCAGAGTCTGTTCCTGTAAGGAGGGGGACAGACCAGAGACTGTTCCTGTAAGGAGGGGGACAGACCAGAGACTGTTCCTGTAAGGAGGGGGACAGACCAGAGTCTGTTCCTGTAAGGAGGGGGACAGACCAGAGTCTGTTCCTGTAAGGAGGGGGACAGACCAGAGACTGTTCCTGTAAGGGAGGGGGACAGACCAGAACTGTTCCTGTAAGGAGGGGGACAGACCAGAGTCTGTTCCTGTAAGGAGGGGACAGACCAGAGACTGTTCCTGTAAGGAGGGGGACAGACCAGAGTCTGTTCCTGTAAGGAGGGGGACAGACCAGAGACTGTTCTGTAAGGAGGGGGACAGACCAGAGTCTGTTCCTGTAAGGAGGGGGACAGACCAGAGTCTGTTCCTGTAAGGAGGGGGACAGACCAGAGTCTGTTCCTGTAAGGAGGGGACAGACCAGAGACTGTTCCTGTAAGGAGACCAGAGACTGTTCCTGTAAGGAGGGGACAGACCAGAGACTGTTCCTGTAAGGAGGGGACAGACCAGAGTCTGTTCCTGTAAGGAGGGGGACAGACCAGAGTCTGTTCCTGTAAGGAGGACAGGGGACAGACCAGAGTCTGTTCCTGTAAAGGAGGACAGACAGAGTCTGTTCCAGGGGACAGACCAGAGTCTGTTCCTGTAAGGAGGGGGACAGACCAGAGTCTGTTCCTGTAAGGAGGGGGACAGACCAGAGACTGTTCCTGTAAGGAGGGGACAGACCAGAGACTGTTCCTGTAAGGAGGGGGACAGACCAGAGTCTGTTCCTGTAAGGAGGGGGACAGACCAGAGTCTGTTCCTGTAAGGAGGGGACAGACCAGAGACTGTTCCTGGAGGGGGACAGACCAGAGTCTGTTCCTGTAAGGAGGGGGACAGACCAGAGACTGTTCCTGACTGTTCCTGTAAGGAGGGGACAGACCAGAGTCTGTTCCTGTAAGGAGGGGGACAGACCAGAGTCTGTTCCTGTAAGGAGGGGGACAGACCAGAGACTGTTTCCTGTAGACCAGAGTCTGGAGGGGGACAGACCAGAGTCTGTTCCTGTAAGGAGGGGGACAGACCAGAGTCTGTTCCAGGGGGACAGACCAGAGACTGTTCCTGTAAGGAGGGGGACAGACCAGAGTCTGTTCCTGTAAGGAGGGGGACAGACCAGAGTCTGTTCCAGTCTTCCCCAAAATGTACACCTACTCATTCCAGGGTTCTTCTTTATTTTTTACTATTTTCTACATTGTAGAATAATAATGAATACATCAAACTATGTATTAATGTAGTACCCAAAGAAAATGTTAAACAAATCAAAATATATTTTAGATTCTTCAAAAGTAGCCACCCTTTGCGTTGATGACAGCTTTGCACGCTCTTGGCATTCTCTCAACCAGCTTTACCTGGAATGCTTTTCCAACAGTCTTGAAGGAGTTCCCACATATGCTGAGCACTTGTTGACTGCTTTTCCTTCACTCTGCGGTCCAACTCATCCCAAACCATCTCAATTGGGTTGAGGTCAGGTGATTGTGGAGGCCAGGTCATCTGATGCAGCACTCCATCACTCTCCTACTTGGTAAAATAGCCCAAACAAAGCCTGGAGTTGGGTTGGGTTATTGTCCTGTTGAAAAACAAATGAAAGTCCCACTAAGCGCAAACCAGATGGGATGGCGTACCGCTGCAGAGTGCTGTGGTAGCCATACTAGTTAAGTGTGTCATGAATTCTAAATAAATCACCAACAGTGTCACCAGCAAAGCACCCCCACACCATCACACCTCCTCCTCCATTCTTCACGGTGGGAGTCACACATGCGGAGATCATCCGTTCACCTACTCTGTGTCTCACAAAGACACCGCGAATGGAACCAAAAATCTCAAATTTGGACTCCTCAGACCAAAGGACAGATTTCCACCCATCTAATGTCCATTGCTCATGTTTCTTTGACCAAGCAAGTCTCTTCTAATTGGTGTCCTTTAGTAGTGGTTTCTTTGCAGAAATTCAACCATGAAGGCCTGATTTACACAGTCTCCAATGAACAGAGACTGTTGAGATGTGTCTGTTACTTGAACTCCATGAAGCATTTATTTGGACTTAAATCTGAGGTGCAGTTAACTATAAACTTATCCTCTGCAGCAGAGGTAACTCTGGGTCTTCCTTTCCTGTGGCGGTCCTCGTGAGAGATAGTTTCATCATAGCGCTTGATGGTTTTTGCGACTGCAATTGAAGAAACTTTCAAACTTCTTGAAATTTTCCAGATTGACTGACCTTCATGTCTTAAAGTAATGGACTGTCGTTTCTCTTTGCTTATTTGAGCTGTTCTTGCCACAATATGGACTTGGTATTTTACCAAATAGGGACATCTTCTGTATACCACCACTACCTTGTCACAACACAACTGATAGGCTCACATGCATTAAAGGAGGAAAGAAATTCCACAAATTAACTTTCAACAAGGCACACCTGTGAATTGAAATGCATTCCAGGTGACTACCTGGTTGAGCTGGTTGACAGGATTCCAAGAGTGTGCAAAGCTGTCATCAAGGCAAAGGGTGGTTACTTGGAAGAATCTCAAATCAAAAATATATTTAGATTTGTTTAACACTTTTTTGGTTACTACATGATTCCATGTGTTATTTCATAGCTTGGATGTCTACACAATTATTCTACAATGTAGAAAATAGTAAAAATAAAGAAAAACCCTGGAATGAGTAGGTGTGCCCATACTTTTGACTGGTACTGTAGATAAACAGTCATTTTAAGAGTATTTCCTGGCATCTGGCATCTCAGCCCCTGGAAACATCTTCATTCCTTCACGGAGCCACAATGGCAGCCAAGGGTTATAATGAAACACAGAGGGAACCTTTTGTAAACAGACAGTCCTGTTCTGAGGACAGGAAGTTCGGGGGAGGGAATCAAGCGTGCACACAGACACACACACAGGAGAGGGAAACGTTTTGAACCAATTTGTTGTTTACCTCAGTACAACAGATGCAGCATGTGCTGTGCCAGCGTGAAATCACAGTTAATACCCAAGTCTGCATCACTGAAGGTCACAGTTTAATTAGCCCAGCGGCATGGCTGCAGTAGCAGACTAGCATTTACAAGTCAACATAATTCAGGACATTCAGATTACTAATAGCTGTGCCTGGGACACCTAAAAAGCTTACCAAGGAAATGTAATCCTGGTAAAGTATTGTAGGTGTTTTGGGGGGACTCGGATGGCTTGTAGGCTTTCTGCACGGTACCTGATGAATGACTGATGTTCTGGGACGCCAACAGGAAAAAAACACTTTTGAAAAACGACAGTTTGAGCAGTGTGTATTTATGGGAGCCTTTGCATGGTCAATCAGACGTCTTCAATGGCTGTGCAGCATTTACTGTGATATGGCCTCTGCAGAGGTCAGGGCATTCATACTTCTTGGGCATTGCTGAGCAGCGCAGAGCTGTCGTGAAGGATGTTGTCAAGGAAGTGAGTTTGTGTTAAAACAGGACCTGCCACCCTCGCCTACCGTCAACCAATCATGTCAATGCGGAGCTATGCAGGCGCTCTCTACATTGTTACAACATTTGGGAGGTGTACGGCATGTGGTATGGAACTAGATTGGGCCTTTTCATGCCTCCGGAGGCTCCTCCATAGTATGGCGCCTCTGACCACAGTTTCAGATCCAGCATAAATTGGCTCGTAAGAACTCCAAACCTTGTCCTTTATAACGGTTATAGACTGTGTTTAATATAATGGAGGAGGGAGGGTCAACCTTTACTGCCTCAGCCCTTATACAACTGTATCATTAATGCAGACTGGCTCTACCCCTCCCTTCTCCATTATATTAAACACAGTCTATAAATGAGAAGCTTTGGAGTTCTTAAGAGCCAATTTATGCTGGATCTGAAGAGAGAGAGAGCGAAAGACTCAAATGCAGAGAATGACAAAGAGAGAGCAATGGAAGTAATCAGATATACAGAGCAGAGAATAGCTCAGACTAAACCAATCTTTTTCAGAAGTCCTATTGCAGTAAGAAAAACTGACTGAAAGATATTGTGCTGTAGACAGATAGAGCAGGAACACTGGGCACCACTCTAACAGAACAGAGACGCCTTGTCTGGCGCTCGGCAGGCACATGCTGTCCACCATGGCTGACTGCTGCAGAGCTCCCGTCAGCACATGCTGTCCACCATGGCTGACTGCTGCAGAGCTCCCCCTCAGCACATGCTGTCCACCATGGCTGACTGCTGCAGAGCTCCCCTCAGCACATGCTGTCCACCATGGCTGACTGCTGCAGAGCTCCCCTCAGCACATGCTGTCCACCATGGCTGACTGCTGCAGAGCTCCCCTCGGCACATGCTGTCCACCATGGCTGACTGCTGCAGAGCTCCCCTCGGCACATGCTGTCCACCATGGCTGACTGCTGCAGAGCTCCCCTCGGCACATGTTGTGTAGTGTGTCATCCTCTCTCACAACCAGTAAGGGGAGATTATCAGGCTGGTATGAGACTGTGTAATTGACCGTGTGTGTGCCCTTGTTCTGGATCAACAGGGGAAGACAAAGGGGAGATTACGTCATGCGACCGTGTGTGTGGTTGACTTTGTTGTTGTTGTTGCAGTGGGCAGGGTCTCCCTTCACGTCAACAAGAGAAGTACAACTTCCCCTCTCCCTACATCTTCTCTCATCTAACCTAGCCTTTCCCATTAGGACTGGGAATTGCCATGGATCTCACAATATTATACGATAGTGTAGACATACCTGTAGAC
Organism: Oncorhynchus masou masou; assembly: GCF_036934945.1. Lineage (NCBI taxonomy): Eukaryota > Metazoa > Chordata > Actinopteri > Salmoniformes > Salmonidae > Oncorhynchus > Oncorhynchus masou. Next base: position 11,788,236 of record NC_088213.1, on the reverse strand, counting down.
ATACCTGTCTACACATACCTGTCATACAGTTGACAGTGCATGTCAGAGCAAAAACCACACCATGAGGTGGAAGGAATTATCCGTAGAGCTCCAAGACAGGATTGTGTCGAGGCACAGATCTGAGAAAGGCTACCAAAACATGTCTGCAGCATTGAAGGTCCCCAAGAACACAGTAGCCTCCATTATTCTTAAATGGAAGACGTTTGGAACCACGAAGACTCTTCCTAGAGCTGGCCGCCCGGCCAAACTGACCAATCAGGGGGAGAAGGGCCTTCGTCAGGGAGGTGACCAAGAACCCGATGGTCACTCTGACAGAGCTCTAGAGTTCCTCTGTGGAGATGGGAGAACCTTCCAGAAGGACAACCATCTATGCAGCACTGCACCAATAAAAGGCACATGACGGCCCGCTTGGAGTTTGCCAAAAGGCACCTAAAGACTCTCAGACCATGAGAAACAAGATTCTCTGGTCTGATGAAACCAAGATTGAACTCTTTGGCCTGAATCATAACGTCTGGAGGAAAGCTGGCACCATCTCTACAGTGAAGCATGGTGGTGGTGGTAGCACCATGCTGTGGGGAGACGAGTCAGGATTGAGGCAAAGATGAACGGAGAAAAGTACAGAGAGAACCTCAGAACCTCAGACTGGGGCGAAGGTTCACCTTCCAACAGGACAACTACGCTAAGCACACATCCAAGACAACCCAGGAGTGGCTTTGGGACAAGTCTCTGAATGTCCTTGAGTGGCCAAGCCAGAGCCCGGACTTGAAGCATATCTAACAACTTGAGAGACCTGAAAATAGCTGTGCAGCGACACTCCCCATCCAACCTGACAGAGATTGAGAGGATCTGCAGAGAAGAATGGGAGAAACTCCTGAATACAGGTCTGTCAAGCTTGTAGTATCATACCCAAGAAGACTCAAGGCTGTAATCGCTGCCAAAGGTGCTTCAACAAAGTACTGAGTAAAGGGTCTGAATACTTATGTAAATGTGATATTTCTGTTTCTAAAACCTGTTTTTGCTTTGTCATTATGGGGTATTGTCTGTAGATTGATGAGGGGGGAAAAAATGTAATCTATTTTAGAATAAGGCTGTAACACAACAAAATGTGGAAAAAGTCAAGGGGTCTGAATGCTTTCCCAATGCACTGTAACTATCGATTTCTTCCCCATCATCCTATAGTACTCTTCCTCCTCGCACTTCCTTCTCTTCCTCGCTCTTCCTTCTCTCCACCAGACCCACTATCAGCCTGAATCTCCCCTCATCACCAGACACACTATCAGCCTGAATCTCCCCTCATCACCAGACACACTATCAGCCTGAATCTCCTCTCATCACCAGCCCCACCAATACAGGTGTGCAAAGCTCTTATACACATACCCAGAAAGACTCACAGCTGTAATCAATTCCAAAGGTGATTCTAACATGTATTGAAGGGGGTATGAATACTTATGTAAATGCCCATGTCATATCGCCGACACCGGTTGGACTTACTCTCATGTGGCAGTATGCATCTCTGAGAGAAACATGCCACTCCACTCAACCATACAGACACACACGGTTTCTTTTTGAGTCACAATCCACTGGAGACACTGGAGGCAACAGAGATGTCAATACAAAAGACTTGCCTGCAATTCAATTCAAATCAAATGTATTTATATAGCCCTTCGTACATCAGCTGATATCTCTAAGTGCTGTACAGAAATACTAAAACCCCAAACAGCAAGCAATGCAGGTGCAACCCACAAACCTAGGAAAAACAAGAGGACTAGGCATCCACGGTGGCTAGGAAAAACTCCCTAGAAAGGCCAAAACCTAGGAAGAAACCTAGAGAGGAACCAGGCTATGTGCGGTGGCCAGTCCTCTTCTGGTTGTGCCGGGTGGAGATTATAACAGAACATTCAGACCTTGTCAGCTTGTATTGCATCCATCTTTTCTCAGTAGAAGGAAACGCGATACCAGCAGCTGTGCAAAACTGTCAGTCACTCAATTAGGCCAACTGTTACTTTTACAAACTCCATCCCAAAGAAGTGAACCGAGTGAATCAGACATATTAAGGCCATTTCTATCCCTGTAGTTCTCTGTTTTTGGCTTGGATAAATGCTGAAGCGATAGTTAATACTGTCCTGCATTTCAAAGTGCCAGACCAATAATTCATATTGATCTGTGTTTATAAACATCAACAACAAAATGGCAGACCTCGTTGGAGGCAAACACCACTAAAGACAAACAGTCAACTAATATCAGATGAGAGCAGCCCCTAAGACAACACGGGTGGATTAAGTTGCTCCTAAACACTGATCTGAGGTCAGTCTAGCATTCCCCTCCAAATGGTTACAGTTAAGTTGTGGGGATGGTGATCTGATCCTAGATCTGTGTCTAATGGGGAACTTTAACCCAGATCTCTGCCACTAAGCTGGTGGTGCGGTGCTAAGTGGTGTCATGAGGAGATAAAATTAACTCTGACCTGGCCAATTTGTAGAGTGTGTGGGAATTTCTGACACGGGTCTAGAAAACGACAAACTCCTGTGCATTTCAGGTGCCATTTCAGGATGTTGCGCTCCGTCCCATAGGGCTCTGAGTCGTACTCGAAGGTCAGCCGGGTGACATTCCACTTCTGAAGGGGCAAAGTGGGGGTCATTTTGGTGGTGGGGAGAGCGTGGTCTTAGATCAGGTGTTTTCTGTAATGACCTTAGTGATCACTGTTTTACAGCCTGTGTTGTAATGGCTGCTCAGTGAAACGACCTGTCCTGATTTGTCAACGCTTGCTAAAAAACTTTAATGAGCAAACCTACCTTCATGAACTGGCCTCTGTAAACTGGTATAGAATCAGCTGGATACCCTTTGTTGAAACGCTTGGACCTTCTTTTTTGATATTTTCAGTGGTATTGATAACAGACACGCCCCCATGAAGAAAATGAGAGTTAAAAACAGGTTCAGTTCCTGGTTCGACTCTGATCTTGCAGAGTTACTCCACCTCAAGAATTGCATTTTGCAAAAGGCTTGAGAGCACATGCATACTCAAGCTGACTGGCTCTTTTCAGGCAAATTAGAAATAAGTGCATTCAAGCTATCCAGAAGGCCAAAGTTAGTTACTTTAAGGAGCAGTTCTCTCTCTGTGGGTCTAACCCCAAGAAGTTCTGGAAAACGGTTAAAGACCTGGAGAATAAACCCTCCTCATCACAGCTGCCCATGTGCCTTAATGTTGATGATGTGGTTGTTACTGACAAGAAGCACATGGCTGAGCTCTTTAATCACCACTTCATTAAGTCAGGATCCCTATTTGACTCAGCCATGGCTCCTTGCCCATCCAACATTTCCTCATCTCCCACCCCTTCTAATGCGACTATCCCCGATGCTTCTCCCTCTTTTTCCCCTTCCCCGGTACAAACTTTCCCCCTGCAGGCAGTCACTGAGTCCGAGGTGCTAAAGGAGCTCCTTAAACTTGACTCCCAAAAAACATCAGGGTCAGATGGTTTAGACCCTTTCTTCTTTAGGGTTGCTGCCCCTATCATCACCAAGCCTGTCTCTCCTTTCTGGGGAGGTTCCCATTGCTTGGAAGGCAGCCACAGTTCGTCCTTTATTTAAAGGGGGAGATCAAGCTGATCCTAACTGTTATAGGCCTATTTCTATTTTGCCCTGTTCAACAAAAGTGTTGGAAAAACTTGTCAATAATCAACTGACTGGCTTTCTTGATGTCTATAGTATTCTGTCAGGTATGCAATCTGGTTTCGACTCAGATTATGGATGTGTCACTGCAAACTTAAAGGTCCTCAATGATGTCAACATTGCCCTTGATTCTAAGGAATATTGTGCTGCTATTTTTATTGACTTTGCCAAAGCTTTTGATACGGTAGAACATTCCATTCTTGTGGGCCGGCTAAGGAGTATTGGTGTCTCTGATGGGTCTTTGGCCTGGTTTTCTAACTACCTCTCTCAAAGAGTGCAGTGTATAAAGTCAGAAAATCTGCTGTCTCAACCACTGCCTGTCATCAAGGGAGTACCCCAAGGCTCAATCCTAGGCCCCACGCTCTTCTCAATTTACATCAACAACATAGCTCAGGCAGTAGGAAGCTCTCTCATCCATTTATATGCAGATGATACAGTATTATACTCAGCTGGCCCCTCCCCATATGTTGTTCTAAATGCTCTACAACAAAGATTTCTTAGTGTCCAACAAGCTTTCTCTTCCCTTAACCTTGTTCTGAACACCTCCAAAACAAAGGTCATGTGGTTTGGTAAGAAGAATGCCCCTCTTCCCACAGGTGTTATTACTACCTCTGAGGGTTTAGAGCAGATAGTCACCTGATACAAGTACTTTCAGAGTATGGCTTGACGGTGCACTGTCCTTCTCTCAGCACATATCAATGCTGCAGGCTAAAGTTAAATCTATACTTTGTTTCCTCAATCGAATGCACTCCCCTTTCACCCCAGCTGCCAAACTAACCCTGATTCAGATGACCATCCTACCCATGCTAGATTACGGAGACATCACTTATAGATCGGCAGGTATGGGTGCTCTCGAGTGTCTAGACGTTCTTTAACATTCGGCCATCAGGTTTACTAGAACAGTAACTAAGACTAGTGGTGACTGTTTTAAGAGTTTGATGGCCTGGAGATAGAAGCTGTTAAACAGTCTCTCAGTCCCAGCTTTTATGTACCCTCATACAACTGTAATGAAGTGTAGTGTAGTGTGTGTGTGTGTGTGTGTGTGTGTGTGTGTGTGTGTGTGTGTGTGTGTGTGTGTGTGTGTGTGTGTGTGTGTGTGTGTGTGTGTGTGTGTGCGCTGTGTGTGTGTGTGTGACTGAGCTCTGCACCCGACTGAGGCACCCAGTTACTGCTCTTGCATAATTCATGCCCTTTCAAAAACAGGTCAATGACCATACCGGAATATTTTATGCAAATATGCGTCTGAATAAAATGCTGAAAAAACCCCCACCTAGACTAGGAGGAGCATCACCAACATTTATCCATTAACTGTTGAGTCAGAACCCCGATCCTGACTACTGCAACAGTGGTGTCTGTCTGGTTGTTACCAGGTAGCGGTTCACGGAAGGCATGCACAAACACAACTGCCTTGTAGTTCAACTCATTTGGACTGACATGGTTGTGTATCATATGAACACTAATGGCGTTGCCAAGGTGCACAGTGAGGGCAAGAAAGTGTACATGACTTATATGTCAGGCAGCCTGTGCCTTTTATTTAGAGTTTAATACCATTGCATCTGGGTATCATAAGCAATCTGACATATTGAAGTGGTGTGTGAACTGATTGCTAAAGCAGTTAGAGAGGCTATAGCTCAGCGAGCAAGTGCAGCGCTGCGAATGAGACAAAGGGCGATGTGGAGATCTGTGGATGTGTCTGTCTGAGTGCTTTTCAGCCTATCTACACATACCACATGTGTCATTCTAGCTGATTTGGTCATTCATTTGACATTTCCTCACCTTGAAAAGTCATGGAAAGACATCTGTGTGCTGGCCTCGTACTACGAATAGCCTCGAATTTAGTGTCCGCAGGCTTTGTGTCGAGGTCCTCCAAGGCTTCCAGTAGAAATCTGCAAGAGAAGGATAAGGTGACAGATGTGACCTTAACAGAAGTGTAGTTCTTATCAGTATGAGAGTTTGTTTCCTCCTTACCAACGGACATTTTTATGTTATGTTCTTCTGTACAGTTAGAATGTTAAGCAACATGTAGAAGAATGACCTAACATGACATGGGCTAACTCTGCTAACTCGTGTCTATTTTCAAAGGATAAAGCTATGAACATTATAAACTTCATAGTTGAGAACACTATAATAATATAGAAGAGAAGGAAACATATTCTACATGAACCAGTATCACTCCCTAAAAACACAACCACATGGAACAACTTGGATAGCTTTTCAGAATTCACTGATAAATTGGTCCACATGGAAAACTAAAGGCATAGAAAACATAACTTGGCCCTAGGACCATGCCCCAGGACTACTTGACATGATGAGAATGTCCCCAGTCCATTTTGGACTGACCAATGCAGATAGTTTCAACTGTTCTGCCTTATTATCACGAAATGTTGATTCATTTATGAACATTTGAACATCTTATTTGGCCATGAAAATGATGTTATATTATAGGCACAGCCAGAAGAGAGCATACCCAACTGACTGGTTCCTCTTAGAAAAAAATATAAGGTTTTGGAACTTTTCAAGATTTAAAAACAACTAATGTTGGCACAAGATTGCTTGCTGTTTGGGGTTTTAGGCATGGGTTAATTAAACAAAATGTAATAAAAATGTATGCTTTATTCAATATAAACAAATGTATAGAATGTATTATACAAGAAACAAAATTGAACATTTCTACAGCACAAAGTGCATTTTGGACATGACCAATGCAATAGTGATTCAAAATACATGCGTTCATATGGAAATGTTGATTAGATCCAAGCAATTATGGGGGAAATCAAAATTTGAGTCAGAAAATGATTTCATATTATAGGTGAAGTTTCATCCACCTGTCTGCATATTCAAGACTATCTCTTAGTGTAGTGAGATAATCATCCAACCAAGATTTAAAAACTTCTAATGTTGGCACAAGATGGGAGGGAAAGTTGAAGATAATCATTAAGCAAAATGTAACAAAAATGTCATGCTTTATTCAATATAAACAAATGTATGAGATAATCATCCAGCCAGTTGGGTCTCTTCTCATCTTGACAAAGTTCAGTGACATTCTACAGCACAAAGGCAATGACATGCCTTAAAACTGGGAGTGATTCAGATAAATCCATGCGTTCTGGGAATGCTTATCATCTTGACATGTGGGAGTGTAGTGAGATAATCATCCAGCCAGTTGGGTCTTCTCATCTTGAATTGGGATTACAATGTAAAGTGAGATAATCATCCACCTGTCTGCATATTTCAAGACATGTGGGAGTGTAGTGAGATAATCATCCAGCCAGGGTCTCTTCTCATCTTGACATGTGGGAGTGTAGTGAGATAATCATCCAGCCAGTTGGGTCTCTTCTCATCTTGACATGTGGGAGTGTAGTGAGATAATCATCCAGCCAGTTGGGTCTCTCTCATCTTGACATGTGGGAGTGTAGTGAGATAATCATCCAGCCAGTTGGGTCTCTTCTCATCAAGACATGTGGGAGTGTAGTGAGATAATCATCCAGCCAGTTGGGTCTCTTCTCATCTTGACATGTGGGAGTGTAGTGAGATAATCATCCAGCCAGTTGGGTCTCTTCTCATCTTGACATGTGGGAGTGTAGTGAGATAATCATCCAGCCAGTTGGCTCTCTTCTCATCTTGAAAAAAACATATATTAAAAACAAACGTGGAAATCAATTAATCCGCCACCATTAACAGAATGGAAACAATGTGATGATTTATTATTAAAATAGCGGTGGACGCCCGAGAAAAACTAACCGGTACAATTGAAGGCCATGTGGCAAACAATAACGCAGGCGCTAGTGACGGGGGACGTGAGCAGAGACGTAGTCGTTGGTTGGGTGCATCTGTAAATTCTTCTTCCTAGGTTTGTATTTGGTGTGAAAAATGTAAGTGAAAAGTAGTACTGGTTCTCGTTTAACTTGCTTTAATGATAACGGATAATCATACAGGCCTGATAGTTCACAGCCGTTCTAGTAATGACTTCATTCTTATGAACAAGTAGGGAATCTCACAATATAATTTAGTCTAATCAACTACAGTGCTCAAATCATTAACCATTACTGGCTTGGAGAGAATGGATATTTCCCAAGGGCACAACTTTCACCCCCAGCATAGTTTTATAATTGGAATGTGAACCAATTAAGGCCAACAGAGTGCTTTAGGACCATGCTGATGCCTCTGAGAGGTCGGGTGGGCTGTTTGGAGACACTGGACTCCACATAGCGGCTGACAGGCTGTGTGAAGGAAACGCTTCTGGAAGGCTGGCTGGGACAGCACCGTAGAGATGAGCATAGTGCAGTGTACGCGTTGTGCTCTTTCACCGAGTTTTTAAATGAATAGAAACTGTCTACTTTAGTTGTGTGATATAGCTGACATGGTAACTGCTGTTTAACTTAAACAGAAAATAACCTAAACTAGTGTTTATTCACAGTGCTGAGCTAGTATTGTAACTGACATGTAACGTTAGCTAATATTTCATCCCATCGCGACTGAAGTGAATGAATAAACTACGCTAGTGTGTAACTACCACAGCCAGGTCAGCGCCAGCCTCTAGTTATCTGTCAGTTAGCGATATGAGGTGGCTATTATTACTAATATCTGACAGCAGTAGTTTGTATGGACATGTTTTGTAGCCTTTGTTTTGTCACGTTTCACCAGGTTGATGTACCGCTAGAGAGAGCTGGCCAAAAGTTGGCCTACATGATCTATTATTTTTTGCCTCAATCAAACTAGATCTGAATCAAACGATGAAACCATCGGTCAATCGATTGAAGATTGATATTCTGACATTGATATTTCCAGTGCAATGTGAGTTGTATTAGTCAGTATGTCAAAGTAACGTTATTGATCTGTCAGTTTCCCTAGCTAATTCCCTACTTTTCCCACACGGACACAGTAATAAAACCGCTTCTGACGTTACAGGCTTCACTGTCATGGTGCACAGTAGAGGTCTGAGCGAAATGAAGAATCCCGCTGGTTTTCTGTCCAACTCCCAGCCGCTACCGCCAGAACTGGTCCCAAACCAAACCGCAGTCCCATAATGTTATTTTAAGCGTATGTGACGCAGCTCTCTTGCCAGTCATGGTCCCAGCAATTTTGCACCCTATATAGGTCATATCAAAATGCGCCAAAATAACTTAAGAAATAGGTTAAATTACCAGAGATTCTCACATGGCCCTTACATTGTATTACTGGCTATTACAGCCAATATACTACATGTTGATTACAGACAACCTTTTAACAGTGGGAAGACGGAGAAATATGGGTGATCAATATTTAGTAAACTATAACCTAAACATAGGTACTGATTGAGACTACATGTGCACCTGATTGGCAGGTATGGCTACTGAACTGGAGGAAGCAGAGACGCAGATACTTGCACTTTCTGTTGAGCTATTTTTATAGCCTACCTTTTAACAGTGGGAAGACGGAGAAATATGGGTGATCAATATTTAGGGCTATTTCTAGGCAATGTAGTAAACTATAACCTAATCATAGGCCTATTTAGGAAGTACATTTCCTTGTAAAGATAACTGTCCCGTGCTTCTCCGTCCAGCCTACTCTATTTAATTGAGACCACATGTGCACCTGATCTGGCAGGTATGGCTACTGAACTGGAGGAAGCAAGATTGAGGACAGCGACACCTGCTACGTTTTCCCGAGTCCTATAGGATATGTCCTACCCTTTAGGAGGATGATTTACAGGCAAATAAATGGGGAATCCATACTTATTGAAAATGAAAAGGCGTACTTGATATCTTATGCCAAACTTGGAGAGGTAGGTTACTGAAGTTGAAGCAGCGAATTCTGAGTGAATAATGCGAAGACTATGTGATTTTAGTACAATAGGTAGGCTAACGCATACAAAGCAGAGAGGACCGTTTCAAAATAATCTGTGGGACAACATAAATATTTTCATCCCAAAATCGTCTGTCTGACAGCCCGCTCCCGCCTGCAGCATGAAAAATGCTGACAGTGCCGCAATGATCTCTGTGGCGACCGCAGACATCCCGCAGGAATTCAGCCTTCTAGTGCTCATCATGTTTTAGCAGGATCAGATGATGACAGGGGTCCCAGCAGGGTCAAACAGCCAGGGAAGACCAGTCTATGGAGCTCAGTGAATTTGGCAGTATATTCAGTGAATAATTCAAAGCTCCATCTTGAATTGATGGGTAGACCTACAGTAGGTACAGGACAGCAGGTTAAGCTTAAAGCTACAGTCTGGGATCTGGGAACAACAGTAATTTCAATTATTGTACCATTGATTCTATTGTTGGATAATATAATGCATAAATGTACACCAAGGTAATTCTTTGTCATGCCTCATTTTAGGAGGATCAGATGGTGACAGGGATCTCAGCAAAGTCAGGCAGCCAGGGAAGACCAGTCTGATGGAGGTGAAGTGAATTTTTGCAGATACAACACTTACTTCTGTCCAGAAAACACTGGCAGAATATGCCAAGAGTGTGCAAAGCTCTCATGGCAAATGATGGCAAATGAGACTGGTGGAAATCTGTCCTTGGTCTGATTGAGTCCAAATTTTTGATTTTTGGTTCCAACCTCTGTGTCTTTGTGAGACACAGAGCAGGTGATCTATCTCTGCATGTGTGGTTCCTACCGTGAAGCATGGAGGAGGAAGTGTGATGGTGCTTTGCTGGTGACATTGTCTGATTTATTTAGAATTCATGGCACACTTAACCAGCATGGCTACCACAGCAGTCTGCAGCAATACATAATCCCATCTGGGTTTTCAACAGGACAATGACTCAACACACTTCCAGGCTGTGTAAGGGCTATTTGACCAAGGAGGGTGATGGAGTGCTGCATCAGATAACTTGGCCTCAACCCAATTGAGATCGTTAGGGATGAGTTGGACCGCAGAGTGAAGGAAAAGCAGCCAACAAGTGCTCAGCATATGTGGGAACTCCTTCAAGACCGTTTGAAAAGTATTCCAGGTGAAGCTGATTGAGACAATGCCAAGTGTGCAAAGCTATCATCAAGGCAAAGGGTGGCTACTTTAAAGAACCTCAAATATAAAATATACTTGGATTTGTTTACTACATGATTTCATGTGTGTTATTTCATAGTTTCAATGTCTCCACTATCATTCTACAATGTAGAAAATAGTAAAAATAAAGAAAAACCCTTGAATGAGTAGGTGTCCAAACTTTTGACTGGTACTGTATATCTTTACAGAAAAATATATGGGGGATTGAAAATTAGGCAGACAATTACATTGATGGAATATTATCAGCAGCGTTGGACGTTGGACTAGTAACAGAAAGGTAGTGTCACGGTTTTCTATAGGTGAAAGAGAGTCGGACCAAAATACGGCGTGGCTATTGTGATTCATATTTTAATGAAACAAGGAAAACCACGAATCAATACGAAAACAACAAACATAACACGAAAACCGAAACAGCCTCTACTGGTGCAAACTAACACACGACAGACATAAGTACAGTCACCCACGAAACACTCAAAGAATATGGCTGCCTAAATATGGTTCCCAATCAGAGACAACGATAAACACCTGCCTCTGATTGAGAACCACTTCAGACAGCCATAGACTAACCTAGAACACCCCACTAAGCTACAATCCCACTAAGCTACAATCCCAATACCTGTGAAAAAACCCCAAGACAAAACACACCACATACAAAAACCCATGTCACACCCTGGCCTGACCAAATAGATAAAGAAAACACAAAATACTAAGACCAGGGCGTGACAGGTTGCAAGATCGAATCCTGAGCTAAAAATCAGTCAGTCTGCCCCTGAACAAGGCAGTTAACCCACTGTTCCTAGGCTATAAATAAGAATTTGTTCTTAACTGACTTGCCTAGTTTAATAAAGGTAAAATAGGGTTAACGCTGAATAGAAAATTATGCAGTTAGCTACAGGATCACTGGCAAGTGAAGTGGAAGTCAAGTGGGTCCTTCAAATCTTAGTGGGGGGCCAGATAACGTTGCAGGCAGCCATGTTTGACAAGGTTTGTGATTCAATCTCATGTTGTATTTGTCGCTATTGCATTATATTTGACAAATTAACAAACATCTTATGTAAGCTGAATATCATTAACACGTTGGTGGAAAGACACTAGATTGTGGTCTTATGTGCCAGCATGTTTCCAACATCAAACGTGAGATCACATGTTCACATCGACAGACAGATGTTTTAGTTTCAGATAGATTTTCCGTAGGAATTTAAGCCAACGAGTTAGCTGTGTCATTGCCCATTGGAACTGTGTGTTGATGTTGTGTTAGTTAACTAACTAGCAGTAGTTGTCCCAAAACATGATGACAACAAGGCAAGTAACAGTTATTGCCTGGCTATCTTCTTGCAAGGCTTGTCAGCCCTGTCAAATCAAGTCTAGCTCGTAGCTGGCAAATAACATTTAACTCTCAACCTCTGATCTAAAAGATGTGTAGCTAGCTAGCTATATGGTCACTTACCTCCATCGATTGAGTCCAATGTTAGCAGAACCAGCAAACCAAGGGTTCAAAATTGTTAAGAGAATTATGTTCTCAATGTTCATAACCCAATTCAAGTGTACTACTCAGTCTGCGACCTAGAATTTGTAAGATCCTGGTCGAATGAAACAGACGGAGGCCCAGCTAAAATTGTCAAAAAGGTTTATTCACGGGAACGTTCTGGCACGCACAGTACAAAGACCTTCAGTTTATTAGCAACACACATACTTCCATACAAAACATTAGGTATCCTACATCCACACTGTCCTGCTACCCAGCCGACAGAGATTAGGGGAGTCCATGAGAACAACTTCTTCCCGCTCTCCCTCAAGATAGGGAGAGACCCTGGGAAGTTCTCAGTGCCCCCAGCCAAGGGCACCGAATCTTGCTCAGACAGTCTGTTATCAAGATACTAGACATATTGTCACCAAAACATTAATTCTGTCTAAGAACTACACTCCCGGATATATAATTCTACTGACTAAAACCACATTCAAATAATCTAAGGATTCTAATCAATTTCATACAATCATATGGTTTCAGAGTTCTGGTTTCAGAGTGTAATATTCTAATCATTGATTAAAACATATCCCACAACACAAGGCACTGTGTCAGCACCGTCAATGCTTCTTGCAACGCTGGATTATCATACAGTCTCAAACCTTCACGAAACCAATGGACAGAATTCACAGACATGATTGAAATAAAGTCCCTTCAAAAAGTAACAAAGTTTAATTTAATTATGGCGAAACTATTCCCCTATTTTGTGACAAAACTCTTGGCATCCACCACGTTACGTATCAACCTAGTTGTGGCACATTCAACACCACTGGACATGATCCGCCCCTTCCCTCTCGTCTTCCATTGGCTGCAAAACGGCATGTGCAGTAGTATTACAATTAGCAGGATGTCGTTGGTTCATTGGTTGTTCAACACGTGTAGTCACCACCCATAGACTTACGTCTCCACCCAATGGTTTATATATGCACTAGAATATATTTAGGAAAGAAGAAATTAGAGAGGCTCTGAATTCAATAAAAAAAAGGGAAATCACCTGGCCCTGATGGCCTGTCAGTTGAATTCTATAGACAGTTTTGGGAGTTACTCGAAGACCCGATTTTCAAAATGTTTCAAGATTGCATTAAACATGGGGAAATGGTCTCCACTATGAAACAGGGCCTTATTTCACTGATTCCGAAGCCCGATAAAGACCCTTCTCTCATTGACAATCAGGTTACTAGTCCAATTTTTCTCATTGAATTGAATTATCTTATTAAAACATGAACCCTAGTGAATAACAACAAGAATAACATCTTCCTGAATCATTATATTAATATCTTTTCAGAGTGAATACAATTGAACTAAAATTGTTTTATTTTTTGTATTATTTTATTGATATTTTTTGTATGTTTGAGTATTTTCCTGTTAATACCTGTGTTTTGTTTTGTTAGACATGTTTGATGTAGCGATGTAAGTTGATTCTGTATTATGAATAAAACAATAAAAAAAGGTGCGAGGGAGGAAGGAATTCTCTAATATGTCCCTTAAGGTCCTTGTGTGAATGTGATATTGTACCCCCTAGCCCAATTGTCATTTGTATATTAATCATATATAATTGTGTTCCCACATGTACTTCCTGTATTGGTTTGTTGTTAATATAAAACTTTTCTTTTTAATAATATATTTAGGGGGCAATGTGTTGAAGACATCGCGTCTCCATCTTGGCACTATCGCTATAAAATGCCTTTATTAATGGGTACATTAGTTTGTGCCACGTTTATTCTATTAAAGACAGCTTAAGGCATACGTTTTAGTTATAGTATGTGAACTTATAATTTATATGAATATTTATGTCAAATAATAAATAGAAAAATATATGTATTTTAACAAATTCCCTAGTGTCATTTTTAGAGATAACTTATGTTACTGTCCCCACTACTAAAACAAAAACCTCAAATACATGTAGTTCTGTCCTTGAAACATTTAAGTGAAAAACTGTATAATTCCATCCATTCCTATGGAGGACTGCTCTACTGGGGAGTGACAATATGACCGACAGGTGGCTTCAAAACCTCTCAATGGCCAATACATAGCATCAGCAATCCAGGGTTTATATACATCATTGTCTCCACCCCGTCACTTCCGTGGGGTGTTTTCAAAACTACTCTCACACATTCTCTATAACTAGAGTACATTTGTTTAGATGTTTCATATCACATTCAAGAGATAGAATATATCACAGAGAGAGAAAATTAGCTTTCACTGACTCCTACTCAAGCCTGCAGTGCACGAAAGCCAACTTAAAGGTGCTGCATGGTCTGCAGTGCACTAGAGTCAATTTATAGATGCTGCATGGTCAATCCGATGTCTGCATTGGGTGTGGGGGGGCTCCTGTATAGCTCCGCATTGTCATGATTGGTTGAGGGCAGGTGGGTGCGGGAGTTCCTGTATAGCTCCGCATTGTCATGATTGGTTGAGGGCAGGTGGGTGCGGGAGTTCCTGTATAGCTCCGCATTGTCATGATTGGTTGAGGGCAGGTGGGTGCGGGAGTTCCTGTATAGCTCCGCATTGTCATGATTGGTTGAGGGCAGGTGGGTGCGGGAGTTCCTGTATAGCTCTGCATTGTCATGATTGGTTGAGGGCAGGTGGGTGCGGGAGTTCCTGTATAGCTCTGCATTGTCATGATTGGTTGAGGGCAGGTGGGTGCAGGAGTTCCTGTATAAACACAAACTCACTTCTTTGACAACTTCCTTCACAACAGCTCTGCTCAGAGAAACGCAAGAGGTATAAATGGCCTGACTTCTGCAGAGGCCATATCACCGCTGCACGGCGGACATCTATTGGCCTTGCAGCGCCTACTGTAGGTAAAACATTTGAGAGGCACATGAATGTGTGTATGGAGCTCAATTTGGCCTCTGCACGCTTCCAGAGGCTCCGCAATTGATCACACCATCCATATGGCGACTCCGACCACATTTTCAGATCGAGCATAAATTGTCTCAGCCTGTTTTGTGCAGTGTGTATCACCCGCCACCGGTGAGTTTTATATAAAGGAGCAAACGCATCATTGTTTTATGTAAGTTATTTACCATGTCGCACAAATCTGGAACAATGACTCAACGAGAGGTAAAGCCAATTACCAACAGGGGTAAAGCCAATTACCAACGAGGGGTAAAACCAATTACCAACGAGGGGTAAAACCAATTACCAACGAGGGGTAAAACCAATTACCAACGAGGGGTAAAACCAATTACCAACGAGGGGTAAAACCAATTACTGCTGAGGATAAGTTAATAGTAAAATCATTTCATAGTTTTTTTATAAATTGAACCTTTATTTAACTTTGCAAGTCAGTCAATAACAAATTCTTATTTACAATGATGGCCTACACCAGCCAAACCTGGACGACGCTGGGCCAATTAAGCACTGCCATATGGGACTCCCAATCACAGGCCGGGTTGTGATACAGCCTGGATTTGAACCAGGGTGTCTGTAGTGACACCTCTAGCACTGAGATGCAGTGCCTTAGACCACTGAACCAGGGTGTCTGTAGTGACACCTCTAACACTGAGATGCAGTGCCTTAGACCGCTGAACCAGGGTGTCTGTAGTGACACCTCTAGCACTGAGATGCAGTGCCTTAGACCACTGAACCAGGGTGTCTGTAGTGACTCCTCTAGCACTGAGATGCAGTGCCTTAGACCACTGAACCAGGGGGTCTGTAGTGACACCTCTAGCACTGAGATGCAGTGCCTTAGACCGCTGAACCAGGGTGTCTGTAGTGACACCTCTAGCACTGAGATGCAGTGCCTTAGACCGCTGAACCAGGGTGTCTGTAGTGACACCTCTAGCACTGAGATGCAGTGCCTTAGACCACTGAACCAGGGGGTCTGTAGTGACTCCTCTAGCACTGAGATGCAGTGCTTTAGACCACTGAACCAGGGTGTCTGTAGTGACACCTCTAGCACTGAGATGCAGTGCCTTAGACCACTGAACCAGGGTGTCTGTAGTGACACCTCTAGCACTGAGATGCAGTGCCTTAGACCACTGAACCAGGGTGTCTGTAGTGACACCTCTAGCACTGAGATGCAGTGCCTTAGACCACTGAACCAGGGTGTCTGTAGTGACACCTCTAGCACTGAGATGCAGTGCCTTAGACCACTGAACCAGGGGGTCTGTAGTGACTCCTCTAGCACTGAGATGCAGTGCCTTAGACCACTGAACCAGGGTGTCTGTAGTGACACCTCTAGCACAGAGATGCAGTGCCTTAGACCACTGAACCAGGGTGTCTGTAGTGACACCTCTAGCACTGAGATGCAGTGCCTTAGACCACTGAACCAGGGTGTCTGTAGTGACACCTCTAGCACTGAGATGCAGTGCCTTAGACCACTGAACCAGGGGGTCTGTAGTGACTCCTCTAGCACTGAGATGCAGTGCCTTAGACCACTGAACCAGGGGGTCTGTAGTGACTCCTCTAGCACTGAGATGCAGTGCCTTAGACCACTGAACCAGGGTGTCTGTAGTGACACCTCTAGCACTGAGATGCAGTGCCTTAGACCACTGAACCAGGGTGTCTGTAGTGACACCTCTAGCACTGAGATGCAGTGCCTTAGACCACTGAACCAGGGTGTCTGTAGTGACACCTCTAGCACTGAGATGCAGTGCCTTAGACCACTGAACCAGGGTGTCTGTAGTGACACCTCTAGCACTGAGATGCAGTGCCTTAGACCACTGAACCAGGGTGTCTGTAGTGACACCTCTAGCACTGAGATGCAGTGCCTTAGACCACTGAACCAGGGTGTCTGTAGTGACTCCTCTAGCACTGAGATGCAGTGCCTTAGACCACTGCACCAGGGTGTCTGTAGTGACCTCTAGCACTGAGATGCAGTGCCTTAGACCACTGAACCAGGGTGTCTGTAGTGACACCTCTAGCACTGAGATGCAGTGCCTTAGACCACTGAACCAGGGTGTCTGTAGTGACACCTCTAGCACTGAGATGCAGTGCCTTAGACCACTGAACCAGGGTGTCTGTAGTGACTCCTCTAGCACTGAGATGCAGTGCCTTAGACCACTGAACCAGGGTGTCTGTAGTGACACCTCTAGCACTGAGATGCAGTGCCTTAGACCACTGAACCAGGGTGTCTGTAGTGACACCTCTAGCACTGAGATGCAGTGCCTTAGACCACTGAACCAGGGGGTCTGTAGTGACACCTCTAGCACTGAGATGCAGTGCCTTAGACCGCTGAACCAGGGTGTCTGTAGTGACACCTCTAGCACTGAGATGCAGTGCCTTAGACCACTGAACCAGGGGGTCTGTAGTGACACCTCTAGCACTGAGATGCAGTGCCTTAGACCACTGAACCAGGGTGTCTGTAGTGACACCTCTAGCACTGAGATGCAGTGCCTTAGACCACTGAACCAGGGTGTCTGTAGTGACACCTCTAGCACAGAGATGCAGTGCCTTAGACCACTGAACCAGGGTGTCTGTAGTGACACCTCTAGCACTGAGATGCAGTGCCTTAGACCACTGAACCAGGGTGTCTGTAGTGACACCTCTAGCACTGAGATGCAGTGCCTTAGACCACTGAACCAGGGGGTCTGTAGTGACTCCTCTAGCACTGAGATGCAGTGCCTTAGACCACTGAACCAGGGTGTCTGTAGTGACTCCTCTAGCACTGAGATGCAGTGCCTTAGACCACTGAACCAGGGTCTGTAGTGACCTCTAGCACTGAGATGCAGTGCCTTAGACCACTGAACCAGGGTGTCTGTAGTGACACCTCTAGCACTGAGATGCAGTGCCTTAGACCACTGCACCAGGGTGTCTGTAGTGACCTCTAGCACTGAGATGCAGTGCCTTAGACCACTGAACCAGGGTGTCTGTAGTGACCTCTAGCACTGAGATGCAGTGCCTTAGACCACTGCACCAGGGTGTCTGTAGTGACCTCTAGCACTGAGATGCAGTGCCTTAGACCACTGAACCAGGGTGTCTGTAGTGACCTCTAGCACTGAGATGCAGTGCCTTAGACCACTGCACCAGGGTGTCTGTAGTGACACCTCTAGCACTGAGATGCAGTGCCTTAGACCACTGAACCAGGGGGTCTGTAGTGACTCCTCTAGCACTGAGATGCAGTACCTTAGACCACTGAACCAGGGTGTCTGTAGTGACCTCTAGCACTGAGATGCAGTGCCTTAGACCACTGAACCAGGGGGTCTGTAGTGACTCCTCTAGCACTGAGATGCAGTACCTTAGACCACTGAACCAGGGTGTCTGTAGTGACTCCTCTAGCACTGAGATGCAGTGCCTTAGACCACTGAACCAGGGTGTCTGTAGTGACACCTCTAACACTGAGATGCAGTGCCTTAGACCACTGAACCAGGGTCTGTAGTGACTCCTCTAGCACTGAGATGCAGTGCCTTAGACCACTGAACCAGGGTGTCTGTAGTGACCTCTAGCACTGAGATGCAGTGCCTTAGACCACTGAACCAGGGTGTCTGTAGTGACCTCTAGCACTGAGATGCAGTGCCTTAGACCACTGAACCAGGGTGTCTGTAGTGACCTCTAGCACTGAGATGCAGTACCTTAGACCACTGAACCAGGGTGTCTGTAGTGACCTCTAGCACTGAGATGCAGTGCCTTAGACCACTGAACCAGGGGGTCTGTAGTGACTCCTCTAGCACTGAGATGCAGTGCCTTAGACCACTGAACCAGGGTGTCTGTAGTGACACCTCTAGCACTGAGATGCAGTGTCTTAGACCACTGAACCAGGGGGTCTGTAGTGACACCTCTAGCACTGAGATGCAGTGCCTTAGACCACTGAACCAGGGTGTCTGTAGTGACACCTCTAGCACTGAGATGCAGTGTCTTAGACCACTGAACCAGGGGGTCTGTAGTGACACCTCTAGCACTGAGATGCAGTGCCTTAGACCACTGAACCAGGGTGTCTGTAGTGACACCTCTAGCACTGAGATGCAGTGCCTTAGACCGCTGAACCAGGGTCTGTAGTGACACCTCTAGCACTGAGATGCAGTGCCTTAGACCACTGAACCAGGGTGTCTGTAGTGACACCTCTAACACTGAGGTGCAGTGCCTTAGACCACTGAACCAGGGTCTGTAGTGACACCTCTAGCACTGAGATGCAGTGCCTTAGACCACTGAACCAGGGTGTCTGTAGTGACACCTCTAACACTGAGGTGCAGTGTCTTAGACCACTGAACCAGGGTCTGTAGTGACACCTCTAGCACTGAGATGCAGTGCCTTAGACCACTGAACCAGGGTGTCTGTAGTGACTCCTCTAGCACTGAGGTGCAGTGCCTTAGACCACTGAACCAGGGTGTCTGTAGTGACTCCTAACACTGAGATGCAGTGCCTTAGACCACTGAACCAGGGTCTGTAGTGACACCTCTAGCACTGAGATGCAGTGCCTTAGACCACTGAACCAGGGTGTCTGTAGTGACTCCTCTAGCACTGAGGTGCAGTGCCTTAGACCACTGAACCAGGGTCTGTAGTGACACCTCTAGCACTGAGATGCAGTGCCTTAGACCACTGAACCAGGGTGTCTGTAGTGACTCCTCTAGCACTGAGGTGCAGTGCCTTAGACCACTGAACCAGGGGGTCTGTAGTGACACCTCTAACACTGAGATGCAGTGTCTTAGACCACTGAACCAGGGGGTCTGTAGTGACACCTCTAGCACTGAGATGCAGTGCCTTAGACCACTGAACCAGGGTGTCTGTAGTGACACCTCTAACACTGAGGTGCAGTGCCTTAGACCACTGAACCAGGGTCTGTAGTGACACCTCTAGCACTGAGATGCAGTGCCTTAGACCACTGAACCAGGGTGTCTGTAGTGACACCTCTAACACTGAGGTGCAGTGTCTTAGACCACTGAACCAGGGTCTGTAGTGACACCTCTAGCACTGAGATGCAGTGCCTTAGACCACTGAACCAGGGTGTCTGTAGTGACTCCTCTAGCACTGAGGTGCAGTGCCTTAGACCACTGAACCAGGGTGTCTGTAGTGACTCCTCTAACACTGAGATGCAGTGCCTTAGACCACTGAACCAGGGTCTGTAGTGACACCTCTAGCACTGAGATGCAGTGCCTTAGACCACTGAACCAGGGTGTCTGTAGTGACACCTCTAACACTGAGGTGCAGTGTCTTAGACCACTGAACCAGGGTCTGTAGTGACACCTCTAGCACTGAGATGCAGTGCCTTAGACCACTGAACCAGGGTGTCTGTAGTGACTCCTCTAGCACTGAGGTGCAGTGCCTTAGACCACTGAACCAGGGTGTCTGTAGTGACTCCTCTAGCACTGAGATGCAGTGTCTTAGACCACTGAACCAGGGTCTGTAGTGACACCTCTAGCACTGAGATGCAGTGCCTTAGACCACTGAACCAGGGTGTCTGTAGTGACTCCTCTAGCACTGAGGTGCAGTGTCTTAGACCACTGAACCAGGGTGTCTGTAGTGACTCCTCTAGCACTGAGATGCAGTGCCTTAGACCACTGAACCATGGTGTCTGTAGTGACTCCTCTAGCACTGAGATGCAGTGTCTTAGACCACTGAACCAGGGTGTCTGTAGTGACTCCTCTAGCACTGAGATGCAGTGCCTTAGACCACTGAACCAGGGTGTCTGTAGTGACTCCTCTAGCACTGAGATGCAGTGCCTTAGACCACTGAACCAGGGTGTCTGTAGTGACTCCTCTAGCACTGAGATGCAGTGCCTTAGACCACTGAACCATGGTGTCTGTAGTGACTCCTCTAGCACTGAGATGCAGTGCCTTAGACCACTGAACCATGGTGTCTGTAGTGACTCCTCTAGCACTGAGATGCAGTGCCTTAGACCTCTGAACCAGGGTCTGTAGTGACACCTCTAGCACTGAGATGCAGTGCCTTAGACCACTGAACCAGGGTGTCTGTAGTGACTCCTCTAGCACTGAGATGCAGTGCCTTAGACCACTGAACCAGGGTGTCTGTAGTGACTCCTCTAGCACTGAGATGCAGTACCTTAGACCACTGAACCAGGGGGTCTGTAGTGACTCCTCTAACACTGAGATGCAGTGCCTTAGACCACTGAACCATGGTGTCTGTAGTGACTCCTCTAGCACTGAGATGCAGTGCCTTAGACCGCTGCACCAGGGTGTCTGTAGTGACTCCTCTAACACTGAGATGCAGTGCCTTAGACCACTGCACCAGGGTGTCTGTAGTGACCTCTAGCACTGAGATGCAGTACCTTAGACCACTGAACCAGGGTCTGTAGTGACTCCTCTAGCACTGAGATGCAGTGCCTTAGACCACTGAACCAGGGTCTGTAGTGACTCCTCTAACACTGAGATGCAGTGCCTTAGACCACTGAACCAGGGTGTCTGTAGTGACTCCTCTAACACTGAGATGCAGTGCCTTAGACCACTGCACCAGGGTGTCTGTAGTGACACCTCTAGCACTGAGATGCAGTGCCTTAGACCACTGAACCAGGGTGTCTGTAGTGACTCCTCTAGCACTGAGATGCAGTGCCTTAGACCACTGAACCAGGGTGTCTGTAGTGACTCCTCTAGCACTGAGATGCAGTGTCTTAGACCACTGAACCAGGGGGTCTGTAGTGACTCCTCTAGCACTGAGATGCAGTGTCTTAGACCACTGAACCAGGGGGTCTGTAGTGACTCCTCTAGCACTGAGATGCAGTGTCTTAGACCACTGAACCAGGGTGTCTGTAGTGACTCCTCTAGCACTGAGATGCAGTGTCTTAGACCACTGAACCAGGGTGTCTGTAGTGACTCCTCTAACACTGAGATGCAGTGCCTTAGACCTCTGAACCAGGGTCTGTAGTGACTCCTCTAGCACTGAGATGCAGTGCCTTAGACCACTGAACCAGGGTGTCTGTAGTGACTCCTCTAACACTGAGATGCAGTGCCTTAGACCACTGAACCAGGGTGTCTGTAGTGACACCTCTAGCACTGAGATGCAGTGCCTTAGACTGCTGAACCATGGTGTCTGTAGTGACACCTCTAGCACTGAGATGCAGTGCCTTAGACCACTGAACCAGGGTGTCTGTAGTGACTCCTCTAGCACTGAGATGCAGTGCCTTAGACCACTGAACCAGGGTGTCTGTAGTGACACCTCTAGCACTGAGATGCAGTGCCTTAGACCACTGAACCAGGGTGTCTGTAGTGACACCTCTAGCACTGAGATGCAGTGCCTTAGACCACTGAGATGCAGTGCCTTAGACCACTGAGATGCAGTACCTTAGACCACTGAGATGCAGTGCCTTAGACCACTGAACCAGGGTGTCTGTAGTGACACCTCTAGCACTGAGATGCAGTGCCTTAGACCACTGAGATGCAGTGCCTTAGACCACTGAGATGCAGTGCCTTAGACCACTGAGATGCAGTACCTTAGACCACTGAGGTGCAGTGCCTTAGACCGCTGAACCAGGGTGTCTGTATTGACTCCTCTAGCACTGAGATGCAGTGCCTTAGACCACTGAACCAGGGGGTCTGTAGTGACTCCTCTAGCACTGAGATGCAGTGCCTTAGACCACTGAACCAGGGGGTCTGTAGTGACTCCTCTAACACTGAGATGCAGTGCCTTAGACCACTGAACCAGGGGGTCTGTAGTGACTCCTCTAACACTGAGATGCAGTGCCTTAGACCACTGAACCAGGGTGTCTGTAGTGACTCCTCTAGCACTGAGATGCAGTGCCTTAGACCACTGAACCAGGGGGTCTGTAGTGACTCCTCTAACACTGAGATGCAGTGCCTTAGACCACTGAACCAGGGGGTCTGTAGTGACTCCTCTAACACTGAGATGCAGTGCCTTAGACCACTGAGATGCAGTGCCTTAGACCGCTGAGATGCAGTGCCTTAGACCGCTGAGATGCAGTGCCTTAGACCGCTGCACCACTCAGGAGCCCCATCATTAAAGTGACTATGCATAGAGAATATAACTCGAGAGTAGCAGCAGCGTAAAATAGGGGGTAGTGGGGGGGGGTGGGGGGGGACAATGCAAATAGTCTGGGTAGCCATTTGATTAGCTGTTCAGGAGTCTTATGGCTTGGGGGTAAAAACTCTCCATACAATTGTAGCCAAAAAGATGGGACATGAATAAAATAGTTGCAAGCTGTTCACTATAAATATATATATTGAACCTAACTGTTGTATTTTAAGCCCATAATTTACCTGCTGGCTAGATTTCCATTTGTTTTTATTCAGAGCCCTATACTGCACAGGTATAATGCATTATGTTGCAGAACACATGGTAAGAATTGGTGAACTGAAATGTTGATAGAGAGACATCATACACTGTAGGTTATAAGCCTTACTACAACACATCATGAAGGCTCATGCTTACAAGAAGTTATAATATATCTGCAGGCTTTAGTGTTCAAGTTCTACTGAAAAGTATAGGAGGCATTGGGTACATGGTTGTCTCCTTCACACAATATATTGGAACTATTCATCAATCTGTCACAGAATGAGTTTTGGGAATGTCATCTCCTCTGCATGGGTGCAGTCCACACTGTCCATTTTGTTATCATGAGTCATTTATTATCTGGTTACACATGAAGGGTAGAAGGGCAGAAAATACTACAAGTAAACATGATGTGTTGAGAGACAGGCACTCCACCATCAACATAACATCCACAGTAACCACGGCTGTTAGGATTGAGAGACAGGCTCACCACCATAGACAGTCCACAATAACCACGGCTGTTAGGATTGAGAGACAGGCTCACCACCATAGACAGTCCACAATAACCACGGCTGTTAGGGATGAGAGACAGGCACACCACCATAGACAGTCCACAATAACCACGGCTGTTAGGGATGAGAGACAGGCACACCACCATAGACAGTCCACAATAACCACGGCTGTTAGGATTGAGAGACAGGCTCACCACCATAGACAGTCCACAATAACCACGGCTGTTAGGATTGAGAGACAGGCTCACCACCATAGACAGTCCACAATAACCACGGCTGTTAGGGATGAGAGACAGGCTCACCACCATAGACAGTCCACAATAACCACGGCTGTTAGGATTGAGAGACAGGCACACCACCATAGACAGTCCACAATAACCACGGCTGTTAGGGATGAGAGACAGGCTCACCACCATAGACATTCCACAATAACCACGGCTGTTAGGGATGAGAGACAGGCACACCACCATCAACATTCCAAAATAACCACGGCTGTTAGGGTTGAGAGACAGGCTCACCACCATAGACAGTCCACAATAACCACGGCTGTAGGGATGAGAGACAGGCACACCACCATAGACAGTCCACAATAACCACGGCTGTAGGGATGAGAGGCTGGCTCACCACCATAGACAGTCCACAATAACCACGGCTGTTAGGGTTGAGAGACAGCCTCACCACCATAGACATTCCACAATAACCACGGCTGTTAGGGTTGAGAGGCAGACACACCACCATAGACAGTCCACAATAACCACGGCTGTAGGGATGAGAGGCTGGCTCACCACCATAGACAGTCCACAATAACCACGGCTGTAGGGATGAGAGACAGGCACACCACCATAGACAGTCCACAATAACCACGGCTGTTAGGGTTGAGAGACAGGCACACCACCATAGACAGTCCACAATAACCACGGCTGTTAGGGTTGAGAGACAGGCTCACCACCATAGACAGTCCACAATAACCACGGCTGTTAGGGATGAGACAGGCTCACCACCAGACAGTCCACAATAACCACGGCTGTTAGGGTTGAGAGACAGGCACACCACCATAGACAGTCCACAATAACCATGGCTGTTAGGATTGAGACAGGCACACCACCATAGACAGTCCACAATAACCACGGCTGTTAGGGTTGAGACAGGCACACCACCATAGACAGTCCACAATAACCACGGCTGTTAGGGATGAGAGACAGACTCACCACCATAGACAGTCCACAATAACCACGGCTGTTAGGGATGAGAGACAGACTCACCACCATAGACAGTCCACAATAACCACGGCTGTTAGGGATGAGACAGGCACACCACCATAGACAGTCCACAATAACCAGGGCTGTTAGGATTGAGAGGCAGGCTCACCACCATAGACAGTCCACAATAACCATGGCTGTTAGGATTGAGACAGGCACACCACCATAGACAGTCCACAATAACCATGGCTGTTAGGATTGAGACAGGCACACCACCATAGACAGTCCACAATAACCATGGCTGTTAGGATTGAGACAGGCACACCACCATAGACAGTCCACAATAACCACGGCTGTTAGGGTTGAGAGACAGGCACACCACCATAGACAGTCCACAATAACCACGGCTGTTAGGATTGAGAGGCAGACACACCACCATAAACATACCACAATAACCAGGGCTGTTAGGATTGAGACAGGCACACCACCATAGACAGTCCACAATAACCACGGCTGTTAGGGATGAGAGACAGGCACACCACCATAGACAGTCCACAATAACCATGGCTGTTGGGATTGAGAGACAGGCACACCACCATAGACAGTCCACAATAACCACGGCTGTAGGGATTGAGACAGGCTCACCACCAGACAGTCCACAATAACCACGGCTGTTAGGGTTGAGAGACAGGCACACCACCATAGACAGTCCACAATAACCACGGCTGTTGGGATTGAGAGACAGGCTCACCACCATAGACATTCCACAATAACCATGGCTGTTAGGATTGAGACAGGCACACCACCATAGACAGTCCACAATAACCACGGCTGTTGGGATTGAGAGACAGGCTCACCACCATAGACATTCCACAATAACCATGGCTGTTAGGATTGAGACAGACACACCACCATAAACATACCACAATAACCAGGGCTGTTAGGATTGAGACAGGCACACCACCATAGGCAGTCCACAATAACCACGGCTGTTAGGGTTGAGAGACAGGCACACCACCATAGACAGTCCACAATAACCACGGCTGTAGGGATGAGAGACAGGCTCACCACCATAGACAGTCCACAATAACCACGGCTGTTAGGGTTGAGAGGCAGACACACCACCATAAACATACCACAATAACCAGGGCTGTTAGGATTGAGAGGCAGGCTCACCACCATAGACAGTCCACAATAACCACGGCTGTTAGGGTTGAGACAGGCACACCACCATAGACAGTCCACAATAACCAGGGCTGTTAGGATTGAGAGGCAGGCTCACCACCATAGACATTCCACAATAACCACGGCTGTTAGGATTGAGACAGGCACACCACCATAGACAGTCCACAATAACCACGGCTGTTAGGGTTGACAGACAGTCCACAATAACCACGGCTGTAGGGATGAGAGACAGGCTCACCACCATAGACAGTCCACAATAACCACGGCTGTTAGGGTTGAGAGGCAGACACACCACCATAAACATACCACAATAACCAGGGCTGTTAGGATTGAGAGGCAGGCTCACCACCATAGACAGTCCACAATAACCATGGCTGTTAGGATTGAGACAGGCACACCACCATAGACAGTCCACAATAACCATGGCTGTTAGGATTGAGACAGGCACACCACCATGGACAGTCCACAATAACCACGGCTGTTGGGATTGAGAGACAGGCTCACCACCATAGACATTCCACAATAACCATGGCTGTTAGGATTGAGACAGGCACACCACCATAGACAGTCCACAATAACCATGGCTGTTAGGATTGAGACAGGCACACCACCATAGACAGTCCACAATAACCACGGCTGTTAGGGTTGAGAGACAGGCACACCACCATAGACAGTCCACAATAACCACGGCTGTTAGGATTGAGAGGCAGACACACCACCATAAACATACCACAATAACCAGGGCTGTTAGGATTGAGACAGGCACACCACCATAGACAGTCCACAATAACCACGGCTGTTAGGGTTGAGAGACAGGCACACCACCATAGACAGTCCACAATAACCATGGCTGTTGGGATTGAGAGACAGGCTCACCACCATAGACAGTCCACAATAACCACGGCTGTTAGGGATGAGAGACAAACTCACCACCATAAACAGTCCACAATAACCACGGCTGTTAGGGATGAGAGGCAGGCCCACCACCATAGACATTCCACAATAACCACGGCTGTTAGGGATGAGAGGCAGACACACCACCATAAACAGTCCACAATAACCACGGCTGTTAGGGTTGAGAGACAGGCCCACCACCATAGACAGTCCAAAATAACCACGGCTGTTAGGATTGAGAGGCAGGCTCACCACCATAGACAGTCCAAAATAACCACGGCTGTTGGGATGAGAGACAGGCTCACCACCATAGACAGTCTACAATAACCACGGCTGTTGGGATGTAAATAGTCCGGTTGGCCATTTGATATTGTTCAGCAGTCTTATGGCTTGGGGTTAGAAGCTGTTAAGGAGCCTTTTGGACCTGGACTTGGCGCTCCGGTACTGCTTGACGTATGGTAGCAGAGAGAACAGTCTATGACTTGGGTGACTGGAATTTCATTTCAACATTGAACACGGCTGTTGCGATTGAGAGACAGGTCTACCACCATCAACATTCCAAAATAGCCTTGGGTGTTGGGATGACCGTGAGAAAGCAACTTCAGCCAGATGGTACTTGGACACTACTAGTGTGAGGGACTAATGCTGCTTAGGCAACTAACTACAGCCAGATGGCACCCTCTGACCATACCAGTGTGAGGGACTAATGCTGCTTAGGCAACTAACTACAGCCAGATGGCACCCTCTGACCATACCAGTGTGAGGGACTAATGCTGCTTAGGCAACTAACTACAGCCAGGTGGCACCCTCTGACCATACCAGTGTGAGGGACTGACAGAGTTACTCATTCCTTTATACTGGTGCCATCTAGTGTTAGCTTTGTGTTTAGTAGCTTCAGGACCAAGTCTTCCCGGACCGATTCCCATCGGTTTAACTGCGTAGGTCTGACACCATTAACTACCTCAGCTCTTCTCAGTTGACCAAACCCCTAGAAGAGGTGATTTCTGCTAAGGTTTCTGCTCAGGCATAAGCAAGTGAAGTATTGTTCTGTGTAAAAAATATATTTAAAAAAGGAAGATTTATGCTTGATCATGAATACAGATAAAATAACACATTTACAAGAGGTGAGTTACACGTTGTGATTAACAGAATGTCCATTTATTTTTCTGAAGTAACACATAAAAAAAGTCACATTCACTGAATAACTAAATATTTTCTAAAATAAATCTGTATCTTTTCTTAAAAACGCCATCTGGAGAATACCCGTCTATGTCGGCTAACCAGCTCTGAAATCCCATGTACGGTATCTTCCAACGCACTACAAACCCTGAGCAAAAAATATATAGAAGAAAAACAGACTTTTTATCAAGTGGACGCAGAAGCAAAACCTGAAACCTGAGAGACCCACATTTTAGGATCTCTCAGATCACCAGCCTTGAGTCTATGTAAATTCCTTTTCTCGTGTCCCATTTCCTTATTCTCATTGGTCTGAAATGATGACACTACAGAAGAGGATAAGCAGAGAGGACTTTAGGAAAGAAGGGTGTTTTAGAGTGCAGGGTCTCAACCCGGCACTGAGACAGGAAGGAGTTATGACATCATAATGATGATGCTACCGCAGGCCACTTGGCTGGTTACCCAACAGTCTTCCTTCATGATTGAAGTTTCATGACACAGACAATACATCAATACAGACATCATCTTTAACATTCATTCTATAATCCGTCACTTTTCAAGACAAAACACACAAAATAAACAGCCATAGAAAATCTCCATCTCAGGGCATAAACAGTTCAGATTACATCCTTTGTTGTCAATTATTCAAAATGTAGTGCCCCTACTGAAGCCAGAGAGAATCAACCATCTCTTTGACGGTTTTCACTTTTATCACCTACAGTGTCACTGCTTCAAAGACATAACGTAACGTGGTCCATAAAACCAGCACAGGCTTAATCACTTATTAACTAAGGTGAGCTATTACAGTCTCAGAGCAAGTGACGTCACCGATTGAAACGCTATTTAGCGCGGACCACAGCTAACTAAGCTAGCCGTTTCACATCCGTTACACTCACCCCCCTTTTGACCTCTTCCTTTTCCACCTTACAGTCGGTCTCCACCCTCCGTATGCAAACTGTATACCCAACATAAGAGCCCCACTTGCCAGAAAACTGTCATATTGCAGTTTTGCGTCACATTCCTGATGACACATACAGGCTAACAGGAAAGTCACTTGATTTAGATACTATCCTACAGACATATGAATAATGTTCTGAAAGAAGAGACACACTGAATAAATAACAGAATTGGACAATAACCGAAGGAAATTATAAAACAATAAGGTCCCACTGAGTAACAAAACAACCCGGTAGCCTTCCTACACCTCTGTGTTACTATAGTAACATTCATTTATATTGACAGCACACAGCCCAACTGTTCCAACATAACATCGCTGTAGAAACAACTCCGTGGTTAGGCCTTAGTGTTTACATTGTCTATGGTCACCAGCGGGTCACCGTCACCACCATGGCAGAAGGTCATTCTAATCCCGCTATACCCCCGGGTCACCGTCACCACCATGGTGGAAGGTCATCCTCATCCCGCTATACCCCCGGGTCACCACCACCACCATGATGATGATGGAAGGCCATCCTAGTCCCACTATACCCCCGGGTCACCACCACCACCACCATGATGATGATGGAAGGCCATCCTAGTCCCACTATACCCCCGGGTCACCACCACCACCATGATGATGATGGAAGGCCATCCTAGTCCCACTATACCCCGGGTCACCACCACCACCATGATGATGATGGAAGGCCATCCTAGTCCCACTATACCCCGGGTCACCACCACCACCATGATGATGATGGAAGGCCATCCTAGTCCCACTATACCCCGGGTCACCACCACCATGATGATGATGGAAGGCCATCCTAGTCCCACTATACCCCGGGTCACCACCACCACCATGATGATGATGGAAGGCCATCCTAGTCCCGCTATACCCCGGGTCACCACCACCACCATGATGATGATGGAAGGCCATCCTAGTCCCACTATACCCCCGGGTCACCACCACCACCATGATGATGATGGAAGGCCATCCTAGTCCCACTATACCCCGGGTCACCACCACCACCATGATGATGATGGAAGGCCATCCTAGTCCCACTATACCCCGGGTCACCACCACCACCATGATGATGATGGAAGGCCATCCTAGTCCCACTATACCCCGGGTCACCACCACCACCATGATGATGATGGAAGGCCATCCTAGTCCCACTATACCCCGGGTCACCACCACCATGATGATGATGGAAGGCCATCCTAGTCCCACTATACCCCGGGTCACCACCACCACCATGATGATGATGGAAGGCCATCCTAGTCCCGCTATACCCCGGGTCACCACCACCACCATGATGATGATGGAAGGCCATCCTAGTCCCACTATACCCCCGGGTCACCACCACCACCATGATGATGATGGAAGGCCATCCTAGTCCCACTATACCCCGGGTCACCACCACCACCATGATGATGATGGAAGGCCATCCTAGTCCCACTATACCCCCGGGTCACCACCACCACCATGATGATGATGGAAGGTCATCCTAGTCCCACTATACCCCCGGGTCACCACCACCACCATGATGATGATGGAAGGCCATCCTAGTCCCACTATACCCCCGGGTCACCACCACCACCATGATGATGATGGAAGGCCATCCTAGTCCCACTATACCCCGGGTCACCACCACCACCATGATGATGATGGAAGGCCATCCTAGTCCCACTATACCCCGGGTCACCACCACCACCATGATGATGATGGAAGGCCATCCTAGTCCCACTATACCCCCGGGTCACCACCACCACCATGATGATGATGGAAGGCCATCCTAGTCCCACTATACCCCCGGGTCACCACCACCACCATGATGATGATGGAAGGCCATCCTAGTCCCACTATACCCCGGCATCACTCTTCTCCCCTAGCAGTTTCTCTTTGGACTCCTCCTGGGGAATGTGGACCTTCTTCATCTCCATGCCTTTGACCCAGGTGTAGGCAGAAGACCCACCAAGGACCATCAGGTTACTAGTCCACCACAGGAAACTTTTACTGGACTGGTTATAGACCACAGCGATGACCGTCTGAGCGCAGGCCTTGGCCGTCCCCGACACGTTGTGCGTCAGCGGACTCGTGAACTTGATTTGGAGGCCCGTCACGTAGCCGATGGCGAAACCGAACACGCCGCCCAGCGTCATCATGCCCCAGAACGTAGGGTCACCCAGGCGGCTGAAATGGACGAGGTGGCCGACCTCACCAAAGACGAGGATGAGTGGGAGGAAGAGGATGCAGGCGTTGATGTTGTTGTAGAAGGAGAGCTTCCAGATGTTTCCGTCTACCGCCGGCATGACCCGCTTGGTGAAGATGGCGTTGAGGGAGACGCAGGCGCTGGCCAGCACACCGAAAAACACACCCGTCCACGACAGGGAGCCCGCCACACCTTCCTGGTCCACACCCAACCAGAATCCACCTGATGGGAGGGACAGACAAAGAAAGAAGCATTAACATGGTCCTTTAGCAGCAATTTACCTTATGTTCAATATATGGCCAATAAAGGTGTGGCCCATGTAGGAATGTATTAACCCGTGGTGCAATTATAGAGAAGCGTGAGGTTACTTATTATAGGTTACCTGGTAGGAAGGACGTTGTCTAACCAGCCTGGCTTGGGTATATGCCTTAGACATGAGAATTTTCTAGAAAGTCAAAGTACTTGCATTAGGCCAGATATAGGTTAGTTATTATTACCACCTACCTAGAATAATTCCACAACACAGGATGGCGTAGAAGGACGTGGTCTGCTTGAGGATCACGTAGGAGAGTAGAACGTTGAAGACTGTGCTGAGTGACCTGCCGACAGTGTAGAAGGCCACACCTACATGCTTCAGGCACAAGTTGTTGAAGGTTATCATTCCAATGAACACGATGGACAGGGGTAGAACCTCCCGGCATACCTTTAGGTCGAACTTGACGGAGGGGAAGTCGATGACACCCGGACATAAGTGGGATAGCAAGTGCATGCCATAGCACAGTCCGACAGTCACAAGGCACTGGTAAAATGTCACAAATAGCGGCGCGTCCAAATCTTTACTGTCGAGCAAGTAGTTATTTAAGAACACCATGGTTATTGAAATGAACCAATAAAGTACGACCACACCACCTATTTTGATGGCTTTAAGTAGAAACGTCTCTCCTTTTCCTTCTTCCATGGAGTCCGAGCCTGCTAGAGCCATTCTCAAGATGTTCGAGCGTTTCAACTGCACCCTGTTCATGATTGAAATCATGGAGGAAGGATATAGAATAGGTTAAAGTAAGATAATTGCAACACTCTGCTACAAAGTAACAGTATACCTATTACCTTCGACCTATCGGATACAAACAATGAACGCCGTCCTCCGATTACATGACAACTTCCTGGACAATATGAGGTACATTTTTTTTAAAGAGACAGTACTACATTAATCCTGCAATGAGAAACAATTCAACTTGAAGCCGAACGCAATATGCACATGCGAGTTCAGTCAGACAGAGTGTAGCCTAATATCGACTGAACAATACTATCAGAATGACCGGATATGTTTATGCCACATGACACTCCTAGGATACATGTAGCAGCCCATCAATACACATAGGCCAACATTCCTCGATCACATGCAGACACCTTTTAAATAATGATGAGTTACTGATTTCTCTATATTTGTCTCTACAATATTACGATTCCCATCTCAATAATGCCTTACCTTAGTTGTCGTCAATATCTTTAAAATGTTCACCAGCTGGAGTCGTGACTTTTGCCACTATAGGACAAGGAACGAGGAAGTAAACGAATCATACAATATTTCTCATCGAGTTTACTCCTCCCACAGGTCCGGGTTGAAACACCCCTTTCTTGCTTTTCCTGATTTTCCACCAGTGTGACAGAGACACCTGTGTCTCTACTACAGCCTAGTCCAGGTATGGGGAGCTCACTCACCCAATTCTCTGTCATTAAGGCCTCGCCCTATGGTCATTCACTTCATCCACATACATAAACCCAGTAGGCTATTGTTACCTGGAATTCCAGGTTAACAGATCAAGTCGATCTAATGCAACAATTCAGGGAGTCGCCTCCAGAACAGAATCAGAGAAAATGTCTATGCATCTTCACAATAGCACCGAATGTTCTGTAAACAGCAGCCCGAGAGCCTTGTAGGGAGCTTGAAGTCACAACATCACCTGCTACGGAATCACACAGTGTCACAGACTGACGGATACATTATCAGCGTGTCCTCGAATCCAGTCTGGTATCAACTTTAACCATAACATTAAACCCTGGGAGACGCGATAAGGGCAGTTGAACAGGTCAGCGGTAGAACATCAGTAATTAGTTACAACAGATTATTATAGACTAACAAGTAAACAACTACTTCATTACTAAATATGGTATCAATCCATATCTACAGTAAATCAAATACAGGAAATAATTTATCAAATGATTGCCCATTACAGTTATAAAAAAATACGTTGGTGCTTGCTTCACGAAAACACTAAAACCACAATATTTCCCGATGTAAAAAAGCCTTATGAAATATTACCCGTTGATGTTGAATACTGGTGTTAATAACACTGTCTCATCCTAATTATAACACAATGGGGCGTGGCCCCAACGCTCCGTCAGGAGATCCAAACCTCTAGAGGTTGAATCAAATCAAACTGTATTGGTCACATTCACATGGTTAGCAGATGTTAATGCGAGTGTAGCGAAATGCTTGTGCTGCTAGTTCCGACAGTGCAGCAATATCTAACATGTAATCTAACAATTCCACAACTACCTAGGTGTTGGGTTAAGAAAGAACCCTACCCCCTTCCTTCGGGAGAACGAGCGTGTCCACTCGCTTCTCTATACCACGTCTCCACGTATCTCCGATCATCTCGAGGGCGCCATCCTACTTCTGAGACCGATGTGGAGAATTCAGGGGTCGTCCCAACAGAGCCTCAAACCAGGCTACTGCGACTGTCAACTCAACACCTTAGCCGCTATGCCAAGAGATCTGAACATCTTGATGAAGTCGCTAGGTATTGCTTTATGTACAGTACAGTATCACATAAATTATTACATAACCATTATTTAGCTTGTGAAATGTGATTATCGCTATCTGGCGAAGAGGTCCATTATCAGATGAACTAGTGGAGACCATTTTTATATATCTGCGTGTAGTTTTAAGGAAGTCGCTAACTAAACTAACATATGGTGAGATGCTGGAGGAAGCTTTCAATCGGTCAGTAGCAGAGTAATATGAGAAGAATACAATTTCTGATATATATTTTTTGATGTTCTAAACTAAGTGTTTTGATAACTTTTAAATGTAGTAACAGGTCCATGAGGAATAAACAGCTCTTTACATAATACCATAGAAGACATGTTCTGCCAATAGAACAATGTGTGCCTTTCATATTTCATTGTCTTTCCCAGCTGATACAGATACTGTGTCTATCTGCATTTTGTCAGGTGGTAATGAGGCTACCTTGGTAAACATGTCAGAATGGTCATACCTTCCTGTGTGGTGTCCTGTGTACAACAGGAAGTCTCTGGTTGTGGTGCAGAATACACAGTGTTTCCCCCTTCCCATACTGACTGATACCATTACGTTTAATAATAAAACAATACAATTAAAGATTTGACATCAGTATCAAGCCCGTCTGTCAGTCTGGACTTCAACACATCATCGTGCACTTCTGGCTCCATACATGTTTCTGTGAACACATACACACATAGTCATTGTTCTATTACCAATGGCAGTTAGAACAGGTGATATCTGACACACAAACAGACTCTATGTTGAAGTATGAACAGGTGAGATGAAACCTACCCAATTGAGGACTCCCCATCAAAGGACAGAGGCAGACAAAGCATCTCCAGTCCTTCTGTAGCAATAGGCAGTTCATAACGTTGTGGATGTATTGAGTGTCAGGTCTCCTATCTAATTCTGTTCTTCCCATCAACAAATAATCTGTCTAACTCTTCCCACATGTGAACACACCCACATCAAACTACATCCCTGAGCTGACAAGGTACAAATCTGCCGTTCTGCCCCTGAACAGGCAGTTAACCCACTGTTCCTAGGCCATCATTGAAAATCAGAATTTGTTCTTAACTGACTTGCCTAGTTAAATAAAGGTAAAAAAAAATAATCCTGAAACCAACTCACATTTGAATTCAGTCATAGCCGCTAGCATTTCTTAATGAACCAAATCTAAAACTAGGCCAAATCAGGAAGTGGACTGCTCTTTATGTAGTGTCTGTGTGGCAGCTCATGTGCTTCTACACAATGGTAAACACTGTCAGTTCAATACAGAAACGTCAGCCACAATGTGGCTTCATCCCTCCCCAGCAGCCCCTCAGACAGTAGGCAATACTCCTTTATGACCAGTAGATGAGGATATAGTCATGAGCTGGTTTACAAAGGTGTTGTAGGATGACTGAAGTGATGGTTACATGTTACATACATAGCAGGGCAAGAAAATGATCCCTTTGACACACTTATCAAGAGAACATCCCTGGTCATCACTACTGCCTCTGGTCTGGCGGACTCACTAAACACAAATGCTTTGTTTGTAAACTATGTCTGAGTGTTGGAGTGTGCCCCTGGCTATCCGTTAAATAGAAATAAAAACTAGAAAATCTGGTTTGCTTATTATAAGGAATTTGAAATTATTTATAATTTTACTTTTGATACTTAAGTATATTTTAGGAATTACATTTACTTTGGATTCTTAAGTATATTTAAAACCAAATATTTTTAGACTTTTACTCAAGTAGTATTTTAGTGGGTGACTTTCACTTGAGTCATTTTCTATTAAGGTATCTTTACGTTTACTCAAGTATGAAGATTGGGTAGTTTTTCCACCACTGTCTTGAACCATGGTTACCAACCCATCCACTCTATCCCCTACTCCAGCACCATGGTTACCAACCCATCCACTCTGTCCCCTACTCCAGAACCATGGTTACCAACCCATCAACTCTATCCCCTACTCCAGAAGCATGGTTACCAACCCATCCATTCTATCCCCTACTCCAGAACCATGGTTACCAACCCATCAACTCTATCCCCTACTCCAGAAGCATGGTTACCAACCCATCCATTCTATCCCCTACTCCAGAACCATGGTTACCAACCCATCAACTCTATCCCCTACTCCAGAAGCATGGTTACCAACCCATCCATTCTATCCCCTACTCCAGCACCATGGTTACCAACCTATCCACTCTATCCCCTACTCCAGAACCATGGTTACCAACCCATCCTCTCTGTCCCCTACTCCAGAACCATGGTTACCAACACACCACCACTTAATAATGAGGAGTGAAAGTCTCACTTGTGTTTTATTATGACCTGGAATGACATGGCGTGTCATAATGATGATGTCATAATCAAGCTCAAGATAAAATCAAATCAAATCAAACACACATATTTAGCAGATGTTATTGCGGGTGTAGCGAAATGCTTGTAAATGTGGGGAAGCCTGGGTTGTAGTCATTAGTCCAAAATTAGTTCAAACAGTTGCATTTTGCTATGAAAACAAAAGTTTCTATTTTACAAAATCAGGTAGGTCCCTCCCCGTTTTGTTCCTTTTGCTTCCGTTTGAGAAAGGTTTTGTAACGGTGTAATGAATACACCCCTGGACAAAAGCCTCGCTCACAGCAGCTGAAATTCAGTTCAGTACAGCCTTGCTACAGTAATCACACCCAGTTGTTGAATTGGACATTTTCTTGTTGCTATGCTGTATTTGGCCACTGGGGGTCGCTGTGGTTATATATTTCCGCTGGTTTTAGATTCTATTGTAATTGTTTATATTTAGTGTTGTTGTTTATGTTCTTCCTATGATAGAGATAATCTTTACAACAACTAGTAGCACACCATAACCAGACCAATGTCAACCCGTATCTATGTGGCTGTAATAAACAGAAAATATAAGTGTCCTACATATTCCTGCTGGGGAGATGGCCAGCGTCTTCTGAATAGTTAACCTCTAAGGATTGGCCCCTTTTAAAACATTTTTTTTAGACTAAAATGACATACCAAAATATAACTGCCTGTAGCTCAGGCCCTGAAGCAAGGATATGCATTTTCTTGGTACCATTTGAAAAGAAACACTTTAAAGTTTGTGGAAATGGGAAAGGAATCTAGGAGAATATAACACATTACATCTGGTAAAAGATAATACGAAGAAAAAAAAACATTTTTTTTGTACCATCATCTTTGAAATGCAAGAGAAAGGCCATAGTGTATTATTCCAGCCTAGGTGCAATTTAGATATCGGCCAGCAGTGTATGTGCAAAGTTTTTATCTGATCCAATGAACCATTGCATTTCTATTCAAAATGTTTTATCAAGACTGCCGAAATGTGCCTAATATGTTTATTAATAACTTTTCATGTATCAAAACTGTGCACTCTCCTCAAACAATAGCATGGCATTCTTTCACTGTAATAGCTACTGTAAATTGAACAGTGCAGTTAAAATTAACAAGAATGTAAGCTTTCTGCCAATATCAGAGATGTCTATGTTCTGGGAAATGGTCTTGTTCAACTACGTTAGCTCGACCCACCAATACTGAAAAAGTTGTTTAAAGAACTTACTCTTAATAGCTCTGCTCTGCTATTTAATTCTGAAGGGATAGCTCATTCATCTTTTATGGTTTTTACTTCTGCAAGGGAGATGCTAAGAAGAAAGATTAACTTAGGTCTGAGTTTTTGTCACAGTGTAATAGGAAATGCAGTTCTGTCTCTACCTCTCGCCTGGAGCAGAGTGAGCACAGCCTGTTCTCTCTGGGCATCCAGGTTTGCCTGTGACAACCGGTCTCTATAGCCAGACTGTGCTCCCTGAGTCTGTACCTAGTCAGTGTTTTCCTCAGTTTCTATCAGTCACGGTGGTCAGATAGTCTGCCACCATGTTACTGTCTGTTTAGTGCCAAATTACATTGACGTTTACTTAGATTTTTGGTGGTGTCTTTCCAAAAGGTGATATATTTTTATTTTTGCTTTCTGATGATGGTTGGGTGCTGAGTGCTGTCTTGAGGCTCTATGGGGTTGGTTTGGATTAGTGAACTGAGCCTCAGAACCAGCTGGCTGAGTGCTGTCCTGAGGCTCTATGGGGTTGGTTTGGGTTAGTGAACTGAGCCTCAGAACCAGCTAGCTGAGTGCTGTCCTGAGGCTCTATGGGGTTGGTTTGGGTTAGTGAACTGAGCCTCAGAACCAGCTAGCTGAGTGCTGTCCTGAGGCTCTATGGGGTTGGTTTGGGTTAGTGAACTGAGCCTCAGAACCAGCTGGCTGAGTGCTGTCCTGAGGCTCTATGGGGTTGGTTTGGGTTAGTGAACTGAGCCTCAGAACCAGCTGGCTGAGTGCTGTCCTGAGGCTCTATGGGGTTGGTTTGGGTTAGTGAACTGAGCCTCAGAACCAGCTGGCTGAGTGCTGTCCTGAGGCTCTATGGGGTTGGTTTGGGTTAGTGAACTGAGCCTCAGAACCAGCTGGCTGAGTGCTGTCCTGAGGCTCTATGGGGTTGGTTTGGGTTAGTGAACTGAGCCTCAGAACCAGCTGGCTGAGTGCTGTCCTGAGGCTCTATGGGGTTGGTTTGGGTTAGTGAACTGAGCCTCAGAACCAGCTGGCTGAGGGGACTCTTGTCTTGTTTCATCTCTTGACATTGTAGAGCTGTGTGATGGAATGTTTTGGGGTCTCTTGATTTAGATGGTTGTGAAATGTGATGTCTCATTTTTCTATTTGGATGAGGCGGGGATAATGGCCTAATTGTGTTCTACATTCATAATTTAGAGGTTTTCTTTGCGCTTGCAACACAGTCTGGCAAAACTCTGCGTGCAGGATTTCTACTGGATGTTTGTCCCATTTGGTAAATTCATAATTAGAGAGGGACCCTTGAGCGGTACGTAGCCTAGTGGTTAGAGCGTTAGACTTACAACCGAAAGGTTGCAAGATTGAATCCCTGAGCTGACAAGGTAAAAATCTGTCATTCTACCCCTGAACTAGGCAGTTTTATATTTTGTTTCAACCTTTATTTAACCAGGTAGGCTAGTCGAGAACAAGTTCTCATTTGCAACTGTGACCTGGCCAAGATAAAGCAAAGCAGTTCGACACATACAACAACACAGAGTTACACATGGAATAAACATACATACAGTCAATAATACAGTAGAAAAAGTCTATATACAGTATGTGCACATGAGGTAGGATAAGAGAGGTAAGGCAATAAATAGGCCATGGTGGCAAAGTAATTACAATATAGCAATTAAACACTGTAATGGTAGGGTGTGCAGAAGATGAATGTGCAAGTTGAGATACTGGGGTGCAAAGGAGCAAGATAAATAAATACACTATAGGGATGAGGAAGATTGGATGGGCTATTTACAGATGAGCTATGTACAAGTGCAGTGATCTGTGAGCTGCTCTGACAGCTGGTGCTTAAAGCCAGTGAGGGAGGTAAGAGTCTCCAGCTTCAGAGATTTTTGCAGTTAGTTCCAGTCATTGGCTGCAGAGAACTGGAAGGAGAGGCGGCTAAAGGAAGAATTGTCTTTGGGGGTGACCAGTGAGATATACCTGCTGGAGCGCATGCTATGGGTGGGTGCTGCTATGGTAACCAGTGAGCTGAGATAAGGCGGGGCTTTACCTAGCAGAGACTTGTAGATGACCTGGAGCCAGTGGGTTTGGCAACAAGTATGAAGTGAGGGCCAGCCAACGAGATCATACAGGTCGCAGTGGTGGGTAGTATATGGCACTGTGATAGACGGCATCCAATTTGTTGAGTAGAGTGTTGGTGAATATTTTGTAAATGACATCGCCGAAGTCGAGGATTGGGAGGATGGTCAATTTTACGAGGGTATGTTTGGCAGCATGAGTAAAGGATGCTTTGTTGCGAAATAGGAAGCCGATTATAGATTTAGTTTTGGATTGGAGATGTTTAATGTGAGTCTGGAAGGAGAGTTTACAGTCTAACCAGACACCTAGGTATTTGTAGTTGTCCACATATTCTAAGTCAGAACCGTCCAGAGTAGTGATGCTGGACGTGCGGGCAGTTGCTGGCAGCGATCGGTTGAAGAGCATGCATTTAGTTTTACTTACATTTAAGAACAGTTGGTGGCCACGGAAGGGGAGTTGTATGGCATTGAAGCTCATCTGGAGGTTTAACACAGAGTCCAACGAAGGGCCAGAGGTATACAGAATGGTGTCGTCTGCGTAGAGGTGGATCAAAGAATCACCAGCACGAGAGTGACATCATTGATGTATTCAGAGAAGAGAGTCGTCCCGAGAATTGAATCATGTGGCACCCACATAGAGACTGCCAGAGGTCCGGACAACAGGCCCTCCGATTTTACATACGGAAATCTATCAGAGAAGTAGTTGGTGAACCAAGCGAGACAATCATTTGACAAACCAAGCCTGTTGAGTCTGCCAATAAGAATGTGATTGTGATTGACAGAGTCGAAAGCCTTCACCAGGTCGATGAATACGGCTGCACAGTAATGTCTCTTATCTATGGCGGTTATGATATCGTTTAGGACCTTGAGCTTGGCTGAGGTGCACCCATGACCAGCTCTGAAACCAGATTGCATAGTGGAGAATGTACGGTGAGATTAGAAATGGTCAGTAATCTGTTTGTTAACTTGGCTTTCAAAGACCTTAGAAAGGCAGGGTAGAATAGATATAGGTCTGTAGCAGTTTGGGTCTAGAGTGTCTCCCCCTTTGAAGAGGGGGATGACCGCGGCAGCTTTCCAATCTATGGGAATCTCAGACGATACGAAAGAGAGGTTGAACAGGCTAGTAATAGGGGTTTCAATAATTTTGGCAGATAACTTTAGAAAGAGAGGGTCCAGATTGTCTAGCCCTGCTGGGTTCAGATTTTGCAGCTCTTTCAGAACAGAAGGAGAAATGGGGAGGCTTGGGCGGGTTGCTGTGGAGGGTGCTTGGCAGTTGACCGGGGTAGGGGTAGCCAGGTGGAAAGCATGGCCAGCCGTAGAAAAATGATTATTGAAATTCTCAATTATTGTGGATTTATCGGTAGTGACAGTGTTTCCTAGCATCAGTGCAGTGCACAGCTGGGAGGAGGTGCTCTTATTCTCCATAGACTTTACAGTGTCCCAGAACAGAAATTTCTACTTGAAAAAGCTAGCCATAGCTTTCCAAATGTTGGTTCATAACTTCCCTAAAATGTTGCATATCACAGGGGCTATTCGATGCTAATGCAGAACGCCACAGGATGTTTTTGTGCTGGTCAAGGGCAGACAGGTCTGGAGTGAACCAAGGGCTATATCTATTCCTAGTTCTAAATGTTTTGAATGGAGCATGCTTATTTAAGATGGTGAGGAAGTCACTTTTAAAGAATAACCAGGCATCCTCTACTGACGGGATGAGGTCAATGTCATTCCAGGATACCCCGTCAATTAGAAAGGCCTGTTTGCAGAAGTGTTTTAGGGAGCGTTTGACAGTGATGAGGGGTGGTCGTTTGACTGCAGACCCATTACGGATGCAGGCAATGAGGCAGTGATCGCTGAGATCTTGGTTGAAAACAGCAGAGGTGTATTTGGAGTTAGTTAGGATGATATCTATGAGGGTGCTTGTGTTCACGGATTTGGGGTTGTACCTGGTAGGTTCATTGATAATTTGTGTGAGATTGAGTGCATCAAGCTTAGATTGTAGGATGGCCGGGGTGTTATTAAGCATGTCCCAGTTTAGGTCACCTAGCAGCACGAGCTCAGAAGATAGATGGGGGGCAATCAATTCACATATGGTGTCCAGGGCACAGCTGGCGGCAGAGGGTGATCTATAGCAAGCGGCAACAGTGAGAGACTTGTTTCTGGAAAGGTGAATTTTTAGAAGTAGAAGCTCGAATTGTTTTGGTACAGACCTGGATATTAAGATAGAACTCTGCAGGCTATCTCTGCAGTAGATTGCAACACCGCCCCCTTTAGCAGTTCTATCTTGGCGGAAAATGTTATAGTTCGGTATGGAAATTTCAAGGTTTTTGGTGGTTTTCCTAAGCCAGGATTCAGACATGGCAAAGACATCCGGGTTGGCAGAATGTGCTAAAGCAGTGACTAAAGCAACTTAGGGAGTAGACTTCTAATGTTAACATGCATGAAACCAAGGCTTTTACGGTTACAGAAGTCACCAAATGAGAACACCTGGGGAGTAGGAGTGGAGCTAGGCACTGCCAGACCTGGATTAACCTCTACATCACCAGAAGAACAGAGGAGAAGTAGGATAAGGGTACTGCTAAATGCCGTCTTGCGCGTTCGGAACAGAGAGTATAAGGAGCAGGTTTCTGGGCACGATAGCATAGCTGAAAGGCATAGTGTACAGACAAAGGTAAGTTGGGATGTGAGTACATTGGAGGTAAACTAAGGCATTGAGTAATGAAGAGAGAGATATAGTCTCTAGAGATGTTTAAACCAGGTGATGCCATCGCATATGTGGGAGGTGGAACAACATGGTTGGTTAAGGCATATTGAGCAGGGCTATAGGCTCTACAGTGAAATAAGACAGTAATCACTAACCAGGACAGTAATGGACAAGGCATATCGATATTAGGGAGAGGCATGCATAGCCAAGTGATAGTGGTCCAAGAAACTGGCCGGTGGATCAGCTAATAGTCCAATATGCTATAGATAGGAAGCAGGCCGCGGTCAGCAGAATGGGCCTTCAGGGGATGTCGTGCCTTAGGGGCCTGTTGGGATCCTCGGGCAGATTATGTTGGTATTCCAGTCGTGAAGGATCGGCGGGGTTCTGTGCCCAGTACCGGCAGTAGAAGGGGTCCGGATATTGTAGCCGAGGAGTGGGCTTCAGGAGTAGCCCAGGAGCCCTAGCCGGGAGATGGGTCAAGCATGGGCCAGCCCCAGGCTAGATGGTGCTTGCTCCGGGATGTTAATGTTAGCCAAGAGTAGTCAACCCGGGTTGAGGTTAGCTCGCTGCCACGATCCAGATGAAAGGGTTCAGAGTTTGCGGTAGGAATCCGGGGATATGGAGAGAAAAGTAGGCACGTTATGCTCTGGTTTGAAACGCAT
Organism: Oncorhynchus masou masou; assembly: GCF_036934945.1. Taxonomy (NCBI): domain Eukaryota; kingdom Metazoa; phylum Chordata; class Actinopteri; order Salmoniformes; family Salmonidae; genus Oncorhynchus; species Oncorhynchus masou. Next base: position 11,745,012 of record NC_088213.1, on the reverse strand, counting down.
TGTACGAACTGGCGAGAGCTTTCAGAGCTAAAGGTTAGCTGACTGATAGCTGATAGCTGGTAGCTGGTAGCTAATTAACTAGCTAGCTTCAGTTGAGGTATTCCATTTCGGAGTAAATAGAAATTTGCTAGAAAAAACCCCAGATCCACACCACATTGGGTGAGGCGAGTTGCAAGAGAGTATTTTGAAGTTGAGGTTTAGGAAAAATATTAAAATGAATGTGAAGAAAAGTAAATAAAAAGGTATACACATTGGACGATACAACATAAGACAAAGACGTCTAACTGCTACGCCATATAAGAACTTGTTCCTAGGCCGTCATTGAAAATAAGAATGTGTTCTTAACTGACTTTCCTAGTTAAATAAAGATAAAAAATAAATAAATAAAAAATATTTTGCTGCCATGTAGAGAAACTGGTTCTAGAACTGATTGGAAAACATTGAGCCAGATTCTAATTGGAATTTTAAAATTCCTTTTAATGGTATAGAATGATGTGAAAGCTACCTCTGTTGCTGATACTTAGTCCTAGATACTGTATGTGTAGTTTATCTATCTATCTATCTATCTATCTATCTATCTATCTATCTATCTATCTATCTATCTATCTATCTATCTATCTATCTATCTATCTATCTATCTATCTATCTGTCTGTCTGTCTGTCTGTCTGTCTGTCTATCTATCTATCTATCTATCTATCTATCTATCTATCTATCTATCTATCTATCTATCTATCTATCTATCTATCTATCTATCTATCTATCTATCTATCTATCTATCTATCTATCTATCTATCTATCTATCTATCTATCTATCTATCCCTTCCCCCTCTCTCTCTCTCGCTCTCTCTCTCACACACACTCTCTCTCTCACACTCTCTCTCACTTTCTCTCCCTCATATCTCTCTCTCTCTTTCTCTCTCACACTCTCTCTCACTCAATTCAATTCAAGGGGCTTCATTCACATGGGAAACGTGTTACGTAACATTGCCAAAGCAAGTGAGGTAGATAATATACAAAAGTGAAATAAACAATAAAAATTAACAGTAAACATTGCACATACAGACGTTTCAAAACAATAAAGACATTACAAATGTCATATTATATATATATATATATATATATGTATATATATATATACATATATATACAGTTTTAACAATGTACAAATGGTTAGAGTACACAAGATAAAATAAATAAGCATAAATATGGGTTGTATTTACAATGGTGTTTGTTCTTCACTGTTTGCCCTTTTCTCGTGGCAACAGGTCACAAATCTTGCTGCTGTGATTGCACACTGTGGAATTACACCCAGTAGATATGGGAGTCTATCAAAATTGGATTTGTTTTCGAATTCTTTGTGGATCTGTGTAATCTGAGGGAAATATGTCTCTCTAATATGGTCATACATTGGGCAGGAGGTTAGGAAGTGCAGCTCAGTTTCCACCTCATTTTGTGGGCAGTGACTACATTGCCTGTCTTCTCTTGAGGGCCATGTCTGTCTACGGCAACCTTTCTCAATAGCAAGGCTATGCTCACCGAGTCTGTACATAGTCAAAGCTTTCCTTAAGTTTGGGTCAGTCACAGTGGTCAGGTATTCTGCCGCTGTGTACTCTTTGTGTAGGGCCAAATAGCATTCTAGTTTGCTCTGTTTTTTTGTTAATTCTTTCCTATGTGTCATCTTTTTGTTTTCTCATGATTTGGTTGGGTCTAATTGTGCTGCTGTCCTGGGGCTCTGTAGGGTGTGTTTGTGAACAGAGCCCCAGGACCAGCTTGCTTAGGGGACTCTTCTCCAGGTTCATCTCTTTGTAGGTGATGGCTTTGTTATGGAAGGTTTGGGAATCGCTTCCTTGTAGGTGGTTGCAGAATTTAACGTCTCTTTTCTGGATTTAGATAACTAGCGGGTATCGGCCTAATTCTGCTCTGCATGCATTATTTGGTGTTCTACGTTGAACACAGAGGATATTTTTGCAGAATTCTGCATGCAGAGTCTCAATTTGGTGTTTGTCCCATTTTGTAAAGTCTTGGTTGGTGAGCGGACCCCAGACCTCACAACCATAAAGGGCAATGGGCTCTATGACTGATTCAAGTATTTTTAGCCAGATCCTAATTGGTATGTTGAAATTTATGTTCCTTTTGATGGCATAGAATGCCCTTCTTGCCTTGTCTCTCAGATCGTTCACAGCTTTGTGGAAGTTACCTGTGGCGCTGATGTTTAGGCCAAGGTATGTGTAGTTTTTTGTGCTCTAGGGCAACGGTGTCTAGATGGAGTTTGTATTTGTGGTCCTGGTGACTGGACGTTTTTTGGAACACCATTATTTTGGTCTTACTGAGATTTACTGTCAGGGCCCAGGTCTGACAGAATCTGTGCAGAAGATCTAGGTGCTGCTGTAGTTCCTCCTTGGTTGTTGACAGAAGCACCAGATCATCAGCAAACAGTAGACATTTGACTTCGGATTCTAGTAGGGTGAGGCCGGGTGCAGCAGACCTTTCTAGTGCCCGCGCCAATTCGTTGATATATATGTTGAAGAGGGAATCGGCTTAAGCTGCATCACTGTCTCACCCCACGACCCCGTGTGAAGAAATGTGTGTGTTTTTGGACAATTTTAACCGCACACTTGTTGTTTGTGTACATGGATTTTATAATGTTGTATGTTTTACCCCCAACACCACTTTCCATCAATTTGTATAGCAGACGCTCATGCCAAATTGAGTCAAAGGCTTTTTTGAAATCAACAAAGCATGAGAAGACTTTGCCTTTGTTTTGGTTTGTTTGGTTGTCAATTAGGGTGTGCAGGGTGAATACATGGTCTGTTGTATGGTAATTTGGTAAAAAGCCAATTTGACATTTCCTCAGGACATTGTTTTCATTGAGGAAATGTACGAGTCTGCTGTTAATGACAATGCAGAGGATTTTCCCAAGGTTACTGTTGACGCATATCCCACGGTAGTTATTGGGGTCAAACTTGTCTCCACTTTTGTGGATTGGGGTGATCAGTCCTTGGTTCCAAATATTGGAGAAGATGCCAGAGCTAAGGATGATGTTAAAGAGTTTTAGTATAGCCAATTGGAATTTGTTGTCTGTATATTTTATCATCTCTCTCTCTCTCTCTCTCTCTCTCTCTCTCTCTCTCTCTCTCTCTCTCTCTCTCTCTCTCTCTCTCTCTCTCTCAATTCAATTCAATGGCTTTATTGGCATGGGAAACGTGTTAACATTGCCAAAGCAAGTGAGGTAGATAATATATAAAGTGAATATATAAAGTGAAATAAACAATAAAAATGAACAGTAAACATTACACATAAAGAAGTTTCAAAACAATAAAGACTTTACAAATGTCATATTATACAGTGCCTTGCGAAAGTATTCGGCCCCCTTGGAATTTGTAACCTTTTGCCACATTTCAGGCTTCAAACATAAAGATATAAAACTGTATTTTTTTGTGAAGAATCAACAACAAGTGGGACCACAATCATGAAGTGGAACAACATTTATTGGATATTTCAAACTTGTTTAACAAATCAAAAACTGGAAAATTGGGCGTGCAAAATTATTCAGCCCCTTTACTTTCAGTGCAGCAAACTCTCTCCAGAAGTTCAGTGAGGATCTCTGAATGATCCAATGTTGACCTAAATGACTAATGATGATAAATACAATCCACCTGTGTGTAATCAAGTCTCCGTATAAATGCACCTGCACTGTGATAGTCTCAGAGGTCCGTTAAAAGCGCAGAGAGCATCATGAAGAACAAGGAACACACCAGGCAGGTCCGAGATACTGTTGTGAAGAAGTTTAAAGCCGGATTTGGATACAAAAAGATTTCCCAAGCTTTAAACATCCCAAGGAGCACTGTGCAAGCGATAATATTGAAATGGAAGGAGTATCAGACCACTGCAAATCTACCAAGACCTGGCCGTCCCTCTAAACTTTCAGCTCATACAAGGAGAAGACTGATCAGAGATGCAGCCAAGAGGCCCATGATCACTCTGGATGAACTGCAGAGATCTACAGCTGAGGTGGGAGACTCTGTCCATAGGACAACAATCAGTCGTATATTGCACAAATCTGGCCTTTATGGAAGAGTGGCAAGAAGAAAGCCATTTCTTAAAGATATCCATAAAAAGTGTTGTTTAACGTTTGCCACAAGCCACCTGGGAGACACACCAAACATGTGGAAGAAGGTGCTCTGGTCAGATGAAACCAAAATTGAACTTTTTGGCAACAATGCAAAACGTTATGTTTGGCGTAAAAGCAACACAGCTCATCACCCTGAACACACCATACCCACTGTCAAACATGGTGGTGGCAGCATCATGGTTTGGGCCTGCTTTTCTTCAGCAGGGACAGGGAAGATGGTTAAAATTGATGGGAAGATGGATGGAGCCAAATACAGGACCATTCTGGAAGAAAACCTGATGGAGTCTGCAAAAGACCTGAGACTGGGACAGAGATTTGTCTTCCAACAAGACAATGATCCAAAACATAAAGCAAAATCTACAATGGAATGGTTCAAAAATAAAGTCCAGACCTGAATCCAATCGAGAATCTGTGGAAAGAACTGAAAACTGCTGTTCACAAATGCTCTCCATCCAACCTCACTGAGCTCGAGCTGTTTTGCAAGGAGGAATGGGAAAAAATTTCAGTCTCTCGATGTGCAAAACTGATAGAGACATACCCCAAGCGATTTACAGCTGTAATCCCAGCAAAAGGTGGCGCTACAAAGTATTAACTTAAGGGGGCTGAATAATTTTGCACGCCCAATTTTTCAGTTTTTGATTTGTTAACAAAGTTTGAAATATCCAATAAATGTCGTTCCACTTCATGATTGTGTCCAACTTGTTGTTGATTCTTCACAAAAAAATACAGTTTTATATCTTTATGTTTGAAGCCTGAAATGTGGCAAAAGATCGCAAAGTTCAAGGGGGCCGAATACTTTCGCAAGGCACTGTATATATATATATATATCTTTCTCTCATCTATCTCTCCCTCTCTGAGGGGTTGAGTCTGAAGGGATGAGCCTCAAGACCAGGAATGGTCAACTCTGGTTCTCGGGGCCTATATCCTGGGTTTTGTTTTTGACACACTCACATCAGTGACTGATTTAGATGGTGATTGTAGAGTTGGCTCTGCCTGCGCTAGTGCGGCCCGCTGGCCCATGAAACACAGGGGTCCAGTTAAACCAATCCTAATACAGCATACAATTACCTCCACAACAGGACGTTCCACTCTAAAATGTTCTAAAACATTCCGAAAATTTCAGTGCTCCTACATGTAACCCCTCCAACTCCTTCCCTCTCTCCCCAGGAGATGACTGCACCCTTCCTGACTCACTGGTTGCCACTGTAGAGCTAATGAAGGAAAATGAGTGTGCTTCAGTTTCCACTGCTGTGCACCACCGCAGCCTGAGGCCTATTTAATTATGCTGGTTGTTTAAAAGCTTTATCACAAAGGTTGTGGAGGCGGGTCCAAGCCAGTGGATGGAGTGTTTGTGTGCTTGATCAATAACATGACTCCAGCCGAGAGACGAGCACACTGTTTCTGTGTCCATGGCCCTCTCTCTCTCTCTCTGGTAATTTAGGGCGGTTCTTTACGTAAATGAGACTTCACGTGCACTAGCGCACTCTCTCTCTCTCTCTCTCTCTCTCTCTCTCTCTCTCTCTCTCTCTCTCTCTCACTCTCTCTCTCTGATTGTCTCATTTCATCTCTCTCTCTCAATTCAGTTGTTTCAAAGGGCTAACCTTAACCCTAAACATTATACTCACAAGCGTTTCAAAGGAATATAGACATTTCAAATGTCATGTTATGGCTATGTACGGTGTTATAACAATGTGCAAATAGTTAAAGTACCAAAGGGAAAATAAATAAACATAAATATGGGTTGTATTTACAATGGTGTTTGTTCTTCACTGGTAGCCCTATTCTTGTGGCAACAGGTCACAAATCTTGCTGCTGTGATGGCACACTGTGGAATTTCACCCAATAGATATGGGAGTTTATCAAAATTTGATTTGTGGGTCTGTGTAATCTGAGGGAAATATGTGTCTCTAATATGGTCATACATTTGGCAGGAGATGAACATAGCATGTCTTCTCTTGAGAGTCAGATCTGCCTACGGGCTCCATGGGGTTTGTGAACAGAGCCCCAGGACCAGCTTGTTTAGGGGACTCTTTTATCCCTCATTTATCACTGTTGCATAGAAAAGCTTCTAAATGAACGCATACAAAGAAAATGTATAATGTTCGCAAGTATTTATCAATTATCAATTGCTGGTACACTTGATTTACACACACCTGTAAGTACTGTGCCTTGAGAAATCAGACACGTTCTGAAACACTGCGCTAGTGCACGTGAAACACTGCGCTAGTGCACGTGAAGTCTCATTTACATAAAGAACCGCCATAAATTACCATTTATGGTCACAAACCTTCTCTTTAAAGCTGCAAGAAATGTCACTATTTTCTGTCCGCCAACATGGAGAAATCAAAGAAGACAAAGAAAACACTTTTTGGACGCAGAAATATAACTTTAGGTCACCGAAGTGGAAGCAAAACAAGTCATACTTTTTTGGAGCCCTCAGCAATGTCTTGACAAAAAAAGATACAAAATATTTATTTGGTTAGCCGGTTAGAGCTGTGGTAGATTCTGTCTCATCTGAGTGCAGAACAGTACACGAAATTAAAAATAAATGGTTTGATTTGAAAACATATGCAAAAAAACAAACAATTATATGATACACAAAATGGATATAAGTGCAACAGGAGGTCGACAGAGTGACTCTTCACTGTCTGCTATAGACCAGAGCACTGGCAGCACAACTGGAGAGACCTCAAACACACCAACTGATGGTGATACTGGGGACCCTCTCCCAGACCCTGAAGGAATACCAGACACACCAACTGATGGTGATACTGAGGACCCTCTCCCAGACCCTGAAGGAATACCAGACACACCAACTGATGGTTTACACTGAGGACCCTCTCCCAGACCCTGAAGGACTACCAGACACACCAACTGATGGTGATACTGAGGACCCTCTCCCAGACCCTGAAGGACTACCAGACACACCAACTGATGGTGATACTGAGGACCCTCTCCCAGACCCTGAAGGACTACCAGACACACCAACTGATGGTGATACTGAGGATCCTCTCCCAGACCCTGAAGGACTACCAGACACACCAACTGATGGTGATACTGAGGACCCTCTCCCAGACCCTGAAGGACTACCAGACACACCAACTGATGGTGGTACTGAGGACCCTCTCCCAGACCCTGAAGGACTACCAGACACACCAACTGATGGTGATACTGAGGACCCTCTCCCAGACCCTGAAGGACTACCAGACACACCAACTGATGGTGATACTGAGGACCCTCTCCCAGACCCTGAAGGACTACCAGACACACCAACTGATGGTGATACTGAGGACCCTCTCCCAGACCCTGAAGGACTACCAGACACACCAACTGATGGTGATACTGAGGACCCTCTCCCAGACCCTGAAGGAATACCAGACACACCAACTGATGGTGATACTGGGGACCCTCTCCCAGACCCTGAGGGAATACCAGACACACCAACTGATGGTTACACTGAGGACCCTCTCCCAGACCCTGAAGGAATACCAGACACACCAACTGATGGTGATACTGAGGACCCTCTCCCAGACCCTGAGGGAATACCAGACACACCAACTGATGGTAAGTGAAGCTTTATTTTTGCAACAATTTTCAGACATGGACCACATCTAAATCTTTTTTCTTGGCAATAAATTTAACAAAGATATATAACAAAATGAATATAACAAAAATAACAAAACATGAAATCTTGACAGATGTGGGTGATTTGCCTGACCCTTCATCCCCAGGCCTACAAGAAGGGTGTCCTCTTTGGTCGAGCGCTTCAGCTCAGGACTGACGCAGTCCTGGAACAACAAGAAGAGATCAACACATCAATTATTGGACTCAAACAGCAGCTGGAGGTGTCACGTCCTGACCTTAGTTCCTTTTTTATGTCTCTATTTTAGTTTGGTCAGGGCGTGAGTTGGGGTGGGCATTCTATGTTTTGTGTTCTATGTTTTCTATTTCTATGTGTTTGACCTGGTATGGTTCCCAATCAGAGGCAGCTGGCAATCGTTGTCTCTGATTGAGAACCATAATTAGGCAGCCTGTTTTCCCACTATGGGTTGTGGGTAGTTATTTTCTGTTTAGTGTTTTTGTTACACCTTGCAGAACTGTTCGTTTGTAGGTTTGTTGTTTTTGTTCGAGTATTCATCTTTATTAAAATGTATTTTGAATACGTACCACACCGCACTTTGGTCCTCTTCTTCTTCTCTCGACGACAATCGTTACAGGAGGATGTATGCAACGGCCTGAACAAGATAAATCAATCGTTGAAAGAACTTGTTGATTGTGTCAAACATTTGAGACAATAAATTCTGGTGGAATGTAAATTTGTTTTCCTTGTCGATTTGATTACAATATTTGGAAGAACAGATACCTAAAACCATTGTATGATATTGACTCTTGTCCTCAGTGCCAGGGCTATGGGTGGTGGGAAACACTCCCTGTCAGGCATGGGCTCATCAGTCTGGGTGGATCATTCAGTGGAATGCCATTTTCCATTGCAATGTTGTGTATCACACTGCAAAGACTTGACAATGTAGCAAACCTAAAAAGGAACTTGCTCATTGTATTCCATTCATGTAATGGAGATTGAAGAATGTCCTTTCAGAGGTGAACCTTTCTCGGCTGGTATTCCAGTGTGCCTCCTGTCCCATACAGGCCCATCCTTTCAGCAGGCCTATAGAACGCTCCACTGTTGTTCTGGTGCGTGTGTGGGCTTGGTTGTACTTTGCCTCATGAAGGACTGCAGGCAATATTCGGCTCCTGGTTGGTTGTGAAACGCCAGTCCGATCCGCAATCTCCCGTTGGAATGTTCTAGTGGACAAAAGTCTCAGGGTGAAGAGGACTTGGGTTTGCACTGGGAGGGCGTTGGTGCGTTTCGTCTCCCTCTCTAAAACCGGAGACAGTTGGTTGCAGAGATACAATAAAATATGCCTTGGAAAACAAAATAAGCCAAGCGTTGCGCTCTGCTCATTGAAAAGACGTTCCCTGTGTAATGCAGCTTGTGCCAGGTCCTCCAGCAATGCAACATTTGCCATTTTGGACAAGTCACAACGCCTCAGTGTTGCCTTTTATATTACTTAACTGGTTTAACTCAATTGCCTCCAACCTTACATTCCACTCTCTTTCTAATTAACTTTATTATTCAATCAGGCTAAAATGGTTTCATGTTTATGAATTCGATAGTATACTGAGAAAACTATTAGTAGCTTAAGTGTCTATAAAAGAAATGCATGAATCAACTATTAATGTATTCCATTTTTTCTTCATAGTTTATGATTTGGTCCAGTATGCCAATCCTTTCTCCATTTGGTGGATGGTATTTCACTAACAGATTGACTTTTCTACCACAAGGTGTTGTGGGTATGCACGGTCAGAGGTGTGCTTCAATTTACCCACATTCTCAAGTATAAGTACAAATGGATAAATCCAAACACCTTGCTTAGAAATGATCTCACACACGGTTTACGGACATTTCTGTTCGTACACAACATTGATAAATGAGGGACCAGGTTCATCTCTCTCTAGGTGATGGCTTTGTTTTGGAAGGTGTCGTGTCTTTGGCTATGCCGGATTAAGTGGTATGATATGCTATTCTATAAAATCATTTCTCTGTAATTAATATTACCTGATTAAACTAATCATGTAAATGTAATTAACTAGAAAGTCGGGCACCACAAAATAATATTTAAAGAGCTGTTATCTTCCGAATAAACTCTTAAAGACCTGGTAATCTTTTACATCAATAGCAGTCAATATTTAATCGTCACCTTGTTTCAGTCTCATCTGAAAGTTGTAAATGATTGGTTATCTTCACAAACCCTGGCTAACAAGTTGAATCAGCAATACAAAACTTTGGTTTAATTATTTATTTACTAAATACATAAATAATCACACAGAATTACATAAACACAGAATGGATCATTACTAATTAAGAGGGAACGCAACACCCTGCTACAACTCAACTCTCCGTGAAGTGAAAAAGGTTTGGACTGTAGGTGCAAGAAAGAATGACAACAGACAGAATGTGGTACCGTTTACAAGGACTTTATTCCTTTACACGGTAATATGGGGAAAAGGGGCTGGACGGAACCAAAGCAAAGAAAGTAAATCTCAAAGCCCCCCCTCTCCTATCTTACCTGCCTAACCAATACTTACCTCTCTCGCTCTCTCTCTCTCTCTCTCTCTCTCTCTCTCTCTCTATATATATATATATATATATATATATATATGTATGCACAGTGCCTTGCGAAAGTATTCGGCCCCCTTGAACTTTGCGACCTTTTGCCACATTTCAGGCTTCAAACATAAAGATATAAAACTGTATTTTTTTGTGAAGAATCAACAACAAGTGGGACACAAGACTGCAGACAGACGCAGACTGAACTCTGGACGCCACTGAACATTTGAGCGTGTAACTAATCTAACCCATCATGCTCTTCTTGAAGAGAGCAGACAGTCAGGGCAGAGGGACTCACCATCACGACCATACGTCCACAGATATGACCAAATAAGGGCATAACGTGAAAGTAACTATGTCTTGGTCCCATGTGACCTGGTGGTTTCTGCTGACAGGGGTGAAATATTGATGTGGAATAAATTCCCCTCTAATTATCACAGCTGAATTAATAGGGAAGTGTTTAATTATCCCAAGTTTTCTTTTCGGAATGAGGAAGGTTTTGATCTGAGCCATATGGCTGCTCTCTGATGTGTTCCGGTTCACACACTCTTAAATATGAACTACTTTAGACTCACACTTCCCCCCCCCTCTCTCTCTCTCTCTCATTCTCTTCTCTTTCTCTCTCTCTCTCTCTCTCTCTCTCTCTCTCTCTCTCATTCTCTTTTCTTTCTCTCTCATTCTCTTTCTCTTTCTCTCTCTCTCTCTCTCTCTCTCTCTCTCTCTCTCTCTCTCTCTCTTTTATTCTCTCTCATTCTCTTCTCTTTCTCTCTCTCTTTTATCTCTCTCTCTCTCTCTCTTCTCTCTCTCTTTCTCTCTCTCTTCTCTCTCTTCTCTCTCTTCTCTCTCTCTCTCATTCTCTCTCTCTCTCTCTCTCTCTCTCTCTCTCTCTCTCTCTTCTCTCTCTCTTCTCTCTCTCTTCTCTCTCTCTCTCTCTCTCTCTCTCTCTCTCTCTCTCTCTCTCTCCATCTCTCCCCTCTTGCTCCTTCCCCCTCACCTTCTCTCGCTCTCTCTTTCCCTCCTCTCTCTCCTATTCCCCCACTCCCTAGGTAAAACATCAGGTATTCAGGCCAATCAGGTATTTAATTGATACCAAGCTATATGATGGAAACTGTAAATTATTTTATTTAGCGGTGTGCCAGTGAGACCAGTAGGTGATTGCAGGGAGGAACCCCAAACACCAGGGGGTGTACATGTAAAACCACACACTTCTCACTCCCCTCTCCGCCCTCCCATACCCATCAAAGACCAACAGTCAGTAGGGAAAGGGAAATGGGGATACCTAGTCAGTTGTACAACTGAATGCCTTCAACTGAAATGTGTCTACCCCATTTAACCCAACCCTTCTGAATCAGAGAGGTGCAGGGGGCTGCCATAATCGACATTAACGTAAGTAACTTTATCTTGTGGGAAATGGAACAGCTCATAAGGCCGGAGCCTATCTCCTGTTTCTGTAGTGTGAGGCAGCTTGATGTAACAGTGCACCCCCTGGACAGGATACTAGTCTATCTCCTCTTTCTGTAGTGTGAGGCAGCTTGATGTAACAGTGCACCCCCTGGACAGGACACTAGTCTGTCTCCTGTTTCTGTAAGGTGAGGCAGCTTGATGTAACAGTGCACCCCCAGGACAGGACACTAGTCTATTTCCTGTTTCTGTAAGGTGAGGCAGCTTGATGTAACAGTGCACCTCCTGGACAGGACACTAGTCTGTCTCCTGTTTCTGTAAGGTGAGGCAGCTTGATGTAACAGTGCACCCCCTGGACAGGACACTAGTCTATCCGCTGTTTCTGTAGCATGAGGTTGTCTGATGTAACAGTACTCCCCCTGGACAGGACACTAGTCTATCTCCTGTTTCTGTAGCGTGAGGCAGCTTGATGTACCAGTACTCCCCCTGGACAGGACACTAGTCTATCTCCTGTTTCTGTAGCGTGAGGCAGCTTGATGTACCAGTACTCCCCCTGGACAGGACACTAGTCTATCTCCTGTTTCTGTAGCGTGAGGCAGCTTGATGTAACAGTGCAGCCCCTGGACAAGACACTAGTCTATCTCCTGTTTCTGTAAGGTGAGGCAGCTTGATGTAACAGTGCAGCCCCTGGACAAGACACTAGTCTATCTCCTGTTTCTGTAGCGTGAGGCAGCTTGATGTAACAGTGCACCCCCTGGACAGGACACTAGTCTATCTCCTGTTTCTGTAGTGTGAGGCAGACTGATGATCCAGTACTCCGACTGGACAGGACACTAGTCTATCTCCTGTTTCTGTAGTGTGAGGCAGACTGATGATCCAGTACTCCCCCTGGACAGGACACTAGTCTATCTCCTGTTTCTGTAGTGTGAGGCAGACTGATGATCCAGTACTCCCCTGGACAGGACACTAGTCTATCTCCTGTTTCTGTAGTGTGAGGCAGACTGATGATCCAGTACTCCCCCTGGACAGGACACTAGTCTACTGTAGTGTGAGGCAGACTGATGATCCAGTGCCCCCTGGACAGGACACTAGTCTATCTCCTGTTTCTGTAGTGTGAGGCAGACTGATGATCCAGTACTCCCCCTGGACAGGACACTAGTCTATCCCCTGTTTCTGTAGTGTGAGGCAGACTGATGATCCAGTACTCCGACTGGACAGGACACTAGTCTATCTCCTGTTTCTGTAAGGTGAGGGAGCTGATGTAACAGTACTCCCCCTGGACAGGACACTAGTCTATCCCCTGTTTCTGTAGTGTGAGGCAGCTTGATGTAACAGTGCACCCCCTGGACAGGACACTAGTCTATCTCCTGTTTCTGTAGCATGAGGCAGCTTGATGTAACAGTGCATCTCCTGTTTCTGTAGCCTGATGTAACAGACTGGACAAGACACTAGTCTATCTCCTGTTTCTGTGGTGTGAGGCAGCTTGATGTAACAGTGCACCCCCTGGACAAGGACACTAGTCTATCTCCTGTTTCTATGCATGAGGTTGTGAGGCAGCTTGATGTAACAGTACTCCCCTGGACAGGACACTAGTCTATCTCCTGTTTCTGTAGTGTGAGGCAGCTTGATGTAACAGTACTCCCCCT